>NC_089040.1:10088000-10417750 GCF_034140825.1 Oryza sativa Japonica Group | reverse complement strand
GGCGAGGGGACGGCTTCGGCGGCGATCCTTGGGCGAAGGCGAGACGCGGCCGGCACGAGGCTTGACGACGCGGAGCCGAGGACGAACACGAGGACGGGGCTGCAGCGATCTTGACGAAGCGAGGACGACGAACGAGAACGGCTTGACGGAGGGACAAACGCCACGACGACCGGGAACGACGAGAGGACGAGGACGACGACGACCGGGGCCGGCGAGAAGGCGACGAGGGCAGCCGGCGAGGAGACGACGAGGGCAGCCGGCAACGGCTGCATGGAGGCGAGGACGGCGTGGAACACGCCGCAGCGATGACGATGACGGAGGCGGCGCCGCAAGACGACGAGCCGGGCGAGAGGGAACGGTGAAGGCGACGACGGGCACCGGCGGTGTTCGGTCGGAGGGGAGGCGAGGCCGAGGACGACGTCGCAGCTGCGATGCCGAAGATGATGGGGGTGTGGCCGACCGGTGCACGGCGTGGAGGGACGGGCGGCCGAACAACTCCGGCGAGGCGGATGGAGGGGCTCGCGGCGATGGCGTTCCGGCGAAACCGAGGAGTGGACGAGGTGGAGGGCTACGTCACCATGCCGAGGGAGGGGACGGCAGCGTCGGCTGATGCACGGGCATGGCGAAAGGGGCAGCCGGAGGAGATGTCGACGAGGAGGAAGGTGAGGCCGGCGCGGGCGACGGTGTTCCGGCGATGTTCGGGCGAGGAGGAGGTGATGCCGGGGATGAGAGCGGCGTCGTGGAGCCGAGGGAGGTGGTGGCGACGTCGACCGGCGTGCAGGCAGGGAGATGGAGGCGACTGGAGGCGGCCGGCGCGGAGGAAATGGATGGGCGACGGCGGAAACGCAGCTCCGGGGGTCACCTCGCGAAACGGAGGGCAGGCCGGCGTGGAGGAGGTGGCGGCGACGCTGGAGGAGGCGACGGCGCGGCCGGCCGGCGCACGGTCGAGGCGGCACAGGCGGCTGGAGGCGGCCGGCAACGTGGGAGAGAGAGGGCGACGGTGGGGAGGTGGCTAGAGACCACGGGAGACCGCGGGAGGGGGCTAAAGCGATAGAACGGAGTGCGGGGGTTGCATTTTATAGGATGGGGGAGGGAGCCGGGCACGGGAGAGGGCGGAATGTCACGTCCTGATAAATTCATCCCGAAATAAAAATCATCTTCTAACAGGAATAATAGAATTAATTAAAATTCGAAAAGAAATTGGCAAACACTAAAATACGTACAAGAAAAATTCAAATATGGCCCGGAGAATTTTTGTTAAATTCTCCTTGGTCTAAAAAGAGCCCTCAAATTTTAGTGGAATTTTCAGAGCACAAATAATAATTGAAAAGAAATAAACAAAGTTGAAAAGGTTTATAAAAAGAAAAACCCTAAAAGAAGTCCTCTTTTCCCCCCCTTCCTTCTTGGGCCGGCTCGGCCCAGTCCCTCCCTCTCTCTCTCTTCCCCCGCGGCCCATCGGCTCCCCCGCGCGCGCGCGCCGCTGACAGGCGGGCCCGCCCGCCACTCTCGCTGACGGGTGGGACCCACCTGTCATCGCCTTCCTCCCGCCGCGCCCGCCGCCCGCCCGTGCCCTAGCGCCGCCGCCGCCGCTGAATCCGCCGCATCCCGCCTCCCCCCGCGCCTTAATGAGGGGGGAATTACTCCCCGCGTTTCCCTCTCCCGTTTCCCCCTCTTTTCCCTCTCTCTCTCCCTCGGATTCGTCCGGATTCATCCCGCGAAGTTCGCCGGCGTCTTCAATGGCGCCCGAGATCTCCGCGCGCGGTTTCCTCTCTCCCCGGCCGCGCTCTCCCCCTCCCGTTGCTATATATTCGATCCCCGTGCTTCGCTCTTCCGTTTCCGCCGCTCGCCGCTCGCTCTCGCCGTCGGTTTCGTGCCCGCGCCGTGCTCCTCTCTCTCCGCCGTCGCCGCCGACCTTCGGTTCGCCGCCGACGTCGCTCCGGTCCTCCGCCCGACTCGGCGCCACCTCCTTCGGCTTCGCCGAGTGGTTGCCGACCCCGTCCGCCGCTCCGCTTCGCCCGCCGACTGCCGGAGCACCGTCGCCCTCGGCATCCCGAACCGCGCCGTCGCCTTCCTCCGCTCCGGTTCGCCGCCGCCGTCGCTCCGGTCTTCCTCCCGGCTCGGCGCCACCTCCCTCGGCATCGCCGCATCGCCGTCGACCTCGTCCGCGCCTTCGTTTCGCTCGCCGACCGTCGGAGCGCCGCCGTCATCGTCATCCCGAGCCGCGCCGCCGCCTTCTTCCGCTCCGGCCGCCGTTCTCGTCGTCGTCGTTGTCCCGGGGTGAGCCGTGGACCGTCCCTTCCGTTTCCCCCTCCTCTCCGCTCTCTCGGGCGCTGCTCCGCCGCGCCGATGGTCGCCGGCGGTGACCATCGGGGCGCGGGCGCGTTCCCTCCCGTCGGCCGTGCCGGCGAGGCCGCCTTCGGGCGCGCCCTCGCGGCTGCCATGTGGGGCCCGGCTGTCAGCCGCCCGCGCCCGCGGGTGCGGCTGACGCGTGGGACCCACGGCGCCGACCGCCGCCAGCCGCGTGCGCCCGGTCCACCGTGGACCGAGCGGCTGACGCGTGGGCCCCCACCCCCGTGGACCCGGTCCGCGCGTCCCCTCCCTCGGCTGACGCAATAAATAGGTTTTTTAATTAAAATTTAAATGAAGAAATTCGTAAATATCCATTTAAAGAGCATATAAACTTCAAATGGCCATATCTTGGCCATTTGAACTCGGAATTGGACCGTTCAAGTCTCTAATTTTTCCTTAAGATGTAAAGAACCCATTTTTGTGCTTTGTTTCTGCTGTTATGTGGAGTTTATTAGAGTAAAAGCCTTTTCTTTTCCGTTGGTCGTGTAGACGCTGCAGCTTCAGAAGATCCGCTCTTCGTGGAAGTCGAAGCCGTCGATTGGGGAAAACGAGCAAGGCAAGACACATCATCTTGATCATATTGAATCCCATTTTATAAAATTATGTTGATTTAAATTATTGCATTATCGCTTTATTTAAATTCCCGCGTTATCACTGTTTTACTTAGCCATGCCTATTTACCTTTGTTATGACCATATTATTATTGTCATTGTTATTACTACCTTGTTCACCCTAGAATAAACAAAACCCCAACTAGTGGACACTCTATTTATGGTTCCACTAGTATGAATTTAGGTAGATGCTTCGCTGATTAATAGGTAACATTAGGAGGTTTTACAACTTTAGACTTTGGGAATTCTCATATCATTTGGACACTATGGAATTGTTGGTTTATGGTGGAATTGGACATACACCTCTCTTCCCCTTTCAAAACCCCTAAAACCTGTTTTCGGTGGGGTTTGGGTGCATGCCAGTTGTGGGAAGTAGCACCCCGGCCACTATAAGGATTAAGCTCGGGCCTCTGTTGCAAAGCACTACCGTACTTCCACATGTCTAATGGGTAAGGCTTAGTTTGTGGCTCAGTCTAGTCATAAACAAAAGTACACGGATTGGAGATGGATGAAGTCGGGCGTCGATGGACATTCTCCAGGGCAAATGAAGGCTACACGAGCTGCGGCCCGGTAGTCGAGATGTCATACGGCAGAGGGTTGGTGCCCAATGCTAGGGGCTCAGTTCTGCCTGCCTGTCCCGGGTATCCCGGCCGTAGGTAGGATTGGGTCGGTACTCTTGTCTAAGGCTAGGATGGGTTGGAAACTATGTCACGTCTTCCGTCCGTATACCGTGGTGGTATGTGGCACGTGGCAACACGTGAGGAAGATGTGTCTTGTGGGTAAAGATGTACACCTCTGATCAGAGTAAATCTATTCGAATAGCCGAGCCCTTGGATATGGGCAAGCCTAGCAATGTACCCAAGTCAGTGTTTTAATTCTTAAAATTTGCTCAACAACTAAAATATGGAATGGTTGGCCTGGGTTGGCTTGGGACGAGCTGGGACCCAGGTCGGGTTGCCAGTTCGGTCCAAATCATCGTAGGCCTTGGGTTAAGGCAGGTTCGTGAGGGTTCACGGCCTTGATTAATAATATTGTATAGCTCTAGGATCGTCTTTACAAAATAGCTTTGGGCAACTAAGTGACTTTTAAATGCCGTTTACTGCAAAACTTAACCTCTATGTTATTATCCCCTTGTACTCCCTTGCATTAATTGTGCATCTCCGGTGTGGCTTGCTGAGTACTGTGGTTGTACTCATTCTTGCTCAATCCTTCCCCTCTTCAGTAAGAGAAGCTTTGGAGAAGATGTCTTAGGTGGAGTCCTGGCTTATACCCCAGTTGAGCGCCTGTGAAGATGGAGCCGTAGGCCCGCTAGTCCGCTGCTGTTTATTTTTGATTGTCAGGCCTTAAGTGCCTTTGTAATAATGTAAATATTATCGATATAATAAAGATGTGTCTTTTATATCATGTTTGTGTGGTGTACCCCGGCTTTTCCTGGGACGGGGATTAATACACTAGCGTTCGGGAAAAGGCAATTTTCCCGGTCGCGACAAGCTGGTATCAGAGCCATCTCGACTGTAGGATAAGCCAAATGGATAAAACCTAAGGACATATTTTATAAATAAAATTATTTGCGAAAGTTCCTCTTTTTCTCCTTCCCCTAATGCTATTTGCAAAAGGTTTACTCTTTTCTTTCTTCGGATTTCAACTAAGTACTAGATGGTCAGCTTTGCGAAGAAGAAGATGTCGTCAGTTGTTTGCCGAAGCTCCGGAAGACTGCAGGATCCGCTAGCGAAGCGAAGGAAGCAGTGAAGCCAGCTGTGAAGCAGGAGTGAAGATCTTGGAGAACCCGTCGCAGAACCTAAGCCACCCTCTAGTGTTTCGTTTGTCGTGTGTTTCCTTGCTTGTGTGTGTAGCGCGTGGTTTGCATCGGTGGGTTGTGATGTAACCATGCTAGGTTGTTTGCTTAATCAACTTGCAGAATAAGCCTAACATACATCATAACAGCAAAAGACTTAGATCTGTTAAGGTCCTATCCTTAGTTTCTAATCTGTCTCTCCCCTTTGTTTTCCCTCTCTCCCTCTCCAAACCTTTGCAACAGATGGCTGACAATGAGAAAGGCAATAAGGTCAGAAGTCAGGATATTGGTACCTCAAGCTCCCGAGTGAATGAAGCACCAGACACCAGTCGTGTGACACTGGTCCAACACCTGATTAACCAGAACCGATTGCTTATAGAGATACTACAGCAGCATCAGACGCCAATGCTGAACCTGAATCAAATACAACCTCAAGTGCAGTTGGAGGCAGTCCAAGCACTCACCCCACAAGTCAGCATGCCGCCAGCATCCCGAAGGACCCATGATGACGTGCCACCTGTTGACCCAAAAGAAGCAAGTAACATTTGCTTTACGTGTGATGAGCAAGTGCACTATGCAAGGGAGCGTCCTCAGCAGAAAAGAAAAACACCAATGCGAACCGAAGATGAAGTCCGTAAGATGATCATTACCAGCACAGAATGGCCTCCACCAGGAATGACAAGACGTCAGAGAAGAAATACCTTCCGAGGTGCACCACAGTTGACAGAGCATCTTTTAGCTAATGGAGGTAGAGTATCTGATAGTGAAGATTCAGATCAAGTCTCCTCAGATGATGAAGATGAAATGGAACGTAAGGCATGCTCTCGTTGTGGAGAAATCGGTCATGTCGCCAGCTCGTGTGCCACTATATGCGTTCATTGCGAGGAAGACCATCCACCCGACAGGTGTCCAACGAGCAGGATCACTTGTTTCTTTTGTGAAGGAACTGATCATGTACCAAAAGATTGTCAATTCAGTTTTCTGCTGACGAAGAAGATGGCTAACCAACCCGCCAGTTCCAACGGAGAGAAGCATCAAGGCAACACCAATCCTCGCCAAGATTACAGTTTCAGCCTAACTCCAGTGCCAGGACAGAGGAATCGAAATGAGAAAAGAAAATGCCGAGTCCGGGAAGACATCTGTTGCTTCAATTGTCAAGGAATGGGTCATTTCGCCGACAAGTGCCCAAAACCGAGAAACATAGCTGCCGGCACGTCAGTCCACGCAACTCCCTGCAATCAGAAGCTTGCTCCTCAACGAATTGTCATCCATGCATCCCGAAGCAGTCCTATAGCCCGCGTTGCAACAGCTCCAATTCCAATGAATGCACTACCACAAGGTGTCAATGCTCAATTTCAGCCCCAGCCACCAGCTGACAAGACAGAGGCCAGTATCTGCGTTGTACCTTTGGAAATTCCAATACAGCAGCTGAGAAATCAAGTACAAGATGAAGAACCCGAGTGTAAGAAAGTTATTGTTTGTTACAACTGCAGTGAAGAAGGGCATTACTCCGAAAACTGTCCCCAACCAAGGCAAAATCGACCTCCACATTACCGCCAATTTACACGAAGCAGACATTCCAATCGTATTGTGGTCACTGGAGCAAACGCCGTACCCGTAAGGCCTCGTGATAATCAGAACCCATAGCAGAAACAATGCACCAATGCTCCTCCAGCTGCACCTGACTCGGCAATAAATCATAGCAACCACTCTCTGCATCGACAGCCTCAGCAAAGAATTGTCGTAGATGGAAGAAGTTGTGTCTCTCCCCGACCTACTCCAGGCCGAGCCAAGGGCAATCAATATCCGGAGGGCGATACCAAGCAGAAGACCGTCATCCGCTTCAACCAGCAATCAGAAGGAAGCTTCTCCTGTGAATGATAGCATTATGCAGTCCTATCACATCATCACAGAACCAATCAAGGATGCAGTCACTAGAACAATGCCAGCTATATCTCTCCAGAATCAAAATGAGCAGCCATGTTTGTGGTTTTCAGTTCGCTACTTATCATGGGGTAATCGAAAGTTTGCAGCAATAATGCAATACATAAATATATTCATGTCTATAAACAGTGAGCTTGCTATGCTTATGGATGATTCATGTTGAGGATACAATGTACCGATGTTAAGCACCGTCCCTTTTTGTTTAAGGCAGTGCCTCGTATTCATGTAATGAGGGAGAAATGTGTAATACAGACAAGTTCCATGAGGATTCTTTTGGAAGATGCGGATATGTGATTATGTGTATAATTGCTTACTGATAAAGGAGACCTAGGGTCTCATTTCAAAGGAACTATGTTCTAACCTCGAGTTAATAACCAACCTGTTGATGGAAAAGAAAACCAATTAAACTGTGTTGGGTTAAAAAGCCAATGAGACAGTAGTTGGGGAATAGGAGTTTGGATACGCCTTTTACAGATCAAGATAAGGATTGTTGGATGAAACCCATAAGGGTACCCGCCATGCCTCTACATTGATAAGTTCGGATATACCTGCAAACAGTTAAGAAGATCCAGGAGACATCAATATTTGAGAACATAATAGTCGATGGTTGGTAATTAGTCGATCAGGTATCAGAAAAGGGTCAAAGGTGATATGGCAGAAGAACAATATGGATGCTCCCCATCCCAAGGAAGCACTAAACCCTAGTGGCATAGATACAGATAGCAAGCAATGTATTTCCCTGAAGGTAGTCAGTGCAGCTTTTTGACGAACCACATCAAGGTTTCACCGAAAGGCAGCAAGCCAAAGGACCTCATCGTCCCCAGAAGCGTCCGCAATCCACATTAAAGAATACCACCTGTTAGAGATAAGCCGAAAGATGATTGATAAAAGAGATTGGCAAAGATGTTCTCTAGCATGAAAGAAGTAGGCCGAAAGGTGATTGATAAACAGAAACATGCTCTGCATCGCTCAAGGAAGACCCCTGATAGTAATTGCCTCCCCCACAACAGTCACCTTGTCATTAAGTAAGCAAGATGACCTAGGTAAAAGTGTTTCTATGAAGGCAAGGAGTGAAATCTTCAACTCGGTATCAGATGCTACACGGAGTGAAAAGTGCAAGCCCAGGTTACCAGGCGACGCCATGTCTTGGGAGATGATCCAATGGGAAAGAACACATCAAGGCTGAAGGTGCACAGGAATACGTTGAATGCTAAATGATGACAACATGAAGAGAATAGCGGAAAGTAAACTGAACATAAAGAAAGTGAATCTGAGTTGCTTGTTCGTGGGAGCTATTCCCAGTTATGAACCAAGTGATATGATCGAAGATAGTCTACAGAGGTCAGAGTAAAATCACATCTAACAACGAAGCTTCAAATTTGGCCGGATAACGATCAGACAATAAGAAGTCCAGCAGTAAAACTATTTGGGAAGACGTCAAAGTATATCAAGTGGGATAAGTTGGTTCCCTTGGGAAGCATAATTCAAAGGCAAAGTTATCGACCCTTGCATCAAATAGCAGAAGTAGCTATCACCCGGAGACCAGGAAAGCTAATATGAGGCAGTTGGTGGCGAGTTAGAAGCAAATGACAAGCATGGTATCTTAGTAATGACGAGCTGATCTCGACGCATGACATGAAGTGGGTAACTTGTATGAGGTTGACTCCAAAGATATGAACTATGCAAAGTTCTGGAACTGAATCCCCATCTTCAAGTGCCGCAACCCAGTCGAAGTCAGCTAAAGGTTCAACCAGGGATAAGTCAGGTGCAGAGAAGATTCCATCTGCAATAGGAGATCGAGCCAAGCAGTCCAGAGTGGAGAAGCTTTGTTAGGCAAGTTTGTTATAGAAAGCGGAGCGGAAGAAGTCAGACAAGAAGAGAAGACCGCCCAACCTATCTTCTTGCTAGCCTCCTCGAATCTCGGGGACGAGATTCTTGTAAGGGGGGTGGATTTGTCACGTCCTGATAAATTCATCCCGAAATAAAAATCATCTTCTAAAAGGAATAATAGAATTAATTAAAATTCGAAAAGAAATTGGCAAACACTAAAATACGTACAAGAAAAATTCAAATATGGCCCGGAGAATTTTTGTTAAATTCTCCTTGGTCTAAAAAGAGCCCTCAAATTTTAGTGGAATTTTCAGAGCACAAATAATAATTGAAAAGAAATAAACAAAGTTGAAAAGGTTTATAAAAAGAAAAACCCTAAAAGAAGTCCTCTTTTCCCCCCTTCCTTCTTGGGCCGGCTCGGCCCAGTCCCTCCCTCTCTCTCTCTTCCCCCGCGGCCCATCGGCTCCCCCGCGCGCGCGCGCCGCTGACAGGCGGGCCCGCCCGCCACTCTCGCTGACGGGTGGGACCCACCTGTCATCGCCTTCCTCCCGCCGCGCCCGCCGCCCGCCCGTGCCCTAGCGCCGCCGCCGCCGCTGAATCCGCCGCATCCCGCCTTCCCCGCGCGCCTTAATGAGGGGGGAATTACTCCCCGCGTTTCCCTCTCCCGTTTCCCCCTCTTTTCCCTCTCTCTCTCCCTCGGATTCGTCCGGATTCATCCCGCGAAGTTCGCCGGCGTCTTCAATGGCGCCCGAGATCTCCGCGCGCGGTTTCCTCTCTCCCCGGCCGCGCTCTCCCCCTCCCGTTGCTATATATTCGATCCCCGTGCTTCGCTCTTCCGTTTCCGCCGCTCGCCGCTCGCTCTCGCCGTCGGTTTCGTGCCCGCGCCGTGCTCCTCTCTCTCCGCCGTCGCCGCCGACCTTCGGTTCGCCGCCGACGTCGCTCCGGTCCTCCGCCCGACTCGGCGCCACCTCCTTCGGCTTCGCCGAGTGGTTGCCGACCCCGTCCGCCGCTCCGCTTCGCCCGCCGACTGCCGGAGCACCGTCGCCCTCGGCATCCCGAACCGCGCCGTCGCCTTCCTCCGCTCCGGTTCGCCGCCGCCGTCGCTCCGGTCTTCCTCCCGGCTCGGCGCCACCTCCCTCGGCATCGCCGCATCGCCGTCGACCTCGTCCGCGCCTTCGTTTCGCTCGCCGACCGTCGGAGCGCCGCCGTCATCGTCATCCCGAGCCGCGCCGCCGCCTTCTTCCGCTCCGGCCGCCGTTCTCGTCGTCGTCGTTGTCCCGGGGTGAGCCGTGGACCGTCCCTTCCGTTTCCCCCTCCTCTCCGCTCTCTCGGGCGCTGCTCCGCCGCGCCGATGGTCGCCGGCGGTGACCATCGGGGCGCGGGCGCGTTCCCTCCCGTCGGCCGTGCCGGCGAGGCCGCCTTCGGGCGCGCCCTCGCGGCTGCCATGTGGGGCCCGGCTGTCAGCCGCCCGCGCCCGCGGGTGCGGCTGACGCGTGGGACCCACGGCGCCGACCGCCGCCAGCCGCGTGCGCCCGGTCCACCGTGGACCGAGCGGCTGACGCGTGGGCCCCCACCCCCGTGGACCCGGTCCGCGCGTCCCCTCCCTCGGCTGACGCAATAAATAGGTTTTTTAATTAAAATTTAAATGAAGAAATTCGTAAATATCCATTTAAAGAGCATATAAACTTCAAATGGCCATATCTTGGCCATTTGAACTCGGAATTGGACCGTTCAAGTCTCTAATTTTTCCTTAAGATGTAAAGAACCCATTTTTGTGCTTTGTTTCTGCTGTTATGTGGAGTTTATTAGAGTAAAAGCCTTTTCTTTTCCGTTGGTCGTGTAGACGCTGCAGCTTCGGAAGATCCGCTCTTCGTGGAAGTCGAAGCCGTCGATTGGGGAAAACGAGCAAGGCAAGACACATCATCTTGATCATATTGAATCCCATTTTATAAAATTATGTTGATTTAAATTATTGCATTATCGCTTTATTTAAATTCCCGCGTTATCACTGTTTTACTTAGCCATGCCTATTTACCTTTGTTATGACCATATTATTATTGTCATTGTTATTACTACCTTGTTCACCCTAGAATAAACAAAACCCCAACTAGTGGACACTCTATTTATGGTTCCACTAGTATGAATTTAGGTAGATGCTTCGCTGATTAATAGGTAACATTAGGAGGTTTTACAACTTTAGACTTTGGGAATTCTCATATCATTTGGACACTATGGAATTGTTGGTTTATGGTGGAATTGGACATACACCTCTCTTCCCCTTTCAAAACCCCTAAAACCTGTTTTCGGTGGGGTTTGGGTGCATGCCAGTTGTGGGAAGTAGCACCCCGGCCACTATAAGGATTAAGCTCGGGCCTCTGTTGCAAAGCACTACCGTACTTCCACATGTCTAATGGGTAAGGCTTAGTTTGTGGCTCAGTCTAGTCATAAACAAAAGTACACGGATTGGAGATGGATGAAGTCGGGCGTCGATGGACATTCTCCAGGGCAAATGAAGGCTACACGAGCTGCGGCCCGGTAGTCGAGATGTCATACGGCAGAGGGTTGGTGCCCAATGCTAGGGGCTCAGTTCTGCCTGCCTGTCCCGGGTATCCCGGCCGTAGGTAGGATTGGGTCGGTACTCTTGTCTAAGGCTAGGATGGGTTGGAAACTATGTCACGTCTTCCGTCCGTATACCGTGGTGGTATGTGGCACGTGGCAACACGTGAGGAAGATGTGTCTTGTGGGTAAAGATGTACACCTCTGATCAGAGTAAATCTATTCGAATAGCCGAGCCCTCGGATATGGGCAAGCCTAGCAATGTACCCAAGTCAGTGTTTTAATTCTTAAAATTTGCTCAACAACTAAAATATGGAATGGTTGGCCTGGGTTGGCTTGGGACGAGCTGGGACCCAGGTCGGGTTGCCAGTTCGGTCCAAATCATCGTAGGCCTTGGGTTAAGGCAGGTTCGTGAGGGTTCACGGCCTTGATTAATAATATTGTATAGCTCTAGGATCGTCTTTACAAAATAGCTTTGGGCAACTAAGTGACTTTTAAATGCCGTTTACTGCAAAACTTAACCTCTATGTTATTATCCCCTTGTACTCCCTTGCATTAATTGTGCATCTCCGGTGTGGCTTGCTGAGTACTGTGGTTGTACTCATTCTTGCTCAATCCTTCCCCTCTTCAGTAAGAGAAGCTTTGGAGAAGATGTCTTAGGTGGAGTCCTGGCTTATACCCCAGTTGAGCGCCTGTGAAGATGGAGCCGTAGGCCCGCTAGTCCGCTGCTGTTTATTTTTGATTGTCAGGCCTTAAGTGCCTTTGTAATAATGTAAATATTATCGATATAATAAAGATGTGTCTTTTATATCATGTTTGTGTGGTGTACCCCGGCTTTTCCTGGGACGGGGATTAATACACTAGCGTTCGGGAAAAGGCAATTTTCCCGGTCGCGACACGGAACGGCGACGGGAATGGCGGCCGGCGGCAAAGGAAGGCGGCCGGACTTGGCGCGTCCGTTCCCGGCGATTGGGGGCGCCATTCAAGGGGGAATTAAGGGGGAAAGAGAGAGGAGGGAAAGGGGATTAATTCCCCCTAATCAATTTGGGAATCCCATGCTTGAATCGAGCGGATTTAGAGGAGGAAGCGAGCTAGGGTTCACGGGAGAGGGAGAGAGGACGGCCGGGCGGGAGGAAGGGGACGACGCCCGGCCTGGCGCGTGGGACCCACCGGTCAGGCGGCGGCGTCAGCGCGCGCACGCGCGCTGCACGGGCGGGGGCGCGGCTAGGGTTGGGCCGGGTGGCCGGCCCAGGAGGAGAGGAGGGGAAGGCGGCCTGGGCCGAGCAGGCCGGGAGGGAAGAGGGGGGGGGGAAAGGCAGCCCGGGAGAGAGAGGGAGGAGGGAGTGGGCCGAGGGAAAGGGGAGCCCAAGAGAAGGAGGGAGAGAAGGAGAGGGAGAGAAAAAGAGGGAGGAAAGGGAGACTTTTGGGCTGGGCTTGGCCCAAAGGAGGAAGAGAGATTATTTTTAGGTTTTCTTTTTTTAAATAAACTTTGATAATTGTTTTTGTTGCTTAATAATTATTTCCGGTGCTCTGAAAATTCAAGTAAAATTTGAGGGCTCCTTTTAGACCAAGGAGAATTTAACAAAAATTCTCCGGGCCACATTTGAATTTTTCTTGCACGTATTTTAGTGTTTGCCAATTTCTTTTTCGAATTTTAATTAATTCTATTATTCCTTTTAGCGAATGAATTTTAATTTTGGGATGAATTTATCAGGACGTGACAGACACAGATTCTTTCACCCAACCATACAGTTCCGTGCTCATCTTCCAAGAAACCAATAGCTTTTCCTCTTCTCATATTCTTCTTGATCTCTTGAATATCAGGATCATTAATTTGGGCTTCTCTAACTTGATCAATTAGAGTGGGCTTCGCTTCTAAAGCTGCAACGAAACCTCTACCGACAATTCCCAAATTTAATCTTTCAAATTCCTTGCATAATTCCAATGGCAACTGTCGTCCTTCTGTAGCATTGCAATAACCTTTTCTGCTAAGAGCGTCTGCTACAACATTAGCCTTTCCCGGATGATAATGAATTCCCATGTCATAATCCTTAATTAATTCCAACCATCTCCGTTGTCTCATATTCAGATCCGGCTGAGTAAAGATATACTTTAAACTCTTGTGATCGGTGTACACTTCTGTACGAGTACCGAAAAGATAATGACGCCAAATCTTTAATGCATGAACGACTGCAGCTAACTCAATATCATGAGTAGGGTAGTTCTTCTCATGCGGACGTAACTGACGAGATGCATAGGCAACCACCTTCCCATCTTGCATCAGAACACAACCTAACCCAAGTTTGGATGCATCGCAATATACTTGGAAACCCTTCTTTGGATCAGGCAAAATCAAAATAGGAGCTGATATTAAGCGACTTTTCAACTCTTGAAAACTCCGCTCACATTCTTCCGACCATTTGTACTTCACATCTTTCTGAAGCAGTCGTGTCATGGGCTTAGCAATCTTAGAAAAATTCTCTATAAACCTCCGATAATATCCTGCAAGGCCTAGGAAACTGCGAATCTCTGAAACTGTCTTTGGTTGCTTCCAATTGGTTACGGATTCCACGTTACTAGGATCAACGGCAACTCCTCCGGCTGAGATGACGTGACCAAGGAATTTCACTTCGGACAACCAAAATTCACACTTGCTAAACTTAGCATACAGTTGATGTTCTCGTAGCTTCTCCAATGCAAGGCGAAGATGTTCCTCATGCTCTTCTTTGGTTCGAGAGTAGATAAGAATATCATCAATAAAGACCACCACGAACTTGTCTAAGTATTCCATAAACACCTTATTCATCAAGTTCATGAAGAAAGCAGGGGCATTGGTAAGTCCAAAAGACATAACAGTACATTCTAACAACCCATACCTAGTGGTAAAAGCTGTCTAAGGTATATCTTCCTCTTTGATTCTCAACTGATGATACCCTGATCGAAGATCTATCTTGGAGAAAACAGTGGCACCTTTAAGCTGATCAAACAAATCATCAATCCTGGGTAGTGGATACTTATTCTTGATAGTCACATCGTTTAGTGCACGATAGTCCACACACATTCTCTGAGTATGGTCTTTCTTTTCCACAAAAATTACCGGAGCTCCCCATGGTGATGAACTCGGTCTGATGTATCCTTTCTGTAGCAAATCATCTACTTGCCTCTTAACTTCTGCCAACTCATTGGCTGCCATTCGATAAGGTCTCTTATGGATCGGAGTTGTTCCAGGTACCAAATCTATTCTGAACTCTATATCCCTTTTAGGCGGCATACCCGGTAAATCATCTGGGAACACATCAGGATACTCCCGGACTATAGGAATCTCTTCCAAAGTTATTTGATTCAGTCTTGACCTTAAAGACTCAGAAGACAATGCATGAACGGTTACAACTCGACCATCATAGCTGTTGAGAGTTACTTTTCTGTTGGCACAGTCTATCACACCTTTATGTCTGGCTAACCAGTCCATCCCTAGGATGACATCAAGGTCTTTGGATTCTAACAAGATAAGATTGGCCAGAAATGGTACTCCTTGAATTTCTATTCTGACAGAGGGGCTACGTTGCAAAGAGAGTGCTTGATTACTTGGGGTACTAACCATCAAAGGACGTCTAAGATCTTCTACTTCCATCCCATGATTTCCCGCAAAACTCATAGATAAGAATGAATGTGTAGCACCAGAATCGAAAAGTACTGTTGCAGGAACTGAGTTAACAAGGAACGTACCCAAAATCACATCTGGAGCACCTTGAGCTTCTGCAGCAGCAATATGATTGACACGGGCCTTTGATGCTGGTACAGCAGAGTTACTCTGGGCAGGGACAACCTTCACGCGTTGGGGCTTCGGACACTTGTCAGCATAATGTCCTGGATCTCCACAGTTGAAACACACCACGGGCTTGCTGCCTTGCTCCCTCTTGGCAGGTTGTTGCTGTGCTGGAGCTGCAACAGGACGTGGAGCTTGATTACGGATGTTGTTGCCAGCATTGTTGTTGAAGAACTGACGTTGCGGACGAACAACAGACGAAGAACCTCCCTGTGGCATGGACTGGGGTCCTAAAGTAAGACGCGGCTTCTGATTATTTCCCTGTTGTGTCTTGAATTGAGCAATCCGACGTTTCTTCTGCTCCATGCGATTGTACTTGTCTTCCTGACGAATAGCCTTATCCACTAATTTCTGGAAATCAGGGTAATCTCCAACCATAAGTGGGTAAGAAAGCTCATCATTAAGTCCTCCCAAAAACTTCTCCTGGCGCTCTTCATCATTGCGCACATCTTCCGGAGCATAACGAGCAAGACGATTGAACTCGTGCAGATACTCCGTAACAGAGCGAGATCCCTGGGTAAGCGACCTGAACTCCTTCTTCTTGAGAGACACTACCCCCGATGGTATATGCGTCTTCCGGAAAGCAGCGGTGAATTCAAGCCAAGTGATAGGTTCAGCAGTAGTCCTGTTAAGACGGAAGTGATCCCACCATTCAGAGGCAGGGCCATGCAACTGATGTGATGCAAATGAGACCTTCTCCTGATCAGTACACTGAAGTAAATCCAACTTCTTCTCTATGGCATGTAGCCAATCACTAGCTTCAACAGGATTAGTGGTACTAGAGAAAACAGGCGGCCTCACACGAAGAAATTCTGCTAACTTGTTCTGTGGAGGTGCATGATTATTCCCTTGGTTTTGCTGATTCTGAAATTGTTGCATCATCATGTTCATAAGCTGTGTCTGCTGAGCAAGAACTTGGGCCAGAGTGGGATTCTCTCCATTGATGTTATTATTGGGGTTGTTGGGACCATTCCCATTGCTACGAGTGTTCACCATCTGGTATGGATAGGATAAGAAGAGAAAACGGGGGAAACTACTTAGGACAGAGAATTACTTTAACTTTTATTGATCTTAACTGAGTTTCATTATTACAAACTGAAGACTCCCACACCACTAAACTCTCCAACTTCCTAACACTCAAAAGCAAACAAACACATGCAATTACATCCCACCACTGATGTAAATCACATGCGAGACCCACACACACAAACAAACTTAAAACAAGCAAACTAACACAACGATCTAAGACAACGACTTAACAAGTCACTCTAGTTCTTCCGAGCATAGGAGGTCGATTGAAGGCTCATCTTCATCATCTTGAGTTGCTACCCACTCAATCTTGGAATTGATGCGCTTGGATTCTTCTTCTTCATCACTACTTATGATGATGACCGGAGGATCCGCTTGAGCTGGGGCAACTTCTTTCTCCACCACACGAACCTTTGGCGCCAGTTGATAGCGAGGGACAAATAAAGCTCTCTTCCTTGCGGTAAGACGAATCCTGGCCTTCTGCGGCGGTGCTTCTCCCTTCAATGCGGCTAATTCCTTCTCCAAACGATCCACCTTGTCTTCTAGCTTGCAAATCTTACCACGATTCCGATCTTCACGATCTTGAGCTGCTAACACAGTCTCCGCACGACTTTCATCCATAGCCCACAACATCTCAACCAAATGTCTTGTGGTAACATCATTCTCAATTCCTTCAGTCTCAAGGTAACTGCCACGGTCACTTCCCTGGGGTTGGCGAGGATGATAGCGATACTCAGTGTCGACCAACTGATCACTGTAGCGATCACGGAGCTCTCCTATGGCGATCCTTGCCACCTCCTGACATGCATGGATGTAGTTTCTTCCTCCAGCTTCAAACATTACTGAGGGGATATCTTCACTATTGCTGTTCAAGGTGACTTTGACTCGGCACTTTTCTTCATGACGATCATGACGAATCTGGGCATAAAAAGGAGCATTCCCAAATCCAATGACAAAGGACATCGTACGCAACTCCTGGACAAAACCCTCAACGCCAAACAGGTACTCAGGCTTGTAACACGGCATCTAAAGACAAGTGAAAGGAGGGAGTTAAGACATCTATCCAATTAATAGCACAAGTTTTTGGATTAATTTGAATAAAGGTAGAAAATCAGAATAAAAAGGTAAGTAAATAAAGTAAACCAAGCTTTGCGAAATAAATTAAAACAGTTGGAAACGAGGTCACAATTTTTGTAATTTTGAATAACTGGTTTCAAAAGAAATGAAAGAAAATTATAAAATCAATATGGTAAATTTATTTTATTGCAGCAAGATTAAATAAAACAATATTGTAAAACTTTTGCTGATAAATGAGCCATTAGTACAGTAATAGATGTACAGTACTAATAACACTGGAATAAATTTTGAATGAGAACCATTAAAAGAGATTATGAAGTGCATGTGCCATTAGTTTGGTTAATTAAAAGAGAAAGGGAGGAGAACAGTTCTACTTTTCCAATATTTTTAGAGGGCTTCTATGGATAACCATTTGGCATAACCTAGGGTCAAAGGGGCTCTGATACCAACTTGTCACGCCCGGAATTTCTATCCAAAATTCCAAACGCTTAGATGTGTGTGAACCCTCGTCCAGGAATCAGCCGAGGCACACAATAACAAATTGATAATAGAGTACAAATATTACTCTAATTAATAAGCGAATAGAATGTCATTACAGAGGTAGATAGTTCCTCTCAATCAATAAAGTTCTAAGCAGCGGAAAATAAATAAACGGCGCAGACGGCTCCACTCCACAGGCAGCTTGACCAAGGCTACACCTAATCCTCCACACCATCAGCTTCATTGTAGAACTCTTCCTCTGATGAATGATTGCAAGGTGAGTATATGACATACTCAGCAAGCCACGCAGCAAATATGCAAGTGCACAGGATAACAAAGGATGGCATAATAGGGTTTCATTTGCAAAAGCAGCATTTAGCAAACATTTGAGAATTTAACAAAACAGTTAAGTAATAATTAAACAATATTAATCCAACGCTATACAACATACCCTGTTGTATAGGCCCAACCATTCTGAACAACCACCCCGGCTGCACAGTTCTATCTCCAAACCAGGAATGTACCATTCCAAACCAGGAGCTAATCAAATTATTACCAGTTTAAGCATCTTTTACTATGATGAGAGGTGTGAGACTAATCACGAAAGACATTGTTAGACCCGCCCATAACCGCGGGCACGGCTATTCGAATAGTTTTACTCTGATCAGAGGTGTACCACTGTACCCACAAGACACAACCCCACATCATGTCACCATGTGCCTCAATACCACCACGGTATCTCGGAAAGGAGTTGTGACAATACCCCTCGCATAACACAATTCACTGCAGCGCACCTTCCTGGATCATAATCACCCCCTTATAAACAAGGCATGGACTCCCCAGCGACCCCCGTGGGCTTATCTCCGCCACTTCTCAGTCTGGTGCCCCGCAATGAACCATGCTATACAAAAGATAAAGCCGTTGCCCATGCTGGCTTGTGGTTGGCACGATAAATGTTTCACAACCGAAACTCGTGAACCGGTCCTTAATTGTCATGAGCACGACCATCAAAACCATGTGCCCACAACCCACCATTATCAGGTTTTAGTTGGCACATTAATTAATTAACTAATCACGATTGACCATCGTGAACTATCAATAAGCCATCATGAAATAATAGTGAATCATTAGTTATCCCATAAGTGTACTAATGTTTCTAAGCAGGGCTAAGCAATTATATCTAATATCTAGTTGAACCAATATAAATAAAGCTCAACTAGTCAAATTAATATAACCCAAGGTATCAAGGAATAAGGTAATCAATGTACAAAAGGGCCATAACAAAGAATAGGTCAATTCCACCCAATGACATTCGAAAATAGATGCAATAGTTGAATAGAAACAATAGCTTTAAATAGGATCAACATGCTCAAAGGGTTGTTTGGGATCTGTGTGACTTGCCTTGCTGGCCTTGGAACTCTTCAAACTCTTCTTCCGCGAAAACGGACTCTCCGGAAACGACGGAATCTAAGCAGAAAAGAGCAAAATCACCAAAACAGCACAAAAACAAGCATGAACAGTACATGTGGATATTTTTAATGTGTAGATCTCAATTTTAGAAAAATTTAGAGACTTGAACCAACTAAATCGGAGCTAAGATGAATTAGTTATGAATTTTTAAAGATTAAATCGGATTAAAACACTTAAATCGGTTTAAATTGAATTATGACGCAATAATGAATTATTTTTGAAAAGGAAAAGGGGATTTATTGCGTCAGCAACTAGGGTTTGGGTGGACCGGCGCACGGGCGGCGGTTCACACGAACGGACGGCCGAGATTGATCCGATCCAAATCGGACGGCCAAGATCGATCGGTCTACGACCGGCTCACGGGATAGGATCCCGATGACGTCAGCGATGACGTCACCGACGACGGCGGCGACTCGGCGAAGAAGACGGCTCGGGCGGCGGACACTCGCCGGCGAACGGCGGCACCACGGCACCAACGGAGGGCACCAGCACGTAGAGGACAACGCGGCGAACACACCGGTGACCAAAACGGCGGCGGAAAAGGAACGGACGGCGACGGCGACGAGAAGGAAGCGGCGGCTACCTTCGGGTTGACGACGGCGACGATGCTCCGGCGGGTTCCGACGGCTGCGAAGGGGCGGACGAGGACGGCGGCGACTTGGCGAGCACGACGACGGTCTTCCCGAGCGGCGCCGACAGCTGGAGCGACGGCGGAGCACGGCTGAAGCGGCGGCGGCGACGGCGAAGCTAGGGCACACGGCGCTAGAGCTCTTCCGACGACGAGAGGCGAAGGCGAGGGTGGCGGCGGAAAGAGAAGGGCATGGGGATCCTTTTAAAGGGGCTCGGAGGCGACGGCGAAGGCCCACGGCGACGGCAACGGCGAAGGAAACTCGCGGCTTGGAAAGAGGGAAAACCGATCCGAATCGAACTCGATTCCAACGCTTTCCAAAGCGATTTAGCCGAAGATTCCAAAGGAGAAAAGGTAGAGGAGATCCCGGAGATCATTTCCCCTCTATTGATTCGGCCGGAGAAGGAAAGAGGCGGCCGGATTTGGAAGGAAACAGCGGCGGCGGCTCGGCGGCGGCACGCTAGGGTTTCGGCCCGAGGAAGACGACGGGCCTGACAGGTGGGACCCACCTGTCAGCGGCTGCGAGGGCGCGCGCGCGCGCGGGCGGCTGCGGACTGGGCCGGCTGGGCCGAGAAGAGAGAGAAGGCGGTTTTGGGCCGACTTTCGGCCCAAAGCCAAAAGAAGACTTTTTAAAACTTTTTCAATTTAAATTATTTCTTAAATGCAATTCCATTTATTAAAAATACTTCCTTAGCTCAAATAAATCCCAGAAAAATCTAGGAATTATAGAATTAAGCAAAGTATTTAATGAAATTTTATCTGGCCCAATTTTATATTGGAATTTATTAATTAGAATTAGATTTTCTTTTCAAGACTTTTAAAATAAATTCTAGAAATTCCATTTAAACAACAATTTATATATTTTGAATTTTCAGGGTGTGACAAACATCGACGATATCATCCACAGCACCAATGCTCCTCTTGCTCCACCTAACTCGGCAATAAATCATGGCAATAATACCTTTAGCACCAACCACTCTCTGCATCGACAGCCTCAGCAAAGAATTGTCGTAGATGGAAGAAGTTGTGTCTCTCCCCGACCTACTCCAGGCCGAGCCAAGGGCAATCAACCTCCGGAGGGCGATACCAAGCAGAAGACCGTCATCCGCTTCAACCAGCAATCAGAAGGAAGCTTCTCCTGTGAATGATAGCATTATGCAGTCCTATCACATCATCACAGAACCAATCAAGGATGCAGTCACTAGAACAATGCCAGCTATATCTCTCCAGAATCAAAATGAGCAGCCATGTTTGTGGTTTTCAGTCCGCTACTTATCATGGTGTAATCAAAAGTTTGCAGCAATCATGTAATACATAAATATATTCATGTCTATAAACAGTGAGCTTGCTATGCTTATGGATGATTCATGTTGAGGATACAATGTACCGATGTTAAGCACCGTCCCTTTTTGTTTAAGGCAGTGCCTCGTATTCATGTAATGAGGGAGAAATGTGTAATACAGACAAGTTCCATGAGGATTCGTTTGAAAGATGCGGATATGTGATCATGTGTATAATTGTTTACTGACAAAGGAGACCTAGGGTCTCGTGTCAGAGGAACTATGTTCTAACCTCGAGTTAATAACCAACCTGTGGATGGAAAAGAAAAACAATTAAACTGTGATGGGCTAAAAAGCCAACGAGACAGTAGTTGAGGATAGGAGTTTGGATACGCCTTTTACAGATCAAGATAAGGGTTGTTGGAGGAAACCCCTAAGGGTACCCGCCATGCCTCTACATTGATAAGATCGGATATACCTGCCAACAGTTAAGAAGATCTAGGAGACATCAATATTTGAGAACATAATAGTCGATGGCTGGTAATTAGTTTATCCGGTATCAGAAAAAGGTCAAAGGTGATATGGCAGAAGAACAATTTGGATGCTCCCCATCTCGAGGAAGCACTAAAGATGACCATCGGCAATTAAACCCTAGTGGTATAGATACAGATAGCGGGCAATGTATTTCCCTGAAGGTAGTCAGTACAGCCTTTTGACGAACCACATCAAGGTTTCACTGGAAGGCAGCAAGCCAAAGGACCTCATCGTCCCCAGAAGCGTCCGCAATCCACGTTAAAGAATACCACCTGTTAGAGATAAGCCGAAAGATGATTTATAAAAAAAAAAAAGATTGGCAAAGATGTTCTCTAGCATGAAAGAAGTAGGCCGAAAGGCGATTGATAAACAGAAACATGCTCTGCATCGCTTAAGGAAGACCCCTGATAGTAATTGCCCCGCAACAGTCACCTTGTCATTAAGTAAGCAAGATGACCTAGGTAAAAGTGTTTCTATGAAGACAAGGAGTGAAATCTTCAACTCGGTATCGGATGCTACACGGAGTGAAAAGTGCAAGCACCGGTTACCAGGTAATGCCATGTCCTGGGAGATGATCCAACGGGAAAGAACTCATCAAGGTTAAAGGTGTAAAGGAATACGTTGAGTGCTAACTGAGGACAACCTGAAGATAATAATGGGAAGTAAACTGAATGTAAAGAAAGTGAATCCGAGCTGCTTGTTCGTGGGAACTATTCCCAGTTATGAACCAAGTGATATGTTCGAAGATAGTCTACAGAGGTCAGATTAAAATCACCTCTAACAACGAAGCTTCAGATCTGGCAGGATCACGATCAGACAATAAGAAGTCCAGCAGTAAAACTATTTGGGAAGACGTCAAAGTATATCAAGTGGGATAAGCTGGTTCTCTTGGGAAGCATAATTCAAAGGCAAAGTTATCGACCCTTGCATCAAATAGCAGAAGTAGCTATCACCCGGAGACCAGGAAAGCTAATATGAGGCAGTTGGTGGCGAGTTAGAAGCAAATGACAAGCATGGTATCTTAGTAATGACGAGCTGATCTCGACGCATGACATGAAGTTGATAACTTGTATGAGGTTGACTCCAAAGATATGAACTATGCGAAGTTCTGGAACTGAAGCCCCATCTTCAAGTGCCGCAACCCAGTCGAAGTCAGCTAAAGGTTCAACCCTGGTTCGAGTCAGGTGAAAAGAAGATTCCACCTGCAACAGGAGATCGAGCCAAGCAGTCCAGAGTGGAGAAGCTTTGTTAGGCAAGTTTGTTATAGAAAGCGGAGCGGAAGAAGTCAGACAAGAAGAGAAGACCGCCCAACCTATCTTCATGCTAGCCTCCTCGAATCTCGGGGACGAGATTCTTGTAAGGGGGGTGGATTTGTCACGTCCTGATAAATTCATCCCGAAATAAAAATCATTTTCCAAAAGGAATAATAGAATTAATTAAAATTCGAAAAGAAATTGGCAAACACTAAAATACGTACAAGAAAAATTCGAATGTGGCCCGGAGAATTTTTGGTAAATTCTCCTTGGTCTAAAAGGAGCCCTCAAATTTTAGTGGAATTTTCAGAGCACAAATAATAATTATTAAGAAATAAACAAAGTTAAAATGGTTTTATAAAAAGAAAAAGCCCTAAAAAGTCCTTTTTCCCCCTTCCCTTCTTGGGCCGGCTCGGCCCAACTCTCCCTCCCTCTCTCTCCTCTCCCCCCCCGCGGCCCATCGGCCTCCTCCCCCGCGCGCGCGCCGCTGACAGGCGGGCCCGCCCGCCACCCTCGCTGACGGGTGGGGCCCACCTGTCATCGCCTACCTTCCGCCGCTCCCGCCGCCCGCCCGTGCCCTAGCGCCGCCGCCGCCGCCGAATCCGCCGCATCCCGCCATCCCCGCGCGCCATAAAGAGGGGGAAATCACTCCCCGCGATTCCCTCTCCGTTTTCCCCCGCTTTTCCCTCTCTCTCTCCCTCGGATCCGTTTGGAATCGCTCCCGCAAACCTCGCCGGCGCCATCAATGGCGGCCGGATCCTCCGCGCCGGTTTCCTTCCCCTCCGGCCGCTTTCTCCCCCTCCCGGCGCTATATAATTGTTCCCCGTGCCTCTCTCCTCCGTTTCCGCCACTCGCCGCTCACTCTCCCCGTCGGAATCGTGCCCGCACCGTCTTCCTCTCTCTCCGCCGTCGCCGCCGAGCTCCGGTTCGTCGCCGTCGTCGCTCCGGACTTCCTCCCGACTCGGCGTCACCTCCTTCGGCTTCGCCGCGTCCTCGCCAACCTCGTCCACCCCTTCGTTTCGCCCGCCGACTGTCGGAGCGCCGCCGTCCTCGTCGATCCGAACCGCGCCGCCGCCTTCCTCCGCTCCGGTTGTCGTTTCCGCCGCCCTCGTCGTCCCGGGGTGAGCCGTGGACCGCTCCGTTCGCTTCCCCCTTCCCTCCTCTCTCTCGGGTGCCGCTCCGCCGCGTCGTTGGTCGCCGGCGGCGACCATCGGGGCGCGGGTGCGCCGCCTTCCGTCGGCCGTGCCGGCGAGGCCGCCTTCGGGCGCGCCCCGCGGCTGCCAGGTGGGCCCGGCCGTCAGCCGCCCGCGCCCGCGGGTGCGGCTGACGCGTGGGACCCACGGCGCCGGTCGGCGTCAGCCGCGTGCACCCGGTCCACCGTGGACCGAGGGGCTGACGCGTGGGCCCCACTCCCGTGGACCCGGTCCGCGCGCCCTCTCTCTCGGCTGACGCAATAAACCCGATTTTTAATTAAAATTTAAATGAAGAAATTCGCAAATATCCATTTAAAGAGCATATAAATTTCAAATGGCCATATCTTGGCCATTTGAACTCGGAATTGGACCGTTCAAGTCTCTAATTTTTCCTTAAGAAGTCAAGAACCCATTTTTGTGCTTTGTTTCTGCTTGTTATATGGAGTTTAGTAGAGTAAAAGCCTTTTCTTTTCCGTTGGTCGTGTAGACGCTGCAGCTTCGGAAGATTCGCTCTTCGTGGAAGTAGAAGCCGACGTTTGGGAAAGCAAGCAAGGCAAGTCACATCATCCTTGAACATATTGAATCCCAGTTTATCAAATTATTTTGATTTAAATTATTGCATTATTGCTTTATTTAAATTCCCGCGTTATCACTGTTTTATTTAGCCATGCTTATTTACCTTTGTTAAGACATTATTATTGCCATTGTTATTATTACCTTGTTCACCCTAGAATAAACAAAACCCCAACTAGTGGGTACTCTATTCGTGGTTCCACTAGTATAAATTTAGGTAGATGCTTCGCTGATTAATTAGGCAACATTAGGTGGTTTTATAACTTTAGACTTTGGGAATTCTCATATCATTTGGACACTATGGAATTGTTGGATTATGGTGGAATTGGACATACACCTCTCTTCCTCTTTCAAAACCCCTAAAACCTTTTTTCGGTGGGGTTTGGGTGCATGCCAGTTGTGGGAAGTAGCACCCCGGCCACTATAAGGATTAAGCTCGGGCCTCTGTTGCAAAGCACTACCGTACTAACCACATGTCTAATGGGTAAGGCTTAACTCGGTGCTCAGGCTAGTCCTGAACAAAAGGACACGGATAGAGATGGATGAAGTCGTTGCGACGATGGATATCTCTGAGGCAAATGAAGGCTACGCGAGCTGCGGCTCGGTAATCGAGATGTCTAGGCAAATGAAGACTACACGGGTCGGTGCCCGTTAGTCGAGATGCCATGGCACTGGACTAGTACGCGGGTGGTCTCACCCTTATGTGTGTGGCGCACCCGGTCTAGATCTTGTTGCTTGGGGCTCAACCCTGGCCTGCCTGTCCCGGGATACCGGCCGTAGGCAGGGTTGGGTCGGTACTTTTGTTCACGGCTAGGATGGGTGAAGGGTTATGTCACATGTTTACGACGGGTTCCAAGGCCATGGAATGCGGAGTAAAGATGTGTCTTGTGGGTAAAGATGTACACCTCTGATCAGAGTAAATCTATTCGAATAGCCGAGCCCTCGGATATGGGCAAGCCTAGCAATGTACCCAAGTTAGTGGTTTAATTCTTAAAATTTACTTAACAACTAAAATGTGGAAAGGTTGGCCTGGGTTGGCTTGGGACGAGCTGGGACCCAGGTCGGGTTGCCAGTTCGGTCTGAATCATCGTAGGCCTTGGGTTAAGGCAGGTTCGTGTGGGTCCACGGCCTTGATTAATAATATTGTGTAGCTCTAGGATCGTCTTTATAAAATAGCTTTGGGCAACTAAGTGACTTTTAAATGCTGTTTACTGCAAAACCTAACCCCTATTATTATCCCCTTGTACCCCCCTTGCATTAATCATGCATCTGCCGGTGTGGCTTGCTGAGTACTGTGGTTGTACTCATTCTTGCTCAATCTTTTCCCCCTTCAGTAAGAGAAGCTTTGGAGAAGATGTCTTAGGTGGAGTCCTGGCTTATACCCCAGTTGAGCGCCTGTGGAGATGGAGCTGTAGGCCCGCTAGTCCGCTGCTGTTTATTTTTGATTGTCAGGCCTGAAGCGCCTTTGTAATAATGTAAATATTATCGATATAATAAAGATGTGCCTTTTGTATCATGTTTGTTTGGTGCACCCCGGCTTTTCCTGGGACGGGGATTAATGCACTAGCGTTCGGGAAAAGGCAATTTTCTCGGTCGCGACAACTGCTCCATGATCCCAACTTAGTTCCCAAACAGTAGATTTATCAAGAACCGAACTTCCTATACCGATCTAATACGATATTATAGGCAAAATTACCCATCTAACCTTTCAACCAATCAATAAGCTAATACCTGACCCACTTTTTTTAAGTACCTTTTTATAGGTACCTTGTATTGTAGAAGGTTGGAATTGGATCAACGGTCATCTTCATTTCCAAGCACACCGGAGAAACACTTGTACAACCAATGGATCTTAATTTGCTTGCGATGCAGAGAATGCATCACACACATTGGAGGTTATAAATTCCTGATCAGCAGTGAGAGGTTTCACTGAATTAATTCAGCAAAGCTTCGCAGCAGCTTAGCCAGGATAGGATGTCGTCGTCGTCGTCACCGCAGGACGGGCAGGCGAGGGCGCCCGCCGGCGACGCCGAGGACTGGAACGCATGGTTCAAGGAGATGCGCGGGTGGCTGATGGTGGTGGCGACGGTGGCGGCGTCGGTGACGTACCAGGCGGGGCTGAACCCGCCGGGAGGGTTCTGGCAGGACAACCTGGGAGGGCGCGGCGGGCACCGCGCCGGCAACCCGGTGCTGCGCGACAGCGTCGCGGCGAGGTACCAGGCGTTCTACTACCTCAATTCGACGTCGTTCGTGACGTCGCTGGTGATCATCGTGCTGCTCATGAGCAAGCGCTTCTACGAGACGAAGGCCAAGGTGGTGGCGCTGCTGCTCACCACCTTCGCCGACCTCGCCGGCCTCGTCGGCGCCTACATCGCCGGCTCCACGCGCTACATGTCCTCCTGCATCTACGTCATCGTCATCGCCGGTGTCGCCTTCCTCTGCGTCATCTACGCTGGACAGTGCGTATTATATTTATGGCTATCGACACATATGTTATCATCGTCGTCCATATATATCTATATCCATACTACTTTCAATAATATTAGTGGTGGTGTTCAGATCTTCCTTCAATATGTCATCTCATAAGTTGGTTGATATGTGGGGGTCTTAAGGTCTCCCCATTTGAATATCCTTTCGTTGGATATGGCATTATATAGCTAATCAACTAAGGCCATTCCCAACCCAAGATACTAGACATAGATTCCATAAACTCCACATCACAAAGAAACTAGTACTAGACACTATTTTTTCAATGCAAACACCACTATTTCACACTTAACTTTAATGCTACTTATATCACATGATGTCTTGGATGTTGTGTAGAAACCATGTCTCCTTCTCTTTTCTCATTTATTGATTTGCCACATCATTTTTCTTCCTAGGTGGCAGCTTATTTAATGCTATGGACACCATCCTAGTTATTGGGTTAGGAATGGCCTAACTGTGTTATAACCTTTTAATATTTGTTTTTGTTTTTTTCTCTTACAATATCAGTTGCAATTAATACACGGGCCTATATGTATCTCTCTATAAACCTATATATGTTACATGGTTTCAGTGTAATGGAGGACGTGATCCCCGACATGAAGAAGATCCCCTGCCTTGACAGTGGGGGGTTGTTTGGGGACTACAACCGCGCAAAGGCTAAGGCAGGTGAAGCTGAAGGACGTCAGAGCGTTTGAGAATTTTCATCGCCAATTTATGAGCCTATCTGGAGTTCTATTAAACATGGGACTTTTCCATGTTTGAGAGAGAGGGGCGATAAGCTTCTGTCGGGAAAATAATCGTATCGGTATACTTAATCCTATCGTCAAATATTTTTACAGGTTGTACTATAGAGATATCAGTGCGAATAAGTTGATCATTCCCAATATAATCAGGTGCGGTCCGCTAATCTGCAGCAGCACCGTGACAGCCCTTAATATGTAATAGAGAGATCTACTATATATAAATATATGTCACACAGTTTCTTTCAGTTCAACGATTTTTTATTACATTGCTTATTTCTATAACATATATACGAGTTTATCAATTAGTCTATAATATGTCGTTAAGCTTTTTTTAAAAAAATAATCAAAATATCCTTATAACATATAAGGGTAAAAAATAATTTATCCTGTCGGCACTACTGGAGAACTGATATTTGCTCGGATGACAAAAATCAATTTTGTCCTGGTTCGAATAGGAACGGGACTAAGATCTTAGGCCGGATTCAAAAGCCTAAAGACTTTTTATGATCTTTAATCCCGGTTGATAAATATTATTTTTATTCCTGGTTCAAAAAGTCGTCAGGCCGTGTCAAACCCAACTATCTTTACTCCTGTTTGATGTTACCAATCAGGACTAAAGATCAACACTTTAATCCCGGTTGTTTATGCCATCTGGGACAAAGATTGAAAAACAATCTGGAACAAACGCGTTGAGCCGCACGCCTCCCCGCCTCCTTATTGACGGAAAACACGGCGGCCTAGGAGATATGCTTAACTCCAGTGCGGTTCCAAGGCTTGTCTCCCGGGTTAAGGGCGTGCCAACTCGTTTGATCCTGCAACCAACAAGGAAATCAAGAAAATAGAGTTAAATGACGAACAGTCGATCAACCAATAATCCGATGACGTATCGATAGTAGATCTAGCCGATGTAGTTACCCCAGATCGGCTGTGAGTTGATAATCAGGTAAAGCAAACCCTAAATATGTCCCATCGACTGTAATATCATCTATTAGGTTTTATTAAGCTTTTCGATGACACAGTATTTGGAGCAAAAAATATAGAATAAAGATAATATACTAGCTATTACTCTAATACAGACTCATACAAACAAATAAATCTAAAGAAATATATCAAATAACAAACAATCACCAAGTTTGACAACTTAGCTGATATTGATCTATACTTGATATATTTACATAAAGTGATTTATTTGTATAAGTGGCAAATATACATAAAACAGATCATGAAACATGCTCTATAATGCATATTAGGTAAGATTGGTTGAAACGCTGATATTATCGTTAATTATGATTAATTGCATGTTAGTTTATAGGTTCTAAACAAGACTAGGGATGATGCATCGCAAAGTATGTAAAGAAATCTAAAGTCTAAACAATCAAGAAATTAACCACTTTTCAGGATGGATACCTTAGCTAATCTAATAACTAATCTAATCTAGTAAAGCTATTTAGCCAATACTGGCAAGAACCCTAAAGAGAGAACTAGCCGGTAGGGTTCAATCGGGATACTATGATTAGCTTAACTAAGATATATGATAGCAGATGGTTATGATAAAAGAATTAATATATCTAAAGCGACATACTAGCCCCGATAGGACAAGCCATCGAGGCAAGTTACCTCTTGTCAAGAGAACTCGCCGAAAAGAAGAACAAAAAGGTGGTGATGCCCCGAAAGTTGTATATTGGATTGTTGTCCCTTTTTTACAATGATCTGAGGTTTATATTTATACCCAGAGTGCAAACTTAGTCCATTATGTACATGGTTCAAACTTGCCTAAAGATAAAATACAAACAAGTCCATACGGCGGACTCTTGCCATATGTCTAACTTAAACCGACATAAATATCCTAATTAATAAATGCAATTGCCTTAATCGAGCTCAATCTCTAATTGGCAGTGACAGTTATCCCAATCTAGGCACATATCGAGCCCAAGTCATATCGTATCGGCCACTTGCCATATCGGCTAAGTCATGCTCTGTTCCAACCGATACAATACCCAGCTGTTGACGGACAACACGATGGATTGGGAGATCTGCATAACTCCAGTGTAGGTCCAAGGCTAGCCTCGATTGTGTCAAGGGCGTGCCAGCTGATTTGATCCTGCAATCAGCAAGAAAGATAAAAGCAGAGTTAGTCAACCGATAGCATATCGTTGGCGGTCTCAGCCGATGTAGTTAGACTAAATCGGCTATGGATTGAATAGATAAAGGAACAAAAGACCCTAAACATGCCTCATCGGCTATAATACTGTCTATAATGTTTAATAAAGAAGCTTAGGACAATATTATGAAAATAGCCGATGGAACAATATTCAGAGTAGGGTATATATATAGATAAAGATAAAGTACTAGGTAATACTCTAGTACAAACTTATATAAACAAATCAATCTATATAAACATATCAAATCGCGATTAGTTAGTAATTCAGATAGCACAACCGATACTGATCTGACTTGATACAATTATATAGGGTGATCAGTCTATATAAGTGGCAAATATACATAAAACCAGTAAAATAACATGTATATTAGGTAAGATTGGCTGAAACTCCGATACTATCTGTAACATCCTGAAAATTCCCAACAATAAAAATCACTAAAATTTCGAACTTTTTAAAACTTTTACATCATGCTGGTTGTTATGATTCCTATTGCTTGCCAAACCATAAATGATCACTAAGAAAGTAAAGAAAAGAACTACATTTAAGCAATAGATATGATTTACGAGAATATATTTAATCCTACAAATAATTATGCACAAGATATTAAAATCAAATAAAATAAAAGTTATTATTAACCTATTTTATCAAATATTAAAATATTTGAATAATGTAGGTGGGTGCCATAATATGAGTACACATGAAATGATGATGATTCAAATAAACTGAGCTCTCTGTATATATAATAGAATTATGGGAGTATTTAACTCGATATGTAGATCGATATTACACCAAGTTCTAATTGCATTTAGGGATTGAAATTTAATATATTTAACCCCTCCATATAAACTAACATATAAATAAATTGAACTAATGTGCTATTGTGTTAATAACGGTCTCATTAGAAAATTATAGAATCTTTAATAAGCCTTAAATATTGGACAATATTAAATTTTGGGCAAATTCACATTTGAACACTTAATGCGGCCACCCAAATGCTTAGGAATAAACCCTAAAAAGTAAATTGACTAAGTAAATAATTAAAGTGCAACTTAAAATAATATTTGGTGAGGATAGAAATGAGTAATATTAATCTAGGGTGAATTCATTAGTTAAGATAACACCAATATTGAGTAAAATACATATATGCAAAAATTAGGAATTGTGGAATCAAATTTATATGGAAAATACACTAAAATCGGGTTAATTAGAAAAAGACACTATTCATTAGCCCCTAGGTGTTTGATATGGTCCCCTAGCCCGGCCCCCTCTGTCCCGTCGCGTCTTGTCGCCGCCGCCGCACCGCGCGCCGTCACCATTGCCGCTGCCGCGCCGCGCCGCCGTCGCGTCGCCTCGCGCCCGCACGCCGCTCGCCCGTCCCGTCGACCGCGACGCGAGCCTGCCGTCTCGCGCCCCGCGCCGCTGCTGTGTGCCGTCGCCGTCGCATCCCGTCCCCGCTGCCGCACCGCGCGCTGTCGCCGTCGCGTAGCCATCGCAGCGCGCCGCGAGCCGTCGCCCTCGCGCTGCCACGCCTTCGAAGCCCCGAGCCCCGTGCCGCCGCACCGCCGTCGCCGTCGCATCACCGCCCACACCACCGTCGCCGTCGTCGGTCGCATCGTCTCGAGCCCCTCCCCTCCGCGCGCGCTGTCGCCGTCGCTCCCGCGTTGCGCCCCGTGCCGCGTCGCCACGCGCCCCGCGCCCACGCGCCGCTCGTCCGTCGCTCCGCCGCCTCGCGCCCCGCGCCGCGTAATCATCGCATCGCCGACGTGCCGCCATCGCCGCGCGCCAAGCCCCGTGCCGCGCCAAGCCCCGTGCCGCGCCGCGCCGTCCCATCGCCGCGTCGCCGTCCCGTCGACGCTCCGCCGTCGCCGTCACGTCGCCCGTCGCCATCACCGCCCGCCGAGCCCCGAGCCGTCCCGAGCCGCGCGCCCGCCGCCTCGTGCCCCACGCGCCGCGCGCCGTCGCATCGCCATTAAGCCGCCGCCCCTTCCCCTCTCCTTCTCCCTCTCTTCCCTATAAATACCCCACCCCCTCCCCACTTTCCCCCACTCCATTTCCCTCCTCCTCCCCTCTTCCCTCTCCACCGCGCCGCCGCTCTCGTGCCACTGCGCCGCCGCCCTCGTGCCGCCGTGCTGCCGCCCTGGTGCCGCCGCGCTGCCGCCCTCGGTGCCGCCGCGCTGCCGCCCTCGGTGCCGCCGCACTGCGCCGTGTGCCGTGCCGAGCGTCGCCTCGCCTTGCGCCGCCGTCGCCGCCGCCGCCGTCGGTAAGCCGCCGCCCCTTCCCTCGTTCCGCCGCCGTCGCCGCCCCGGGTAGCTTGAGCCGAGAGAGAGAGAGGAAGGGAGAAGTCGGGAGGGAGAAGGAAAAAGAAAAGAAAGAAAGAGGAAAGAAAAAGAGAAGGAAAAGGAAGAAAAGAAAAGAGAAAAGAAAAAAAAAAGAGAGAGAGGGGAAGGAGAAGAGAGGGTAGAGTGGGCCCCACCTGTCAGTCACTATAGCTCGTGGATAAGGTTGTAGTATAAATAAATGAATTAGGAACAGTAGCCTTTTACAAACTTTCGGATTTATTCCAATTTGAATCTTTAAACTAGCGTAACTTATTCGTCTTAACTCCGATTCGAGTGAAACTTGAACCTAAATTCATCTAAATTCATAAGCTTACCAATGGTATACAATTAGCTATTTAATAAAATATATTTATAATTATAAATTAATATCAAATGATTAGATAATAGTTAACCTAAATAGTGTGCCAATAAATAAAAATGGATATTGTACAGTAGAATAATTATCCTTAATATGTTTTGTCACTGTAGCAACCACATAAATTAAGTATAATCAATGTTTGAAATTAATGGATATATAGGAAAATATTAGTGCCATTTATTAATCTATGTCCAAATATAATTAAAACCCACGACTTATTAGTTATTTAAATAGAGTTAGCCTTATAATTATTAGGTAAGTAAAATATAGATACACATAGATCGATCCTAAGCTTGTTTATGGCAAATAATAACAGAGCTAGTGTGATTAAATCACCTATATGAGATTAATCAACGACATATCCCATATAATAGCATATATTATGAGATGTGAGCAACCCTTAGTTAACCAAGCAGTAAATAGAAACTATTCAAATAAATGATTCAATATATTAAGATATTGCGCACACGTATATTGTACATCCCATTATAGATATATGGTATCGTATTAATTTACTTGTTGCATATATTAATTTAGAGGGAGTATAAGACAAACATGAATATTAGATAAATGCTAGCTATACATCTTGTCCTCGTATAATTACAGATCAACTGTAAATTTGGATTATTCATTGTAAAATTATGTGATGGGATAATCCGTAACCATAATATGATTAACCTAAACAATTCTAACATACAAAGCATGGGTAATTGTTAACCTTTTATAATTTATTTTGAGAAGTGAAATATGTACATAATTAAAATAAAGCCTCCATTAATAAAATAATAATACAAATGATTCACAGTAATTATTTGACCGATCCAAAATCCATCCGGCAACAGAACCTCTAGTGTATAACCGTTCTATTTAGATAGATGCATGTGTAACCATAACCCTTCCTTAGCCATTAGCTAGACTGAACCACCATGACAACAGAAAGACTAAGAAACCTTAGCTCTTAGCTTGATTAGAGTCCATTAGCAAGCGCGAATAATATAAGCAACCTTAGGTTCGACCTCAGCAAATATATTTTGTCTGTGCATATTTGATTGTTGCTTGAATATTGGTTTTTCTCGCGTATTATAGACTTTGTGTATCGGTTAGTCGTGAGGCAACGTCTGCAACTTCCAGAAGGTGAAGGTTGATCAAGATTATATCGAGAATAGGGATTATCCTGAGCAGGCAAGTCATCACTATTCTTTGAACATGTTGATCCCAATTGCGAAATTGTTTTGTTTACAAATAAAATTGCATGCAATTATGAACATCCTACTTGTGATTATACCATGCCTTGACTATTGTTCACCTTTAAATCTTTGTAACCATAGATACGTACGAGTCCTTAGTCAACTATGACACTTGCTTAGAAATGCTATTTTAGATTCATGCATACTCATATTTATCAAATGCTATATGCTTGGGCAATTACCTTTGGGAAGGTAATTGAGATGCGGCATGTGGAGACATGAGCGCCACATTGCCATGATATTGATGACATGATTTGTGAAAGGAAAATAAAGTAAAACAACTGTTTTCGACTGGGGCGGCTGGAGGACTTGGGTGGTGTCCGGGAAAAGGTTAGTGCCGTCCCTGGTCAATTAAGGACCGAGCCATGAAGTTAAGCATGAAACGACCCCCGTACAACCGCACTTCTCGTATGGGTATAGACCTAGCGGAATAGATAGCTGAGCGGAGGCAGTATCCATGCATAGTGGTTTCTTGATGTGTGCGGTAGGGGCTCTACGGTGGGGCAGTCATTGGTAGAACCGCGAGGCGGGTGTCTACAGTGGTGTCGCCATCAGTAGGACTACCATGTGAGAATTTGAACATAATTACAACTTAATGCATGTGTGAGTCTTTCCTCCCCGGGTGCGCCAGAACTCCTCTCACTGCTAGAAACCGTGTACGCCTAGAGTGCATGAGGATTTAAGTTCATGGAGCGGGTACTGCCAATGCGAGGTTATCGAAAAGCTTTGCCGTGACGCGTCTCATGTGTTGGGACGAGGCTCATGTGTTGGGCAGTCACGGAGTGCGGGTAAAGTGTACATCCACTGCAGTGTGAGTAAACCAAATCTATTCGAATAGCCGTGCTCGCGGTTACTGAGCACCGGGACATGTATTACACTTGGCTAGACTCTAAATTCTTAACTTGTGTGGGATGGGTTATTGCATGATGAATTTTATGCTGTTGGAGCCACTTCCTGAGAGGCGGGAAGGTGGACGTCCTCAGAAAACCATGACGAATCAATGGCGGGAAGCTATCCTTGGGATCACAATGGATGGTGGACAGAACCGTCGTTGTTTAAATATAAACTCTGGTACTAAAATTTGATCAGTCTATGGTAGGTTTTAGGCTTGTGAAAAGAATTGTAAAAATTAGCTTTATGCAAAAGAACCTGAAACCATTCCTTGAATACCCTCTATCATATGCATTGTTGTTGTGGTGGCTTGCTGAGTACGGTTGGTACTCACCCTTGCTATTTATATATCTTTTAGGAGAGTGTTGAAGAGAAGCCCTTGTCGGTACGCTTGCGTATCCCACAAGATGATCGGAGTGCGGTCTTGTTCTAGGTCTCGTTCCCCAGTCGACTGCCTGTGGCATGTTAACCGGGCCCTTATATTATTTTGCCTTCCGCTGTTGTTCTCTGATAGTTGTTGGCCTACCTGGCCCTAATGTAAGTGTTTAACTCTTTTAGCCTAAATTCATTCGTGATATGTTGTGATCCAACTATGTATGTGTGTACCAACTACTGATCCAGGGATTGGTACGGATAAACACAGAAGATTTCCGATTTTCAAAATCGGGGGCCGACACTATCACGAATTATAATTAATTCCAAAAACTATTTTAGGGTTCTAAACAAGACTAGGGATAATGCATCTCAAAGTAAGTATTGAGCTATATATTATGCCATCCTTTGTGTATTTTGTGCACTTGCATATTTGTTGTGTGGCTTGCGGAGTATTCCATGTACTCACTTTGCAATAATCAATTAAACCCCAGTTGAAGAAAAGATTCGAAGCAGAAGACGTTTGGCTTATACCCCAATTAAGCTGCCTGTGGGAGTGGATATGATGCCATCGCTAGACCGTTTATCTGCTGCTATTTTCTTTTCTTTTGTAAATATGTAACATTATTATTATGATGGATTTGTATATTAAATTGTCAGTTTATAAACCTCGGATGATTCCTGGACGAGGGTTTTAATGCACAAATTCGAAAATTACTTGTGAATTTTTGGGCGTGACAATCAATTCCTTAATGGGCCAATTAAAAAAATAGCATATATATGACTTTTAGCAAATAAATTTTACATTCTCAAGGGAAAAAACAACTTCCAAATATTTACACTCAATAAAGATAGAAATTACAGTCAAAGTTACAATGTAAATTCAACTAAAACAAGTTGTAAATAATATTTTAAATAATGTATAGCACTTTAAATATTACATTAAAATTAAACCATAGTAAATTAAACAATAGAAATTATGTAATCACAAAAAAATAATAACTTACAATTATATTGATAAAAAAATACATACCATTTACACTGTAAATTTAGTAATTACACAATGTAAGTTTAGTATTTGCACACTGTAAGTTTAGTATTTACTCCCTCTGTCCCTTAATATAAGAGATTTTGACATTTCATTTGCACCGTTTAACCACTCGTCTTATTCAAAAAATTTGTACAAGTATAAAAAATGGAAAGTTGTGATTAAAGTACTTTGGAATAAAGTAAGTCACAAATAAAACTAATAATAATTCCAAAATTTTTTGAATAAGACGAATAATCAAACAGTGCAAGCAAAATATCAAAATCCCTTATATTATGGGACAGAGGGAATACATCCGTTTTCGCTGCATTGAGCAGAGTACTACATCATGTCAGGCTCAGAATAAAATCAAACTCCTACATGACAGGACGGGAACCAAACACCCGATCTGACCCTAAATCACAGCCTCAGCACAGATATGGAATCCAACGGATGAAAATTCGACAAATTTTGACTGAGAAATCTGTCGACAGATGCGTAATAAATTCGATTTTATCTAATACAACCCTCTATATTTTAAGAAAATAATCAATGTATTTAAGCATAGAATTACATTTTAGCTTGCACAACGAAAGAGTTAGCAACTAGCTAGTTTTGATTAACGGACGTATGCAATGCAACCATGAGAAATAAAAATGTACTTTCAAAACAAATATTTGTTTAATTAATAAGAAAAGAAATAATAACAATATCGCACAAGATTCGGTAGACTACAATCTAGCAGATCCATACAATCTGCACAAGAAATTTCTTATAGTTTGTAACTATGTAAACATGCTAAAAAAATTATCTAAAAAAAAACATGTTAGAAAAAATGTTGGGTGTAAACTCCATATAGACATATCCTTCGTGAATACGCCCTAGATCAGAGAAAGTTAAAGTTGGCATGATTGTCTCTTTTTTCCAATCACAAACGAGGTTGCCAGATATGTTCTTTTCTCATTCGTGTTAGTTAGCCCTCCTGTTGATCCTCATGTCGCCATGGCAGCCTTATGATGTACTTGTATCAATATATCATCCGTTGATCCGTACACTGACAGCATTTTATATTTACTGGACAGCAACACAATCAAGAAAAGTTGCAATTCTTCAGCCTGAACAGCCTGATGAACGAAAATCCCTTCCTTGTCCATGCTGAATTAACCTAAAGCTACATAACATATTTATATATATCGGATTGAAACCTTTCGTCCTCTTCACTAAAGTGAAATTTTCGTTACTATAACCAATACAGCTTGCTTGCAATCCAAACAATGCACATACATGGCGGTTATAAATGTACGGCACTTACAGTAACCAGAGTGAACAATTAATGGACTGCAGCGAGAGGATGTCATCAGAGACGACGAGGCATAATCAGCATGACGAGCGGTCCGAGCGGAACGCATGGTTGAAGGAGATGCGCGGGTGGCTGATGGTGCTCGCGACGGTGGCGGCGTCGGTGACGTACCAGGCCGGCCTGAACCCTCCCGGAGGGTTTTGGCAGGAGGACGACAGGGTCGCCGGCCACAGGGCCGGCGATCCGGTGCTTCGTGACAGCGTTGCCGCTAGGTACAACAGGGTTTTAAATCTCCTACTATAGCTGCCACTATCTCTAGTTATAACTGTATGAGAAGGGTTCTAGTTATTTGCTCTCATGTACAATTTAGCCGCTAAAACTCTATTTAGCATGCTATAGCTACCGCTATAGCTGTTTGAGAAGTTAACCGCTAAATGTCTTAGCCCTCTATTTAAAACATGAGGTACAAGACGTTCTACTACTTCAACTCGACGGCGTTCGTGACGTCGCTGGTGATCATGGTGCTGCTCATGAGCGAGCGCTTCTACCGCACGGAGACCAAGGTGGCGGCGCTCGTGGTCACCACCTTCATCGACCTCGCCAGCCTCGTCGGCGCCTACATCGCCGGCTCGACGCGGTTCATGTCCTCCTGCGCCTACGTCATTGCCATCACCGGCGTCGCCTTCGTCTCCGTCATCGCCATGGGAGAGTGCGTGCTACGTACATTAATTACATTACATTGCATATATTAATTGATAATTAGACAAGCTACAAGCAATGTTAATATATATAGTTAGTGCTGACGCATGGTATAATTTGCTTCAGGGTGATGGGGATAGTCTGCGATTTCTTCAGGGGGAGGTCGCCGTGCATGAGCAGCTGCTACCCGCTCCATGGTAGAGCTGAGGGTGACGGACTCCCGATCCACAAGGCCGAGGATGAAGAGCAAGGTAGAGGCGCGGCGTTTCACATCAGTAGTGTTGACGCTTGAGAATTTTCCCCGATTTTAGCTAGGCTGGAATTGATCTAGGCTACATATATGTAAAAATTTCTTCAAGAATTACTGGAAAGTTGAGAGAGAGAGAGAGAGAGAGAGAGAGAGAGAGTTGTGTTAAGCTTCTGCAAAAATGCTTCAGAGTTCAGTATTCCTTTTCATGGACTGTTCTAGTCTATAGGTTGCCAGTGTTCTGCGCGCGGTTTTCTTCATGTGACATGCTTGGGCTTTTCATGAACATGGAGCTGTCTGTTTAGTTATCTGTGAGTGTTTTTAATGATATAGTAACTTTCTATACAAATACTAGTATATGTAAAAACATCCTATTTTTATGGATGGCTATCATAAGCGGTTTCTGATCATGAAGCGGTTTAAACCACCATCACATTCGGTTTTCCTTTTCGGCTGCTTATGAAATGGAAAGTCTAGGACCTATAAAAATATAATTTTTATAGGGGATGTCGATCTGTTAGTAATTGAATGGTATATGGATTTTGGAACTGATGGTGTGCTCCATAGAAAATACAATCTACAGTCGAACACATTTATTCCATCGCAAACGGTCGAGGATGACATATAGTCCCTCCTTTTCTTTTTATCAGCACAAGTCTTTGACCAATAATTACTCTACCAATATTTTATTTATGTGATATAAAATTATAGCCTGAAGAAAGCATTTTTGAATACAATTATAATAACAACAGTTTTGTGGAAGATAATATGTACAATAATCGTGGGTTAGATCTTGTTCTAATAAAACTAGGTGGGCGACCCGCGCATTTGCACTGCTAGCATCAATTTAAAATTATCTATTTTTATACATGATTTTATTTTAAATTATCATTCCCGTGGTTCTAATAATTTTATAGTTTTTAAAAGCCACGCCAGTCGCTATCCCTTACTCCTTTGTCATCTTTTTATTTGCTTACTCGATCTACCACTACTTCTATTCATCCTCTTTAGAACTTAAAAAATTAGGCCTTATAGTTTTTAGAGTTCATTGTCTTTGTTGGGTTTCGTTTTCATATATAATTCTTTGAAGTATCGTCAAACATTACCAATTTACTACTCTACAGCCCGTCCGCTATCATCTCTCTTTATTATCATTGGGATTTTAATAATCGAACATAATTATTGTTTGTGTTCTTTTTAAATTTCTATAAGTCTCCATAATCGTTAGTGGCTTCGCCACTATACTTCTCTGCAGTCCACCCGCTGCCTCCTCTCCTTATTGTCATTGAGATTTCAAAAATTGAACATGATTATTATTGGGGTTTATTTTTACTCTCCATAAGTCCCGTCAACCGTCGTGATCATGCTACTTAACGGCATGCCCATTGTCACTCCTCTTAATCGTCATTGGGATTCTATTTGAAGTTTTGTTTATAGTTTTTAGATATCCCATCGATCGCCAGCACTCTACTAATTTACAGGCCTATTGCTCCTCTCCTCTTTATTGCCATTTATAATCATTGTGTTCTAGATGGACTTTTTTTTTGAAAATTTGCATATTTTTCATTCCGATAATTTTTATTCGTAAATTATATTCCTACTTGAACTTTTATAACTATTTTTCTATTTTTTAAATTTAATTTATTTGTCATTTCGAACTTTAATTAATCTCGTCATGTGTTCTAGATTGTCTCTTATTTCAATAGTCTTTATTTTTTATTACAAATTTTAGTTATTTATAAATTGTATTATAGTTGAGCTCTTATTTTTCTTTTTCTATTTTCTGAATTTATTTTATTTTTTATTTCTAATTTTAATTAATCTCGTATTGTGTTTTATATAGACTATTCTTTTAATATTTCTTATTTTTTTATTTCTAATTTCAATTGTTTCAAAATTGTATTCCTACTTAAACTCTCTTTTTTATTTTTCTAATTTTTTATTTTATTTGATTTTTTTATTTTGAATTTTAATTAACATCATATTGGTTTCTTATATGGACTCTTATTTTAATATTGTTTATTTTCAAATTGTATTCCTACGTGAACTCTCCTTTTATTTTTCTAATTTTGGATTTTATTTTATTTTTATTTCGAATTTTAATTAATCTCGTATTGGGTTATTATATGGACTGTTCTTTCAATATCCCTTATTTTTAATTCCGAATTTCAGTTATTTTAAAATTGTATTCCTACTTGGACTCTTCTTCTTTTTTTTTTCTTTTTTTTTGCTAATTTTGGATTTTATTTTATTTTTATTCTGAATTTGGATTAATCTCGTATTAGGTTCTTATATGGACTCTTCTTTCAATATTACTTAATTTTAATTCCGAATTTCAGGTATTTTTAGATTGTATTTCTACTTGGACTCTTCTTTTTTTTTTCTCCGATTAATGTGGAAATTTCTAACCTTCACAGCGAACGTGGTGTCTGCTTTCAAAGCTATTTTAATAATATAATAGATAGATAGATAGATAGATAGATATAATACGTCCCTATATAAAAAGAGAAGGAAGGGAATATATCTTTCCCACATTGTAGGTAGCCCATCTCACGGGTACTTTTTTGTTTTGGCATTCTTTATTTTAAGGCTCCTTTCCAGCTAGGCTGATATCATGACATGACATAGTAATGATGTAATCAAGAGTCTAATATGTGTCATTAGTACACAATAACAAGTTGGAGCAAGAACATGTATATGTTAATTACTCCCTTCAGTCAGAAATATTTGACGCCGCCCAAGAAGGCCGACAGGCTAGTAGAAACTAGAAAGCAGAAGTGAAATATCACATAGTAATACATTAGCACGCTGCAGTGGGCATATATTTTTATTTCTTCATCTCGAATAATTGGACAATTCCTTTCTTGTCCACTTAAAAATTCGCATATGTGCACCCTTTCTTCGTCTTCACCAAAGATGGGAAAAGGAAAGCTGCCTTGCTTGCAAAGCAGACAATGCACATGTAATATGGACGTCATTCGGAAAAGCGTAATCACAACTCACAATCCACGCGAGTATTTAAACCAACAATTGAAACATGCAAATTAAAGCGCACTGAAATCAATCAGCGTCACCAGGATGTCGTGCTCGTGCCAGCGTCAGTCGCCGTCGTCGGGAGGCCGCGGCCGCGCCGTCCCCGTCGCCGACGCGGCCCCGGGCGAGCTGGCGGCGCCGGAGGCCATCAACCTAGTCCCCAACGGGAAGCGCGGCATGCCGGTGCTGATCACGCCGTCGCTACCGCAGCAGCAGGGCGGCGCGTCGGCGGCGGCGTTCCATGGCATCATCGTGCTCAAGGAGGAGAGCGAGGACCCGGTGGCGCTGCGGAACAAGTGGTTCAGGGAGATGCGCGGGTGGCTGATGGTGGTGGCGACGGTGGCGGCGTCGGCGTCGTACCAGGCCGGGCTGAACCCGCCGGGGGGGTTCTGGCAGGACGACGCGCCGGGGCCCGGCGGGCACAGCGCCGGCAACCCGGTGCTCCGGCACACGTCGCCGGCGAGGTACAAGACGTTCTACTACTTCAACGCGACGACGTTCGTGACGTCGCTGGTGATCACGGTGCTGCTGATGAGCGAGCGGTTCTACCGGTCGGAGACGAAGGTGGTGGCGCTCATGATCGCCACCTTCCTCGACCTCGCCAGCCTCGTCGGCGCCTACATCGCCGGCTCCACCCGCTTCACCTCCTCCTGCATCTACGTCATCGTCATCACCGGCTTCGCCTTCGCCTGCGTCATCGCCATGGGAGAGTACGTAGACACCAATCCAATCATCTAACTATCTAGCTTCGGCCGTGTTTAGATCCAAACTTTTTGTTCAAACTTTCAACTTTTCCATCACATCAAAACTTTCCTACACACACAAACTTCTAACTTTTCCATCACATCATTCCAATTTCAACCAAACTTTCAATTTTGGCGTGAACTAAACACAACCTTCATGCTAGTAGTGATACCAGGGATTGAAATGTTGGTTCTTTTTCTTTTTCCTACATGGCAAACGCGCACACGCATACTCTGCTATATGCATGGTCGCACGTAACACCACATTCACCCCCCTAACACACGTTCTAAGAAACGGAAACCAGTGACCCATCCCTAATTAATCTAACTGAAATCCCGTTGAAAGCCCTCCCTCAAACACGTAATATTCACTTTCACGCACCCACGACTCCATGCCACCACATCACCAGTGTTTTTCCTTATTTTGGTTCGAAATTTTGAATGGATGGATGATGAATATATATTGTTTATTCACCTCTGCTCCGCATGCAGGGTGATGGAGCAATGCTGCGGGTTCGTGCTGAGGACGTCGCCGTGCATGCTGAGCCTGGCGCAGCGGCACTGGTGCCCGGTGCCGAGGAGCGTGGTGGACAGGGCGGCGCGGCAGGCCAAGGACGACCTGCACATGATGGACCGCGTCAACAACAAAGCGAAAGCGGCGGCGCCGGGGAGCAGTAGTAGCAGCAAGCAGCGGCGACCTTGTTGCTGCCTGTGTTGCGCCGGCCCGCCTCCCACCGATGTCTGATCGATCGAGAGGGAGGGGAGGCGGCAGCAGCAGCAGCAGCAGCCGGCAGAGGCCATACGCCCGTACCAATACACCATGGCCCTTAATTAGCTTGTTCTTGCATCGGGCAGTTTGTGATCTCCTTTAAACTGCTTTTTGCACGCACGCATCCATTTATGTTTTTTTTTTTTTGCTACACATGTTATTCGGCTCTTGTCAGAAAAAAACATTTTTTTCTCTGTAGTATGGATATGTATCATGCTCGGTTGATTTTACCAATTTGTCATGAATAAAACAAGGGAACAATGGGACTACCCATATGTATGGATCCATAGTTTTTTTTTTTTTAAAGAAAAAGTCAAGTGTAAATTTTTCTAACGAGAAGAATTTTAGTGGAAATACTCTACAGGTACCGTGAGATGTTTCCAGCTAGTAAAAAGGGATTAAATCTCCTTGAGAATTCGAAGCAGCATGGTGGCAGAAAAAATTCACCAAGTTCATATTGGTTATTTGTTCGGTGTAGTATACTATGCTGCATGAATTTTTATAGGCCCCATTTTAAATTATAACCAGCTGAGGAAACAAGGAGAGAATGCTCAAGGCTTAAGGAAAAAAGAGATAAAATGGCATTGGAGATGGCTATTGATAGAAAGGAAGCAAAAAATGCTTAACATCATACCCTCTTTCATTAATGACTAAAATTTATCTCTTTGCAATATGGCTTCTTTAATAGGACTTGATTTAGGATGCACAATAGAAATGATGGGACACAACTTGGATACTTTTAGGGCTTTGGAAAGTGCTAGATTGGATTTGTTCCAACAAAACTTGAAAAAAACCAATGAAAAGTGTCAGACAGAGGACATATCTGAATTCAAAACATCTGATTTGGGTGTGATTGAAGATTTGGCCTCTGACAATGACTCTGAACTTGATATATTAGAAGATATCCTGGAGAAAATCCAGTCAAAGTCAGAAAAAAAAAAGAAAACTAGGAATGCTAAGAGAAACTTTATGATTTGTAAGGTCACTCCAAAAGCTAAGAAAAACAGAAGACCCAAAAATAATAGAAGTACAAAATGAAAGTAAGGGTGGACCCAAAAGGGTTCTAGGTATGCACCGGCATACCCAAAAATTACGAAAACTTTTTAATACGTAGTTGGTCGCGATAGGGTTTAGAGAATCAGCGTTGGCGGTGGCGCAAGCACGTGGCGCTGCGGCAGTTGGCAGTGGACAGCCTCGATTGGAGGTGGACAGCCTCGATTGGAGGTCCACGCCGGCTGGACTAGCCGCTAGCGGAGGCTACCTGCGATCGGCTATGCACAAGCATGCAGCAGCACGCCGTCGCGGTTGCCAGCAAGTCGGCGACAAGCAGCGGTTGCTCAAGGATGCCGACCAAGTTGAGCCGTTTGAGGTGTCGTCCTCGACTCCTCGTCCACTTGTCCGTCCATGTTTAGCCCGAGTATACTCTCTCTATTGTTATTCTCTCTCCGATTTTTCTCTTAGCAGAGAGCCATAGATTGATTGAAAAGTAGAAAACTGAAATTAGTAAAATCATTGGGAGTTAAAAAATTGAAGGCATATGCTTTTGTGATTTAATTTGTCTGAGATCAATTTAATCAATCAAATTCAAATGGGAAGAGGAACATGTCGCGATTCTTTCTTAAGCTAGAACATAAAGAATCTTAGTGAGCTTTCCATCAAGCTCTTTAAATCAATTAAACTCAGTATATTCACATCAAGTTGAATCAATCATATTCTGTCACGCCCCGAACTAGTACCGACCGGAACTAGCCCGTGACGTTCCAAATTAACCTGTTAATCGATACCAGTCCCAGGAAACAGTGCCGGTATCACAGGAAGACAGAATATCACAGCAACAAAGATCTCTTTATTATAGAGTAGAGGTACAGTCATGTTGGGCTGCGGACAGATCCCGAGCTCACAACTGCATTACAAAAGGGAAGCGGAAGCCAAGACTTGGGCCAAACAACACAGGCGCGACTTGGGAACTAGGCCGAAACCCTAAAACTCATCGAAGCCGGCTTGCTCCTGGAAGAACTCCTCGTCAGCAGGATCCGCTTCATCTTCTTCAGCAACTGGGGGGGGGATTATTTATATAGAGCAAGGGTGAGTACGGGAGTACTCAGCAAGCCATGGGAAATAAGTGTTTAATGCAGGCTTCAAAGAAAGGCTGTTGTTTTTGCAATTGATTTTATTTGAACTCTTTTCTGAAAACAACTAAGTGAGTGCTTCTCAAACGACACGGATGAGACAGTGCGTCTCGTCCGGTCGGAGTATGTGCAATGTATCAGTCTTTAGAATTGAAACAGGGTTGGCACCCGGCCAACAGCTTTTCAAACGGCCACCCGGGCCAACCACTTTCAAATGGCCACCCGGGCCAACAATCCTTCAAACGGCCACCCGGGCCTAGCTGATCCCATCAGCTGCAGATTTTTCAAACATCGAAACCCTTTCCACAACAGCAATTTCACAAGCAGTAGTCAAACAAAACTACGCTAGGAATCACCTCACATCCGCCCATGACCGTGGGCACGGCTGTTCGAACAGTTTGTTAACCTCTGTAGAGGGGGTACACTTTACCCACACAACATTACTAACCCGGATCACCCAGCCCGTGGGGATCAGCCACGTCGGGAGACCTCCAAGCTTTCATGACAAGGCATTTCGAAAGCCGACACAGGTTTACCATATGCTGACGAGAGGGGTCCCAGACCAACAACAGGTTAGGTCCCAGACCATACTGTGCCAGGAAGCCCAGGGGTCCTCCCCGACACCACCCCGGTGAATCCACATGTCTCTCGGCATCAAGGCTCCCCTGATAAGCTAGTTACTCAGCCAGGGGTGTCCCATTCCACCCATGTGGTCGTACTTGTCTTATGTTTGGATGAAATTCCAAGGAAACGGTCCTTAAGTGCAAGAGCGGGGAAACCGTACACCCGATATGTTCCCCGGTTCGCGGTTTTGGAAATTCATTTAGTTCACAAGCACCGACCCAGGTGTCGGGTTTTCCAAGTCTTTTGTAAAACCCAAGTTTTACCCAAGATGTTTTTCAGATTTTAAGTTTGAAGGCGGCCGTCGATACTCGTGCAGAGTGCACGATTTCCGAGGCGCAACTGGGTGGTTACAAGGGAACATGGTATAACAATTAACAAAGGAAGGATCAAATGCAACAAACTAGGTAGGTCCACCAATCTGCCTTGCAGACGGGACAACAGATTAAGTGCGATCCTATCAATGCATAATATTTTTCAAGCAACATAATTAAATTCAAATACAGGCTCAAGATGTTCAAAGGTGGCTTGCCTTGCTCGAGATCTAGAGCTTGATCCTCGAAATCCTCGCACTGCGGGTCTTCGGGCTCCGAAACTACACGCGAAACGGGACAACTTAACAAACGGCGAAAATAAAGTCCTATTAATGACCTCTAAGCGTGCCATTAGATAGATCTCGAGATTTGAGGAATTTTGGAAGTTGAACGGAGTCAAACGGATTTACGGTTGGGAAGATATTGAATTTCTAAGATTATTGGATTTTTGGTCTAAAGGAAAAGGATTTATTTAAATCCTTTTTGAAAAAGAAAAGAAAGAGGGAGGAGAAGTAGACTTCTCCTCGGGCGGCTAGGGCACGGCCCGAGAGAAATAGAGCGGTCCGGCCGAGCTAAATGGGCCGGCCGGCCCAAGGCGGCCCAAGGTGCGCGCGCGTGGGAGGGGAGGAGAGAGAGAGCCGGTGGACCGGGCTCACCACGCGTGGTCCCGGGTGGGACCCGCTTGTCAGCGACTCGGCTCACCGTGCGGAGGGAGCACGCGGCGCGGCGCTAGGGTGAGGTGTGGGGCGCGGTGCACGCGCGCGGTTCGCGGAGGACGCGGATGCGGCGGGCCCACGTGCAGCCTCACGGCTCGCAGTGGACCGCGTGCACGGGGAAGGGCTGATCGGGTCGGCTCGACCCGATCTCGGCCGAGCTGGCGCCGACGTGGCGCCTACGTGGCTGCCACGCGGGCCGGCGGGAGGTAGACGACGACGCCGGCCGGAACGGACGGCGGACGACAGCGGCGAGCGGCAGAGCGAACCACGGCGATACAGGCGAAAGCGAGCACACCGGGTGGTTGCACAGGACGAGAGGAGACGAGCCAACGGCTCGGATTCGCCGGAGGATGCCCGACGGCGGCGAATTGCGGCAGCGGCATCCGGCGGCGGAAGAAGGGGGAAACGGCGACGAGGTCACGTGGGGCCGATTCCCGGCGGCGAGAGCATCTACGTGGCTACGGGAATCCGATGCTAGCGTCGGATTGGGCGGAGCTACGCCGAGTGAGGCCAGCGATGAGCGGCGCTTCCGAGCTCGGGCGGCGACGGCGGCGAGCACACGGCGAGCGGCGGCAACGGTCGGGGCGGCGCCGGCTAGCTACGGGGAGGCTACTCGTGTTACTACCGAAAACTAAGGGGGAGAGATGGAGCGAGGAGGGAGAATGGGGAGATGCACTACCGTGCGGACGGGGCGCAGTGACGAGAGTCCGACGGCGCGGGAGTAATCTCTCCGGCCTCGGGCCGGGGAAGAGGAAGGAGAGGGCGCGCCCGAAGTCCCCTTCCGCGTCCTTGCTCGTGCCGGCTCCTCCGACATGCGCAACGACGAACGGCGACGGCGAACAGAGCACCGGAGGCGAATGGGAGAGGAAAGGAAAGGGGGAAGCTCGGGTTTATAGGATGGCAATGTCGGTTTGGGAACCGACTTAGGGCGGTCAAAGGAGAGGGCTAGCGCTCGGCGGTCGCGGCCAAAGCGGCGACAGGGAGGAGGGAGGAGGATGACGCCGGCGGGAGGAAAAAGGGGAAAATAGGGAGAGAATAGGGGGCTTGTCCCCTTGCCTCTTCGGGAAAAGGAGGAGGGAGCGGGGGCGACGCGGCAGAGGGAGGAGGAGCTCTACCTCCATCCCTTGGCAGCTTGCGCGCGGAGTGGCGGGGGCCGGGCGATGACGACGGCGATGACGGCGGGGCGGTTTGGAGCGGAGCGGCGACACGGGCGACAGGCGCGGGCAGGCGCTGACGACGGCGGCGACCAGGCGGTCGGCCACCACGGCACGCGCGCGTGGGAAGCAACGGGAGGCGCGGCGGTTTGAGCGGCGCGGCTCGGGCACGCGCGCTGGCTGCGGGGCAGAGCGGCTGCAGGCGTGGCAGGGCAGCGGGGCCGGGCGGCGCAGACGGCGCAGGCGCGGCACGGGCGGCGACCGCGCGGGCGCGCGCACGCGAACAACGGCGCGCGGGAAGCGACAGCGAGGGCGGGGAGCTCGCCAGGGATGGGGAGAAGGAGAGCGAGGGGGAGGGGGTGCTCGGCGCGGCGCTTGCGCACGCGCGCGCGGCGCGCGGGCGGAGCGGAGGGGGAGGGAGAGAGAGAGAGAGAGAGAGAGATAGCCGGGGAGGGAGGGGGAGATGGGCCGAGAGAGATTCGGCCCATCGAACCCGGGGAGGCAAAATAGACTTTTGCGGAGGGATTTGATTTGGAAGGATTTGGATTCGGGGTTGAACTCGACGATAGATCGGGGATTTGAGATCTGAGATGGCACGGACACTAGACAACAAGCAAAGAAACAAATTTCGCAATTAGGATTTTTAAGAGATAATTTTCCCGCTAGGCGCCACGACGGAACGGGCGCTACATATTCTTTCTTTCATTGATGGCATGAAAAAGAAACATGAAATTCACAAGTACAATATTTGCTTCTCAGATCGATTCTATGCAATATGAAAAAGCACCGCAATTAAGACTTCTTAATTAATACATTTGTGTGCATCAAGCCATCAAGCTTTGATTTAGCTCTTCGAACCAAGCATACCCAGGATCAAAATCCTGGGTCCACCACTGAATGAAAGGGATATTTTGGAACATAAGAGGGATTGGTGGGGGAAGGAAAGAGTAAACATCTGAAAGACATTATTGATGAGTATAATTTGGATTTTATTGGAATTCAAGAAACTATGAAATAGGATTTCAACAATAATCTCCTGAATTATATAAGTGGAAAGAAATTGTTTGATTGGACCTTGTTACCTGCTAGAGGGAGATCTAGGGGAATTCTCTGTTGATAAGAACTAGTGCTTGGTCCAAAAAGTGGAAATCGGGGATTACTGTCTCAAAATACATTTGCTTAATCAAAAAGACAAATGGGAAGTGGAAATAATAACAGTCTATGGAACTGCTCAACCTGAACAGAAGAGTGAATTCCATCTGGAATTGGCTAGATTCTGTCAGAAATTGAGCAAGCCAGTAATTATAGGTGTGGACTTCAACATTACTAGCTAAGAGGATGGAAAAAACAAAAGAGGAGGGACAAACAAGTGGAGCTTCATTTTTAATGCAATTATTGAACAATCCAATTTAAGAGAAATCAACATGGGTGGTAGAAGGTTTACTTGGTGCTATAATCGTGATCATCCCACTTATGAGTAATTGGACAAAATTTTCATTAACATGGAGTGGTAGAATATTCACCCACTTACAAGAGTCAATGCTTTAGAGAGATTTCTTTCTGATCATGTCCCACTTATGGTAGAATGGGGGAAAACAGAACTTCTAATCTTCATTTTAAATTTGAACTAAGTTGGTTCATAAGGGAAGACCTGTCAAAAGTAGTAGGACACACTTGGCTTCACTCTGGGAAGGGAGGAACTAATGTAGAAAGATGGCAAAATAGACTTAAAGCATTGAGGAGAGTCCTCGAAGGGTGGAATAAAAATTGGGAAGGATTATACAGGAAAAAGAAAAAGGAAATTTTGGAAAAAAAAATGGACGAGATTGATTAGACATCTATCAAGATAAAATTGGACAACATATCCAAAATCACAAAAACAGGATGCAGAAAAGTTGGTGAAGCCTTTTAGCATTGAAGAGGTGAAAAAAGTGGTGTTTGAAATGGAAAACAATAAGGCTCCTAGGCCTGATGGGTTTCCCATTGAATTTTATAAAAAATTCTGGAACCTAATCAAGGCTGATCTAATGGGACTTCTTGAAGATTTTCATACAGGGGAACTGGATATTGAACGTTTAAATCGTGGAGTGATAACGTTAGTGCCAAAATGCAAAGAAGCAATTCAAATCCAAAAATTTCGACTAATCTGCTTGCTCAATGTTAGTTTTAAAATTATCACCGAAATCCTAATGAACAGGCTAACAGAGGTTATATAAAACATTATATCTAGGAACCAGGCTGCTTTCATAAAACACAGATATATAAAGGAAGGGGTGGTAGCCATTCATGAAATTTTGAACTCATTGCACACTACAAATGGAAAAGGAGTGCTATTCAAAGTGGATTTCGAGAAAGCTTATAATAAGATTAAGTGACCCTTTGTATATCAAATGCTACAAGTTAATGAATTCCCTGATAGATGGAATGACTGGATAATGAAAACAGTGAGGGGGGGGGGGGTCGAGTATGTGTGAAAGTTAATATGTGGAGGGGCCATATTTTGAAACAAATAAGGGGTTAAGACAGCGTGACCCCTTCTCACCTCTTTTGTTTAATATTGCAGTTGAAGCTCTTATTGCCCTAACCAATAATGCACAAAAACATGGTTTTATCTCTGGTTTAAAGGTGGGGAGATTAGGGGAGGAAATCTCTATATTACATTATGTTGATGACACAATATTCTTGTTGGATAATTCTTTGGGAAGCACTAAGAATTTGAAATTTATCTTGTGCCTATTTGAGAACATGTCTGGACTGAAAATAAATTTCCACAAAAATGAGGTTTTTAGTGTGGGTTTATCCATGAAAGAGGAAGAGGATTTATGTGCAATACTAACATGTAAAAAAGGGGACCTTCCTATGAGCTATTTGGGGATCCCCGTGGATAAGATAAGAATACACAACAGAGTGGAAACCTACTGAAAACAAAATAGATAAGAGGTTGAGCTGTTGGCAGGGGAAACTACTAGCTACAGGAGGGAGATTAACCCTTATAAACTCCAGTCTCAGCAGTACTATACCTCTATATATGATGTCCTTCAATGACTACCTAAAGGAGTGAAAAAATAAGAATGGATTACTTTAGAACTCATTTCATATGGCAAGAGATCAAGGCATTAGAAAGTATCACTTGGTCCAATGGCCAGAGATATGCAAACCAAAAGACCAAGGGTGATTGGGGATCCTTGATCTAGATATAATGAACATTGCTCTACTAGGAAAAAGGCTTTGGAAGTTAGAAAATGAACCAGTACTGTGCAGGAAAATCCTGAGAACCAAGTATTTAAAAAAACAAGCCTCTAGCTTTGATCAAACACAAACAAGGAGACTCTCATATTTTTGTCTGGCCTTTTAGAGATTAAAGACATTTTCCTAGCTTTTTGTAGGAAACAAGTTGGGAATGGAATGAGGACTCATTTTTGGCAAGATGAGTGGGTGGGGAACAGTACAATTGCTGAACAATTTATATTACATTTACAAAAAAAAAAATTATAGTAGCAAAGGCCTTTGAGAAAGGTTGGGATTTCTTTAAATTTAGGAGAATTTTGATTGAGGATATATATAGCTAAGAAATGGGAAACAGTTAAAAAAAATGTGTGCAATGATCACTTTGAAGGCAGAAAATGATAAACTGATCTGGACTTTAACTAAAAATGGACTTTTCACTGTAAAATCTTTCTACCATGCTCTAAAATTATAGACAAGTGGGTTTCCTTTTAAAGAGATGTGGAAGTTCAAAATTACTTTAAAAGTCAAAGGTTTTATCTGGTTAGCCCTCAGAAATAGCATTCTCACCAAGGACAATCTGATCAAAAGGGGTGGAAAAAAGGGACAAACAAATGTCAGTTCTGTAACAATACAAAAAGTATTGCACAAGCTTCTTTGGTTGTAGTATGGCAAGATTTGTTTGGAGCACAGTTAGATGTGTGTTTGATTGTGAGATACCTGATGGGATTCAAAATCTAATGGGACCTTGGTTGAAAGAATTCGCTAAGAAAACCAGAAAGATGGTAGCTGTTGGAATTTCTGCTATCATATAGATAATATGGAAGATCAGAAATAAATCTTGTTTTGACAATATACTACCTAATGATCCTATAGAAATAATCAGGCAGGTGGCTAACTGTATGTCTGACTGGGCAATTTTACAGACCAAGGAGGAAGAAACAAGAATACTACTGGAAGGGGACAACTGCTAAGACGGGTGGCAAATGAGATCTACAACGCTAAGTATGGATGGAGCTTCAAGGCAGGAAGACTGATGGGATGAACGCTGCAGCTCCCTCTTGTGAATTGATTCTGGAAGACCTGTTTCTCTTTTGATGTGGATAAACAAAACCTCTGTCTCGCTTTGGTAGTCTGAAGCCTGTTGGTTAACCTTCTGGAAGCGTTGCAACTATGTTTTTGTTTTTGTGTGTGAAAACTCTACCCACTTAGTGGATGTCTCTATGTAATATTGGAGCCAGAGTAACTGTTGGGATACACGTAGGCTACGATAGTATAAATCAAAATTTTCTATCACGTAAACCAGGAACCATGCAAGTATTAGATCATAGATCGTTACCACTCGACGCGCTGCGCAGCGGAAGAAGACGCTGAGAAGTCGAAGGAACTCTCGCGAAGTAGCGCGCGTCGATGTAGAGGAAGTAGTCGATCGCACCGGCTCGACCTTCTCCTCCTCGTGCGTTTTCCTCGCCGTACTCCCACGCCGATCAGCACCGCAAACCAGCGACGCCTCTACCGGTATCCACACGTACAGGGACGGAACGCCACGCGCAGATGTGCTAGCACCCGCGTGCGGCTAGGGTTTTGCTCGGGGAGGGAAGTGACGGCTAGGGTTTCTCACGTGATGCAATACCTCCGCTGGTCACACCCCTCACGAATATATAGGATCCATCACTCGGGCCTCCAAGGCCCCTAGGACTCCTATTTGGATCCCTATCCGAATTAAGCTCATATTGGATCTCCATCCAATCCCCTTATTCCGGCCCATTAAGCATGCGACCCTGTAGGTTCATGTATACTCGGCTATAGCCCGAAAACTCCTTTTCGGTCCACGCATCAACAGCGGCCCCTAGCAGAACGTATTAACCCACCGGACATACATAAAGATCATATCGGCTGAACCTCTAGTGTATACTTGTATGAACCCCTTTGCCTCACGATATCGATTAAGCTAAAGGCTAGATATGTGCCATCCTCTAATAGCTCAATCATTCACTCGAACCTGTTGATAGATTATATAATTTGTGATTGACTCCTCAATCACCTTTGGCATGGCCATGCACTTCCATAATCTACAACATCGAGGGGCCCAGAGATATCTCTCCATAGGAGGGGCAAATCCCATCTTGATTATTCATATCCCACTACATGTTTCATAGCATACCCAAAAACTACTTTTATAACTACCCAATTACGGAGTAGCGTTTAGCAGTTACTAAGTAAGCTACTACACATGTTGGGAACCATAATAATCTCAGGTCTAAGGATTCAACACTTACAATAAATGAGATCACTGATGACACAACACATATGGCTCTTGTAGTGTCTCATGTTGGGTCTATCCAACAACATGTTCACCAACATGTGTCCACATTATTAATTTGGTATCTCTATACCATGATCCATGAGATATGATCATCAATTAATACATGTGCTGATCATATAAACATATTTATTCCACATATGATATTTGATCAGGGATCCTTTAGAAATAGTAACAAACAACATAAAGAGTCTCATGAAAGAATCACATATTCATTAACCAATAATAAGTTATCTATTTCAAGGAACAATGTCGGATAAATATGTAAATATAGTATGTGATACAATCATCTCTATGATTGCCTCTAGGGCATATCACTAACAGTAACCTCCTCTTCCAGATCGTTATATATTCATATCGAGATATGATATGAATGATGTGTCCGCATATGGAAGATCATCATTTTGAAGAAGGGAAAGTGAGCCGATTATATGATCATTCTTTCCAAGGATTGATATATAGGAAAGCAACAACGTAATCTTGCAATCAATTCTTCATTGGAAATCTGAAAAAAGGATTTGTTTTTCTTCACCAAGTTAATTCCGAGACGCTGCACACACGAATTTAACTTGGTGAGGGGGTGGGGCAATTTTGTTGGATGAGAATTTGTGCATATTTTCTAAAATGATTTTAAATGTAGTGTGTATACACAAACGTATATGTAGGATGGGGCTGATGTAAATCTCTAAACCGGCTTAGCTAGCTTGTAGCCTCATCTTTTCGTTTATATTTATACTTATCAACTAAAGTTGGAATTTTCAACCTTAAATTTAGAGTTGATTTTGGGGTTTTTTCATCAAAGTTTATTTTTCACTCTTTACTTTTAGATTACTAAGAACACATATATAAAAATTTTATTCACAAATTATTTTTCGTTTGTAAATATGTCGTTTGGTTTATTCCTCGATGGAGCCATTGTTTTGTTATTTTCTAAACTTTTCTTGTTTAGGAACTTTTATAAATTAAGGTGGTTAGCAATTTCGTTCCACCATAAATCTTTCGGGTAGTACGTGTGTTGATAGAAAAAAGCGCCAAAAGATGTAAACATGCTTGTTTTTTTACGGTTAAAACAGCATAAATAATATATGTACAAGGAGGAACATGATACAGAGGGGAGGAAAAAAGAAATTCCAAAACCAAAACCAAATTATCTAATCGATTGAATCCATGATTGCCAGCTAGGTTTGCTTGCATCCTTTACTCTATGCATATGCTCAATAAAATCCTCCCTGAAATCTGAGATCCATTAATTCCTGAAGTTGATGGGGATTCCATTAAAGATGAGATCATTTCTTCTAACCCAAATATTCCAGCACCCAATGCCAAGGACTTCCATGAAGAAAGAATGAGGGAAAAGTCCTCTTGCAGCCATGATCATGTTCATGAATTCTGTATTCAGATTCCATGATATATATACCAATGTGATTCCAATATTGCTGAGCAAAAGAGCATGAAAAAAAAATAGATGAATGTTGTCCTCTGTGATGTAAACATGCTTGTGGTTGTGTACACTGTCAAAAAGTTTTCCTTGAAATCTTTAGGCTTCAAATTCTATACTATACATCATGCTTATATATGCTCCTGTATTAATTGCATGCATGTCAATTTTTTTCTTGCAATATGTGTTATAAAACCGATCCGAAACCACCGTCGAAAATCAAATATGGAAGAAACACCATAGAAGATCCAAACACGATGATAACACTGAGACACTATATTTATTATTGAGGTTCAAACATCTCGGGATCACTGATTACAGGCACTCCTCTCCGATCCAACATAATTACAGCGCATCATATTTACATTGACCCTCGGCCGACTAATGCTGGCAGCCGCTTCCTCCCGTCTATATATGCTAAGTCATCATGTGGTTACAACATGATTGTGTCTCTATTTAAGAGAGAGTTTAGAAATAGTTCGATTTTAACTCTATCCTGCATCTGTTATAATTTCAAGTTCTAAACTGTGACCGACTACGTACATATATTTAACACAAATTCTAATGATAAACACAGTTGAGCCTCCCAAAATTCTTGGAGTACAGAGAAGACGTCTGCAGCCATGTTCCACACACTTGAAACTCGCAGATTCCTGCCTTGATTAGCATGTCACACATCGATGTCAGCAGCTAATGCGGCAGCTGCAAAACTCACAAAACAACGCTATTTGGAGAACCTAGTACTTGTCTAAACCACTACGCCACAAGAATGCACCATAAAACCTGCCAAAACTAGCTTCAAACATAAAGTATATTGTTCGATCGTCGCATGCACAAGCATATGGCGCCAAACCATCCACCGGCCATGGAGGCGGCGCCGGAGCACGGTGGACGTTCGTCGTCGTCGTCGACGGATCCAGAGCTGGATCAGCATAACAAGGGCATACTGGAGAAGATGCACAAGAGCCTCCTCCTCCTCGCCATCCTCGCCGCCACCGTCACCTACAACGCCGGCCTCGCCCCGCCCGGCGGCGTCTGGGCCGACGACGCCGACGGCCACGTCGCCGGCGACTCCGTTCTCCAGGTGTGCGCGCCCAAACATCAACTAATTTGTGTGCACATGATCAACTGTCGTTGGACTGAATTTAATCTAGCTCATGCTCATCTGACACACACAGGCGCACTACCCGGTGCGGTACAGCGTGTTCTTCTACTGCAACGCGACGGCGTTCGTGGCGTCTCTGGTGATCACCATGCTGCTGCTGAGCAGCACCTTCAGCTTCCACGGGTACAGGGTGCGGGCGCTGCAGGCGGCCATGGCGCTCGACCTGATCGGCCTCCTGGGCGCCTTCGCGGCGGGGGGATGCCGGAGCGTGAGGACGTCGGCGTTCGTGCTGGCCCTCGTGGCCGTCATCGCCGCCTACCTCGTCGCCCACCTGCTGCTCCACTTCTGGATCCGGAGCAGCCGGTGCCCCTCCCACCGCCGGGAGCTCGTCGAGCTTCTGAATCTTCACCGGTGCCATTCTTGCTGCGTCGGCGCCGCCGCCGCCAAGGACGACGCGACGACGGTGGCGCAAGCGGGCACTGAAGCACCTGCTGCTCCTAAGCGCGCGTCCAGCGTGTAACTGCTTGCGCCTTTGCCTCCCGCGGGCAAAGAATTACCTTCCGTCGTCGTAAAGGCAGTAAACGCAGACGTCCAACAGGAAATTGCTCAGTTTTCTTTAAAAAAATCTGGATGCATATGAGTAGCATCGAGCGAGAGATTACTCAGTATCCACATCAATTATTGGGTGCATTATCAATTATTGGGTGGATATATGAGTCTTGTTTGTGTTTTCTGGTTTTATATAGGTTGAGAAAATATCTGTATCCTACTTGGCCATATATTCTTATTCTTGGAATCTATATATAATTCCTAGGTTGTAATTACTGAGCCATGTAATTGTATCTCACTCTATTTAGGCTTCAATCCTTCCCCGTGCGCTTCAAAAAGACTGATGATTGGAAAACAGTGGCAGGAAAAAATCGGGCCCACCAAAAAACAGCGACAGAAAAAATCGCCACCCACTGAGAAAAAAATCGGACGGACAAAAAAAGGACAGGTGGAGATGGGAAAAATTTGGGCAAAAAACCGCAGCAAAAATAACGGCGACAAAATCTGCTTGCGGAAAAAAATGATGACGAAAAAAAACTATCGGAAGGATTACTTATTTTTTTAATTAAGTATAAATTAGAATAGAAAAAAATACCCGTGCGTTACAACGGATAAATGTTATTTTAATTTTATTATTGCTATAAGATTTAGATTAGGTGAAATTCACTATAAGAACTCACTTAGATATTTTTTTATAAAATCGAGCTATAATTAGGAGTCCAACTTTTGTCTCACGTTCACATTCGATTCTCCAACTGGGCTTGTTAGATATTAATGGCATGCTTTTTAAACTGCTAAATGATGCGTTTCGTGCGAAAATTTTCTATATGAAAGTTGTTCTAAAATATCAGATTAATCATTTTCCAAGTTTGTAATAATTGAAACTTAATTAATTATACTTTTTTACCACCTTATTTTACGTGAAACACTTAATCTTCATCTTTAAGAGATTCAAACATCACCTAAAGAGATTTCTTATCCTACTCCTTTTGTATTTTTAAAGCAAATGAAGTTAAAAACTAACTCAAACACGCGGATACGTAGAACTTAAACATTAACTTAAACAAGGATGACGTACCAAAACACCGATAAAAAATATTCAATTTTTATAATAGTAGTAGAGATATACTGTATACCTAATAAAAAATTAATTCCTTAGATTCCGTATTTGTTTCGTCGTCTTTTTTTTTCCGCTTTTTTTTTCCGCCTTTTTTTCTTTTTCCGTTATTTTCGCTGCTTTTTCCTTTTTTCCGTTCCTTTCGCTTGTTTTCTTGTTTTCCACACGAGAATGACAGGGCTCGGGCCCCCGACGGTGGTGGAGCCGATCGGGCGCTCCCCCGTGCGCCCCTCCACCCACGCGCGTGTATGCAGGCCCTGAGCCCCACCGCGTTCTCTGCTCCTACCTGCCATTGTAACAAATCACCCACATATTTTAAAAACCCTCTATTAAAGGAATTTGGTTTATTTTTTTTTCCACCGAAAATGTTTCACTCAGTGTACTCACAATGTTTCACTATGTATAGATTTAGTGTTACAGTGAACTGAAATATTCCATTACAACAAAAAAAATCCACATATTTTAGAAACCCCCTATTAAGGGAATTCGTTTTATTTTTTTTCCACCGAACGATGTTTCACTGTGTATGGATCAAATATTGCAGTGAACTGAAACATTCTTTCGCTATTTGCTGAAACATTGTTTTTATATAAGGTGAAACAACATCCGATTTAAACGAGTGAAACATTTTTGATCTACTTGGTGAAACAATTCCGATATACCTGATGGAACATCGTGCAACATTTAAAAATAATTTAATAATAAACTAATTTTTTTTGTCGGAATACATCCATGTGTGATCTTGTTTTGAAGATTTAATTGCAACGAATTTAACGGTGTAATCGGATCATGATTTGGATAAGTAATTTAAGAGAAAGATCAGTTTAAAATAGTTTTGCACGTAAATTGGGCGCTGATGTCCGATTTTTCTCTAAACCGATCGGGCGCCCGACCCGTAGACTCGTCCGCCTTTTATTCCTCTTTTTTCCGTTCTTTTTTGTATTTTTTTCGTCGTATCTTTTTCGCCTTTCTTTCTTTTTCTCGCCTTTTTTTTCTCCGTTCCGTCCACTTCTCTTTTTTTCTTTTTTTATTGCCCTGTTTTCTTTTTCTCCGTTCGGTGGGTTTTTTTCTTTGTTTTTTTGTTTTTTCCGGTCTATTTTTTCGCCGTTTTTTCTCGTCACCTTTTTCCTTTTTTTTTTCATCCGCTCGTTTTTCGTTGCAATTTTTTAAATTTGCTCTTTTACACACTTTGGTATGGATTCGGTTTTATTTTTTGTCGCTGGCCGGACCCGCACCGTCGCCACGTTGATCTGCCTCTTCATGCGTTACCTTCTCCAATTGATTGTAAAAATCGATTCCTCACTACCCGTTATCATTTTTCCCATGATTTTTCCAATCAATTCTGCTTTAATTTACCAGATCTAATCTCCTTTTAAATGTAGTCGTTTTTATCTCGAGCTTTATGGATTCACTCAGATTTTGATAAAAACAGAAATAGTAGATCAAGTGTATCAAAAAGTCATCAACCAATTTTAGGATCGAGAATGATTCGATCTGATTTAATGAGGAGGATCCGATTTTCTGAGGTTTGAAAACGCAGTCGGCTATGTGAGCTGGGCCTACAACTCCCACTTGGGACTAACGATGCTGATGGCATTTTTAGGACAAAATTGCTTGTACAATGGCATTTCATGGAACTCACACCTGTCAATGCTATTTCTTGGAATTGGGCGCTTATCAATGGCATTTCATGGAATTGGGCGCTTATCAACGGTATTTCTTGGTTTTTTTCTCATGATAATGATACACTTGTTGGACTGTTCTAATGTTTGATATTTTGTTACCAAATAATCTGAGTTGTTAGATCTTCATCCTATGGCTAAAAAACTGACAGTGGCATTTTTTTTCTATCAATTGTATATAGATAATCCCAATTATTTATTGGTACCTAAGAAAGAATACCCGCGAATAAAAAATTGCTATGGATTGTTGAGGAAAGTTTTACCCTGGCATGTTTGGCAAGAGTAGGGAAGGGGAATGGGAGTTTAGAGAAATGAGTTTACGTGGCATTAGTCATGGGAGTTGGATTTTTAGTCCCCATCCCCTTGTTTGGATTAATATGAAGATTATTGTCAGGGTCATGGATACCACATACCCAATAGTAATCGACTAAGCTCGGTGGGGCCTACCATATACCAAGTCTTATAAGGAATCATACCTCGTTTATAGAAGGAGTAGCAGATAAGGAAGGACAATTAGAGTTCGATATGGAAACTAGAAGGACTACTCGAATCGTATCAATACTTGTCTCCCTAGCTCTACTTGGACAAGGGATATCTAATGGGTATTGGTATAAATACAAGACCCCCTAGGAGGAGAGGGGACACAAAACAACGAGACATAAAGATCGACACACAAGCCAACACACTCTACTAGACATCGATATCAGATATTAGCCTAGACGAACCCAATATAGTACCTACGGAGGCCGACAAGAGGGATCTAACGCCATCTCTGATCTCGACAAGTTCATATTCGAGGAGGAAGACTACCATGTCGTCGACTACGTGTTGGTTATCCATGCCGCCAAGTCGACGACAGCTAGATAGGTTATCCCAATTATTGTACTTGTGTGAGATTCAGATGAATAAAGAGCAACACTGGCTTCGGCCAACAGGAGTAGGGCTATTACTTGTCAGATAAGGGGCCTGAACCTGTATAAAAACCCTTGTCTCCATCTCTTTTACTTCAATCTGGCATATACCCTGGTACCAACGATCCACATACCATGCAAATACCATAGTCGAGACCTCAAACATCGACATTGGTGTGCCAAGTAGGGAGCTTTTGGTGCATCAAGATTTCGACGAGATGGGTTCAAGAGATGGATTCTCCAACAATAAACTACTCGACGACTTCGGCTGTGGGGTGATATGACCTGAACGAAGTGCGTTCTCTGATGGCTCGGGACCCTCGTCATCTCAAGTCATCGTCAAGTCAAAGATTTATTGTTCCTATCATTTGTATGGTCAAGTATATTACGAGATTAACTATGCTTATTAATTAAGTTGTCCCCTTACCATGGAAACCTTAAAACCATTTGGTCTTGATAAATAATCATGTACTACCCTTCCATCTACTGCAGACCCTTCCCAACCCAGTAATACATAACTGAATTGCATGTCGGGTGCACATACACCAAGAACATTGGTTGCAACAACATTTTTTCTTGAACAGTATCTTGGTTTGTCAATTGCGGGCACATGAACTTGTATGTATGTCCCATCTAAGGCACCTAGACAGGTATAAAAAACAGTAAATATGTGTTGAAATATGAACAACTTCAATCTAAAATGTTTGTGGTTAGAGTTAGAATATTGGTTTGTACTTTAAACCACTTCCACCTTTCATCTTTATGATTTCCACTAATTGGTTTAGGCTTATTTAGCAACACCTTCCAAAGCTTTAGGACTACACTTAGCACTTTGAAAATTCCAACTTACTGTCCCAGGTGATCGTTGAAAATCAAAATGTATTGCCCAGTCCTTCGGATCATGTCCAAGATTGTGCAAAAACATGGCTACCATTTCTTCCAACTTCATATTGCTAGTATGTCCCACAAAATTCTCTAACCAAAGAACACACCATTCTAAAATAATGTCTATCCATCCATAGATATCTAATGAATTCTTTATCACTTACACATATGATGTTATTCAAATTTTGTGATCGAGTAATCGGGTCATACCAAGAAGGTTCCGAACTTCGACAATGTTGCATTGACACCTTCTAATTTAATATGCCAATATATGGATCAACAGATACAATGTCATCACTTTTTTCACTCTATGTGTTGTAGCCACGATCATGGTCTTCATCTTGTTAAGGGTTGGCGTCACATGAGCCGGTGCCTTAGGAAGAAGGGTATCGAGAAGAGTGATTGATCTAATGACGTTATGCTATGGTGTGAGAAACATGATGGTATCGTTGAAGTCACCAAAGTCGACAATGTCGGTGATGGCGTAGAAGTTGTCTTCAGAGGAATTAAGGTAGTCGGCAATCTCGGTAGATGAACATGAACCAAGTGGTTGAAGCATTACGCCAACCTTCCTGAAGCTAGATCCAATCTCGGCCGACGCTAGATCAAATCGGGTCCTATGGGGGAAGGCAACCTTGAGCCGAACATTGCAGTGACGTCGGCCGGGAGTCGCATGGTGATCGGTGGATACGTTGGCACGTCTTGAGCAGAACTTGGTGAAGAAAGAGAGGTCTTTGCGATTTCACCCGAATGGTTTGAGGCCACCTCGTGGGATAGAACTTTGGAGTAGATCACAGACGCGTTCGGTAAACTGAACGGGGCAGAGTGGTTGTCCCTTCCTGACTGGTTCGAATCGAGTCGAGAAGAGAGATCTTACCGAAGCTGTCGGTGATAAAGTTGAGGCTGCTAAAACAGTACGCCTGCCCTAGGGGTAAGGTGAAGTCATCGATGCCTGATGTAGATCCCATCGCACTAGTCGGCGAGAAACATGACGCAAGCCCCTACCTAGCGCGCCAACTGTCGAACTAGTTTTCAGCAATACTAGAAGGGGGTAGCGAACAAGCAGGAAAGTGGATGAGTTGTGAGACAAGGGATTTATATAGGTTTAGGCCTTTTCAATGAGAAGTAATACCCTACTCATGTCCGGGGAATTAATCCGCTGATTGTGATATTGATATGATGATCTCAAGTATGGTTATGCCCCCTAAGAGGCGCCCTGCCCTCCAAAACTGAACAGATTGGTTCTGCTTGAACTGACCCAGACTAGGACTGCGGATGCTCGTGAAACTTTCTTATCTTGGGATGAACTGTTGATGCTAGCAACTTGATAACCTGACAGTTCACCAAGTTGGCTAGAGAAGGATGGAGTTGTTCCTGAATCTTGCATCTGGCATTTGTAACTCATTGATCCTACGTCCGCTTGAACTGGTCCTGGCTCGAATGACAAGTAATTCCAGGAAACCTGCTTGACCTGTCTTTTGTCTGAACTGCAACCATCTGCTTGACCTGTCTAAGCTAAGCGGTTGAACTGGCCTCATGGGTGTACCTTAGAATTCAATCGGTTGCCCGGGGATCGGCTTAATTCTTCTGATACCTTGCAACATGCTTCTTCAAGTGCTACCCTGATTGCGGCACTGGTTGAGCCTTCAACTAAAACAGCGACGAAGTGAGGCAAAACTCTTCTCCGAGACCTACCCCCCTTACAGGGAGTAGTCTTACTTTCGCGTGGCTGGGATCGGTTGAACTGTTGTCCTTCAAATATAACCAACACTTCTCTGTTTTGCGAAGAGCCCTGACTTTGAAAACTAAAAACTTCGCCGATCGATCAAAATAGAGTAACAACGATGCACTTTCATCCCATTAAGATTTGGAACTTAACCCTCAGTTGCTGATAGGAAATTCCACATAAAGAAATTCTCATTTAGCATATGATCTTACTAACTCTTGACTACTTCCCCATCAGTTCTACGGCTGGCATAACTAGCATGCTTCTGGACTGACGTCGGTGTCGTATGCTTGGACATATTGCATAGTCGACATTCTTTGAAGCACACATTGACCACTTAACGGATCAAAATCAAGAGTCCTTCTCATGACATAACCCCACACGTCAATTTTTTTTTTGACTCTTCCTGGATTGATGAACTGTAAAGCCTGCAACTGCTTTCGCAAAAATACTGTAGTCTGCACGACTGCCGGAAATTGACTTTGATGCTGCCGAGAGTTCCTGTTCTTTGATCATAACAACTTCGCCTTCATATGTTCGGTAAAGATGTTCCGTTGAAAAGTGTCATACCCTGATTTTCGTCTTAGGATTTATAAATTATTTAATAAATTATTAATAGAATTTATATTAAATGTTCATTAATTTACAAGTGAAGTTAAATGTGGGAAATAAAATTTCCTAAATATAAAGCATGGATGGATTTAATTTTTATTAAATTCTCCATGGTTAATTATACTCTCTGGAATTTTCTCGGATTTTTCGGAGCTCAATTATTAATTTTTAATCATACAAAGAGCATTTCAGTAATTATCCACATATTAAATTAATCATTAAATGGTCTAATTATAATTTTGTTAAGTACTTTTAGTGTCCAAGTATTTTCAAGATTTTTCTTGGAATTATTTGAGCATTGGAAGTATTTTTAACAATTGAAAGATCATTTAAGTGATTATTTTAATTGGAAAAAGTTTTTAAATCCTTCCCTAAGTCGTTGGGCCGATTTCGGCCCAACTCTTTCTCTCTCCGCGCAGCCAAACCGGCCCAATCGGCCCAGCTGCAGCCGCCCGCCCCCTCCTCTCTCTCTGTCAAAGTCTAGTTTGCCTCCCTGCTACAGTGTCGTCCCTAACCTCCAGCCGGCTGCCTAGCTGAGCCCGAGCCGCGCGCCGCGTCGCCTTTCCGCCTCCAAATCCGCTCCAATCCGACCCCGTTTCTTCCGGATTTTTGAGGGGTTTTGATCCTCTCGTTCTCCTCTATCTTTTCCCCCAAGAATCGGAGCAAATCGTTGGGTATTTTATCCGAATCAAACTCGTTTTCGAGTTTATCTCCAAAACCGAGTTTTTGATTTCTCGAAGCGATTCCTCTCGTTTGGAGTCCAATCTCTTCAATCCAAGCCTATATAAAGCACCCCCTAGTCCTCCTCTTTCGTTTGCCCCCTCTCCCGTGGTCTCTCGTGCCTCGTAGCTCGCCGTCGACGCCGCTTAGTCCGCCGCCGCCGCCGGCCGAACTCCGGTCGCGCCGCCGCGCCGTCTCCGCCGTCGCCGCCGCTTGCCGTCGCCGCCCGTGGGTGCGCCAAGGGGTGGAGAAGCCCGGCCGCCGCTTCCCCTTCGCCGCCGGCCACCGGAGAGCCGCCGCCGCCGGTGAACCGAGCCGCCGCCACCGTTCCTCTCGTCGCCGGTCGTCGTCGTTTGTCGTTGTGGTGAGTACCGTTGGGTTCGTCTCGTCGTCCTCTACGTGTACATGTCCTCCAAAGTCGCAGCCGACCATCCAATCTCCGGCGTGGTCGTCATCTTGGTTCGGCCGCCATTGATGACGTCATCATGACGTCACCAGTTTTCCTTTTTCCCGTTTTTCTAATAGATTAAATCTTCGGAAAATCATAACTAAATAACCATAGATCCGTTTCGAGTGGTTCAAGTTGCTAAATTTTTCTAAAATAAAGATCTACATATTAAAATTGTCCATAAATTGAATTAAATTTATTTAATTCTTTTTAAATGGGCTTTAATTAGATTTAATCTTGTAAAATTCATAATAAATTCATTTGAAGTCAGAATGAGGCCGTTCAAGTCTCATAATTCAACTAAAATTATGATCTACGTGTTTGTTTACTTTATATGTATTGTTTATTTGGTTTTTATTAGTCTTTTTCTTCGTTTTGCGTGTTAGCTTGTCGTTTCCGTCGTTGCGAAGGTTCGTGAGTGCGTCGGAAGTGATCAAGAAGATTAATTGAAGACCGATTATTGCAAGGCAAGTCACACAGATCCTAAACACTATCCTTTGAGTATGTTGATCCTATATTTAAATTCTCTATTTATTTCAACTGTGCATTTATTTTCAAATGTCATCGGGTGGTGTGAACCTATTTCTTTGTTATGGCCAATTTGCATTAAATGCCCTATTCCTTGATACCTTGGGTAATAAATTGATTAGCTTGAACCTTATGTATTGGTTTGGTTCAGCTAAATGTTATATATATAATTGCTTAGCAATGCTTAGAAACATTAGCTCACTAATGGGATGAATCATATATACTACATTATTATTTATGGTTACATTTAATGGTAGCTCACGATGGTAAATCGTGTGATTTTAATTAATTGATAATTAAAACCTGGTTAAGGTGGGTTGTGAGCATATGGTTTTGATGGTTGTGCTCATGACAATTAAGGACCGGTTCGCGAGCTACTGTTGTGAAACATTAACTGTACCAACCACAAGCCAGCATGGGCAACGGCTTTATCTTTTGTATAGCGTGATTCATTATAGTGCGCCAGACTGAGAAGTGGCGAGAAGTCCACGGGGGTCGCTGGGGAGTCCATGCCTTGTTTATAAGGGGGTGACTATGATCCGGGAACGGTGCACTGTTTTGAGTTGTGTTGTGCAAAGGGTATTGTCACGATTTCCCCCTTTGCAATGCCGTGGTGGTATTTCGGGGCATGGCAACATGTGTGGAATCGTGTCTTGTGGGTACAGTGGTACACCTCTGGCCAGAGTAAAACTATTCGAATAGCCGTGCCCGCGGTTATGGGCGAGTTGAGCAATGTTTTTCGTGATTAGTCTCACGCCTCTCACAATAATTATAGATGTTATAACTGGTAATAATTTGCTTAGCTCCTGGTTTGGAGTTAGATCTGTACAGCCGGGTGTGGTTGTTCAGGATGGTTGGGCCTGAGCAGCATGGGTGTGCTGTTCAGTGTTGATTAAAATTGATGATTAATTACTTCACTGTTTTACTTCTCTTAAATGTTTTGCTAAATGCTGCTTTTGCAAATGAGCCTATATTATGCCATCCTTTGGAATCCCTGTGCACTTGCATATTTGCTGTGTGGCTTGTTGAGTATGTCATATGCTCATTCTTGCAATAATCAATCAACCTCAGTTGAAGAAAAAGGATCCAGAAGGAGAAGACGTTTGGCTTATACCCCAGTTGAGCTGCCTGTGGGAGTGGAGCCAGAGCTTCGCTAGATTTTATTTTCCGCTGCAGTTTTCTTCTTGGTGAGGACTAAGTGCCTCTTAAGTAAGTACTTATCGTTTTAGTTAATGTGATGGATTTGTATATTAAATTGTCAGTTTGTGTACCTCGGCTGATTCCTGGACGAGGATTTTATGCACAAATCAGTTCGGAAATTACTAGTGAATTTCCGGGCGTGACAAAAAGGGATTCTCTACCATATACCCTACTGACTACACACTTCTGGACTCGACTCTATATACTTCTGACCCATGTATTGGAACAATTTCTCTTTCAACTTCTGGGAAACCTCATGAGAATTTTTTTTTTCTGGAACTTATAGCGGTTGCCTTGAACTATGGAAACCATTCTTGTTTCATAATCACACCACTAGGGTGTAATTGCCGCTTACCATTCTCTAACAGTTTCCAAGGCTATAGATTCCTTGTATGATGTTACTTCTGAATATTTTTTTTTCGTTACTCCTTACACTTGAATACCCTTGGTACTGCCTTTAGAGAGATTTCATAGTGTCGAGCGCCATGGATCCAACCATTGTCACTTTCAAATATTCCATCCCTCTTTTCATTTGAGTACCACTGATGCTGCCTTTAGAGAGACCTCATCATGTCGAGTGTTGAGGGTCTAACCATTTTCACTCCGTTGGTTAACCATTCCTCTATTGGCTCGCAAACAGGTTTTGGAGCTCAACAAAATTGCGATGAGTTAGAAGAGAAACTCTTGGTTTCTTGTGGCACTGGCAGATACACATGTTAAATTGCTTCTACATGCTCAAGATGAATCATAAAAGGAGAGGAACTGGCTGACTCATATTTTATTCAATATTTCCTTTTCATTACATGGCTGCCATAAACATATATGTACAATGAGAAGTACTACAAAATCAAACCATTGTAGACTGCTGCTGATTAGAACTGCCTTTTAGACCTGAAAAGTAGAGGTCTTGACTGGAACTGTTGTTGCTTCCATCATTCAAACCTGACTGACTTGTCCCTTTAGTTCCTACTAGCTGAAGTCTCACCGGGAACGTTGCTCTGCTTGTTGGTCTTCGATGGTGGAGTAACAACTCTCTTGACTGCCGTAGCAGGTGGGACTTCTTACTCGCGGGATTGCCGAGCGGTGGTTTGTCGATGGGCCTCCGGATTGGAGCAATACGAGGTGCATTGCTAGAACTGACAACAGTCGAGCGACCTGGTGCTGACGACACTTGCTGCGGGTGCTGATGAAGGAGCATACTGCCTCTTTGTAACTGTAGCGAGCTGTTGTTCTCCTTGCATTGCTTACCCTGCTGGCGCTGGTGCTGTAGGCTTGAAACGATGGCCGGTGGAACAATGCGGCCTCTTACGGTGCCCTTGACGATGATCCGTTGAGGCGGAGGTTGCACATTCAGGTGTCGATTGGGGTCGTGGGCAGTGCTGATAACTTGTGAATCACGACGAACTGCCTTTGCTGCTCTTGGAAGAGGACAATCACTGAAACAATGTCCTGGCTTACGACAGTTGCGACAGAATCGACTTGCTTGGTCCTGGGGTGCAGGCTTCTGATTATGCACTTTGGCAGCTGAAACTGGAACAAGCAGCGATTTATGAACATCCCTAGCGACGTTGCTTCTTCCATGGTTGGCGTCCACCGGGGCTAGAATTGGAGGAAGAGCAGAAGGATTGTGACTGATGTCGTCGACTGCCATTGGTTGATGAAAGGGTTGCACGGTTGTCCCTTGTTCTTTCTTGGTCATAACTAGGACCGAGTTCCGCTGATAATCCTTAGGCACATGATCAGTTCCCTCACACAGGAAACATTTGACCTTCCTCAAAGGTCATGCATCTGAGTAATGGGTGTATTCACCACAGCGACATGTGGGGAGGCATAAACTAGCAGTTTGTCCGACTATCCCACATCTAGTACATGCTTTGAACTCCAATCCTCTTTCCATGAAACTGTTAAGGGTTGTATCATCATCGTCATCAGTATCATCATCATCGTCATCAGCAGAAAACCGCTCTCCTGATTCATCATCTTCGGGTCTGGGCGGACCGTACTTTATGAGATGTCGGGTTAGCTGGCGTGCTCCACGGAAGGTATTTCTTCCTCTCTGACGCTTGGGTATCTTGCTGCATCATCAGGAGTAAATTCTGAACTAGTGATGATCATGGTCCTGCCATTATCCATCTTCCATATCACCTTCCTATTCGCTCCAGAGCTGTGCTGCAGAGTACCATCTTTCTTGTTAGTAGACTGACTTGGAGCTTGGTTACTTCCTGGGCACTGCTTCTCGTCCTTTTCAGGTGACCTGGTGAACACCTTCCATGGACAGTTCCTTATATAATGACCTTGCTCACCACAATCATAACAGGTAGCACTTACTTCCCTTTGGTCTGACGGTAACTTGGCTGCAGTTATCTTCAGGGATCTAGACAATATTTTGGCAGGGGTCTTCGGTGCCGATATTGGGAACTCCTGACTTTGATTCTGATTCCGGTTTCGGGCTGGCATCTAGACTTGCGCTTGTGGCTGGTGACCTTGACGCGGCTCTTGACATTGCTGTTGCATCTGCTGCATCAGATAGATCTAGTACCGATGTCGCATCTGCCGTAACAACTCTTCCACTGTCTGAGTCTGATTAGCCATGACTTGGGATTGTGGCTGATCTTTGAGAGGTTGACGTGGGAAGCTTATAGAATTGAGCTGAGTTGATCCATGAAACTGACGGGATCCTGATCCGTTGAAATTGTCCCTCATGCTGACCAATTGCTGTGGGCACAAGAGAGGGAGGGGGAGATGAGAGGGGTTACTAAAGATAAGGTCTTAAACCGATTGCCTACTGATCTGTTGTGAGTAGACTTTTATTCTTCAAGTTGCTTAAGCAAACAACCTAGTATGGTCGCATCCCCACCAATGATGCAAAACATACCCCTACACACAAGCAAACAATACACGATCTTGCTAACGAAGCTACCCTTCAGGGAAGGATTGGGTTTAGGTGAACTTCGGGAAAACTCTTCTTGATCTTCGCGGAACGACGACTCTGAACTGACCTTCTCACTCTTTGCTGCACGAAGCTTGAGACTCGACTTGACTTCTGGACAGGCATGAAGCTGGCGGTTTCTCCTCCATGTTTGACAACTAAAAGAGTTGGAGGGACAGGGAGGAAAAATTTTAATAAACCGTTTCGCAAAGAAATGCCGAAGGGCAAGAGGAGACACTTCGCAAATAGGGTTTTCAGAAAACTTGTCCTTACGGTTTGACCATTTGGCTCAACCTACAGTCGAGTTGGCTCTGATACCACTTTGTCACGCCCAGAAATTTAACCCAAATTTCCAGACTATTTTGCGTATTAAATCCCTGTCCAGGACCAGCCAGGGTACACAAAACGACAAGTAATATACAGTTCCAAACGTAAATAAAGCATAAAATACTTACGGAAGAGGCACTTAGTCCTCACACCGAAACAGAACGACAGCAGCGGAAAAAGGCAATCCTAGCGGGGCTTCAGCTCCACTCCACAGGCAAAACTCAACTGGGGTCTGAGCCTTGGTCTTCTAACTCCATCTTCAGCTCAGAAGCACTACACTTCTGAAAAGGGGGAATAATAGCAAGACTGAGTACAACCACCGTACTCAGCAAGCCACGCCAACGATCCAGACGTGCAAGGGGATACAAGGAGGGGTTTGTGGCTATTTGCATAAAGGCAGTTGTAAAACATTTTATTGAGCAAAACAGTAAAACTGTTGAGTAATTAAAGTAATATTGAATCTCCACTGATCAACGCTACACCAAATTGAACAGGCCCAACCAACCCACCTGAACTACAGTGTATTGGGTCGATTTATTAAGATGGGACTAATCACGGTGAATCTGGTCGACCGCCCATAACCGCGGGCACGGCTATTCGAATAGTTTTACTCTGATCAGAGGTGTACAACTTTACCCACAAGACACAGCCCCACGACACGTTACCGTGCGCCGACATGTCACCACGACATACCGGAAAGAGGCCGTGACAGGACCCTTCGCATAACCCCCTCTAACCAAGCACACCACACCTCAGGTTTCACCCCCGTCCCCAGCGGGCAACGGGCAGTCCCCTCTCGTGCCTAGGTGAATCCGGAAGCGACAGAGGCCGTCGCAGGGCCCGCCCCGATCCATCACGCCCACCCTTGCCTGGATGCGTCGGCCAGAGGAAAGCTACACTACAAGCCCAGCCGTTGCCCACGCTGGCTTGTGGTAAGTACGATAAGTTCTTCCAAGGCATCCCGCGAACCGGTCCTTAATTGCCATGGGTGCGACTAGCAAAACCATGCACCCACAGCCCACCATTCAGTCGCATTTTAGTTGGATAATTACGACCATGAAGCATGGCCAGATGTCTCGAGCACGCAGCTCACTCTGATACTAAAAAGGTCTAATACTGTAATTATCTCATCAACTGAGCTAGTGGTAATTAAGCATGGCTAAGCATATAGTTCTAGCTAGGTCACACAAGTAACATGAGCTAGTCGATTCATTACCCAAGGTTGACAAAGAACAGATATCAAGTAAACATGGCACAAGCGAGCAGATAGGTAATACCCGGATCCCATGTAATTAGCAAAACATGCATATTTATTTGTAAACGGTAAAACATTTATAAATTGGGATCAACATGCTCAAGGGGAATGTGTGACTTGCCTTGCTTCTTCACTTGGATCTTCTGAACTCTTATCCTTGCGAACGCGATCTTCCGAAACGACGGGAACTACACGCTGGCACGCAAAACGAGGAAAAACTCTAATAAAAACCAAGGAAACAGTACATAAAAAGTAAACAAACATGTAGAGCTCAATTTTAGATGAATTTTGCAAGCTGAACGGCTCAATTCGGAGTTCGAATGAATTAGATATGAATTTTAGAAGTTTTGAGCCATTTAAATGAATTTCTAGAATTATTAACGAATTATGACGCAATTATTATTTATTTTTCCAAAGGAAAAGAGGGTTGCTGACGTCATCAAAGGGGAGGGGCGGCGCCGGCAAGCGGGCCCCACCGGTCAGCGGCACAAGGGCTCCGGTCCACCGTGGACCGGGACCACCGAGGCGGTCCACCACCGGTCCACGGGAACCGACGGTCCGAATCGGCCCAAGCCGATCGGGCGGCCAGGGGCGGCGCGGCTGGGGCACAGCACGGCACAAAGCCGGCCTAGTTGAGCCATGGCGCGGCGGTAGCGCGGTCTCCGGCGATGGCGACCGACGGGCGGCGCGGGAGAGGCGGCACGCATGGGCGGCGGCGGCGCACGAGATCGACGCGGCGCGACAAGGGGGGTCCGGGCGGCCCAGGCGAGCGGGGCGGCGGCGCACGGCCAGGTGGTCACCGGCGGCGGCCACCGGCGCAGCAGCGCGCACGGGAGACAGAGGAGGGAGGCAAGGAGGGAGAGGAGGAGCTCACCAAGGACGCGGCGACGAGGGGCGGGGAAAGGCGGGGAGCTCGGCGTCGGCGCTCCTCGGGATGAAGGCGGAACGGCGGCCCGGCGGCGTTCCGCGAGCGGGAACCGGCGGACGGCGGCTGGAAGGACCTGGGGAGGATGGGGGAGAGGTTAGGAGGGGGAGAGAGGGCTCCCAGCGGCATGAATCGCTGGTCGGAGGTGAGAACGGGCGGCGGATGCTCACCGGTGCTGCGAAGCGAGCGGCGGCGGCGGCGCTGCTTGGGGTGGTTGGGAGCGGCACCAAGCGGCGGCTGGAGGTGGTAAAGACGGTGGAGAGAGGTGGTGCGCGTGGCGACGGTGTTTCAGCGGCGGGGAGGGGAAATGGAGCGGATGCCGGGGTGCGGTGGGATGCTGCGATGCTATAGGTGGCAGCGGCGCAGTGCGGGGGCGACGGAAGCGGCGACGGCGCGCGGCTGGAGGGTCGTCGGCGTGCGGCGGCACATGGGAGTGGCGTGGGGAGCTCGAGAGAGCGCGCGGGAGGGGGCAGTGAGTTGGAGAAATGGATGAGGGGAGGTCGGGGTGCATTTTTATAGGCCCCGGAGGGGGAGATCGTGGCCGTGGCGGGCGGCAACGTCCGGCGGATGGAGCTCCGGCGACGTGGGCGAGTGGGGCTCGAATGGCGCCGATTTTTGAGGGGGGAATGGGGGAGAAAGTGGAGGAAGGGGAGGACGTGGGGTGGACCACGTCTGCACGCGCGCGGGAGCGTGGAGGCGCGCGGAGGAAGCGGCGTCGTGGGGTGGCTCAGGCGGCCATGGCGGCAGTTGGAGCTGGAGGAAAGGGATGACAGGTGGGGTCCACGGGTCCTATGTCACGCCCGGAATTTCTATCCAAAATTCCAAACGCTTACATGTGTGTAAACCCTCGTCCAGGAATCAGCCGAGGCACACAATAACAAATTGATAATAGAGTACAATTATTACTCTAATTATTAAGCGTATAAAATGTCATTACAGAGGTAGATAGTTCCTCTCAAACAATAAAGATCTAAGCAGCGGAAAAAGATAAACGGCGCAGACGGCTCCACTCCACAGGCAGCTTGACCAAGGCTACACCTAATCCTCCACACCATCAGCTTCACTGTAGAACCCTTCTTCTGATGAATGATTGCAAGGTGAGTATATGACATACTCAGCAAGCCACGCAGCAAATATGCAAGTGCACAGGATAACAAAGGATGGCATAGTAGGGCTCCATTTGCAAAAGCAGCATTTAGCAAACATTTGAGAATTTAATAAAACAGTTAAGTATTAAACATTATTAAATCAACGCTATACAACATACCCTGTTGTATAGGCCCAACCATTCTGAACAACCATCCCGGCTGCACAGTTCTATCTTCAAACCAGGAATATACCATTCCAAACCAGGAGCTAGTCAAATTATTACCAAATATAACATCATTTACTATGGTGAGAAGTGTGAAACTAATCACGAAAGACATTGTTAGACCCGCCCATAACCGCGGGCACGGCTATTCGAATAGTTTTACTCTGATCAGAGGTGTACCACTGTACCCACAAGACACAACCCCACATCATGTCACCATGTGCCTCAATACCACCACGGTACCTCGGAAAGGAGTTGTGACAATACCCCTTATACAACACAATCCACTGCAGCGCACCTTCCTGGATCATAATCACCCCCTTATAAACAAGGCATGGACTCCCCAGCGACCCCCGTGGGCTTATCTCCGCCACTTCTCAGTCTGGTGCTCCGCAATGAACCATGCGATACAAAAGATAAAGCCGTTGCCCATGCTGGCTTGTGGTTGGCACGGTTAATGTTTCACAACCGAAACTCGTGAACCGGTCCTTAATTGTCATGAGCACGACCATCAAAACCATGTGCTCACAACCCACCATTATCAGGTTTTAGTTGGCACATTAATTAATTAACTAATCACGATTGACCATCGTGAACTATCATTAAACCATCATTAAATAATAATGAATCATTAGTTATCCCAAAAGTGAGCTAATGTTTCTAAGCAGGGCTAAGCAATTATATCTAATATCTTGTTGAACCAATATATAAAGCTCAACTAGTCAAGTTATAATAACCCAAGGTATCAAGGAATAAGGTAAACAAGAACAAAAGGGGCTATAACAATGAATAGGTTAATTCCACCCAATGACATTCGAAAATAAATGCAATAGTTGAATAGAAACAATAGCTTTAAATAGGATCAACATGCTCAAAGGGTTGTTTGGGATCTGTGTGACTTGCCTTGCTGGCCTTGGAATTCTTCAAACTATTCTCCGACGAAAACGGACTCTCCGGAAACGACGGAATCTAAGCAGAAAAGAATAAAATCACCAAAACAGCACATAAACAAGCATGAACAGTACATGTGGATATTTTTAATGTGTAGATCTCAATTTTAGAAAAATTTAGAGACTTGAACCAACTAAATTGGAGCTAAGATGAATTAGTTATGAATTTTTAAAGATTAAACCGGATTAAAACACTTAAATCGGCTTAAATTGAATTATGACGCAATAATGAATTATTTTTGAAAAGGAAAAGGGGATTTATTGCGTCAGCGGCTAGGGTTTCGGTGGACCGGGCGCACGGGCGGCGGTTCACGCGAACGGACGGCCGAGATCTAACCGACCCAAGATGGACGGCCGAGATCGATCGGGTCCACGGCGGTTCACGGCGGACGGACCCGATGACGCCAGCGATGACGTCACCGACGGCGGCGGCGGCTCGGCGGAGCGGACGGCTCGGGCGGCGCACGCTCGCCGGCGAACGGCGGCGCGAGGACACAAACGGAGGGCACCGGGACGAAGCGGACGGCACGGCGAACTCACCGGCGACCAAAGCGACGGCGGAGAAGCAACGGACGGCGCCGGCGACGAGGAGGAAACGGCGGAGACCTTCGGGTCGACGACGGCGATGACACTCCGGCGGTCTTCGGCGGCGGCGAAAGGGCGGACGAGGACGGCGACGCGACGGCGATCACGACGACGGTCTTCCCGAGCGGCGGCGAAGCACGGCTGGAGCGGCGGCGAAGCACGGCTGGAGCGGCGGCGGCGACAGCGGAGCTAGGGCGCACGGCGCTAGGACGATTCCGGCGACGAGAGGCAAAGGCGAGGGTGGCGGCGGGTAGCGGAGAGCACGGGGAAGCTTTTAAAGGGGCTCGGAGACGACGGCGGAGGCCCACGGCGACGGCAACGGCGAAGGAAACCTCGGCTTGGAGAGAGGGAACCCGATCCGAATCGAACTCGATTCCAACGCTTTCCAAAGCGATTTAGCCGATGATTCCAAAGGGAAAAAGATAGAGGAGATCCCGGAGATGGTTTCCCCTCAATCAATTCGGCCGGAGAAGGAAAGAGGCGGCCGGATTGGAAGGAAACAGCGGCGGCGGCGTGAGCTAGGGTTTCGGCGGCGACGGCGCGAGGAGGACGAAGGTCCTGACAGGCGGGACCCACCTGTCAGCGGCAGCGGGCGCGCGCGCGCGGCAGCGGACTGGGCCGGCTGGGCCGAGAAGAGAGAGAAGGCGGTTTTGGGCCGACTTTCGGCCCAAAGCCAAAAGAAGACTTTTTTTAAAACTTTTTCAATTTAAATTATTTCTTAAATGCAATTCCATTTATTAAAAATACTTCCTTAGCTCAAATAAATCCCAGAAAAATCTAGGAATTATAGAATTAAGCAAAGTATTTAATGAAATTTTATCTGGCCACTTTTTAGATTGGAATTTATTAATTAAACTTAGATTTTCTTTTCAAACCTTTTTAAAATAAATTCTAGAAATTCCATTTAAACAACAATTTATATAATTTGAATTTTTAGGGTGTGACAAACCTACCCCCCTTAAACAGAATCTCGTCCTCGAGATTCGGAAGAACTGGCAAACAGATACGGATGAGCTGACTTCAATTCATCTTCTCGTTCCCAAGTTGACTCTTCTTCCGAGTGATTACTCCACTGGACTTTGCAAAAGCGGATAACTCGATTCCTGGTCCTTCTCTCACTTGTTTCCAAGATACGGATTGGTTTCTCCACATAGGTCAGATCCTCTTGGACTTCTATCTGTTCAAGATTAGCTTCTTCAGTAGGTACCCTTAAACATTTCTTCAATTGCGACACATGGAACACATTATGGACTCCTGCCAAAGATTGAGGTAACTCCAACTGATAAGCAACTTCTCCTCTTCTACTGACAATCTTATAAGGTCCCACAAAACGCGGTGCCAATTTGCCTTTGGTCTGAAAACGATGAACTCCTCGTAGAGGCGTGACACGAAGATACACATAATCTCCTTCTTCAAAACTCAAATCTCTGCGGCGATTGTCGGCATAACTCTTATGACGAGACTGAGCCACTCGCAATCTTTCTTGAATGATTTTCACCTTTTCTTCTGCTTCCCTTAGGATATCCGTCCCGAAAACCTGACGTTCTCCCGTTTGATCCCACAAAAGCGGAGTGCGGCACTTCCGACCATACAGTGCTTCGTACGGAGCCATCTGAAGACTAGCTTGATAACTGTTGTTGTACGAAAATTCTGCATAAGGTAGATTCTTATCCCAACTTCCACCGAAATCTAAAGCACAAGCTCTCAACATGTCTTCCAAAATCTGATTCACCCTTTCAGTTTGTCCGTCTGTCTGCGGATGATAAGCAGTACTAAAGTTCAGCTTAGAACCCATCTCTTCCTGAAGTTTCTTCCAAAAATTTGAAGTAAACTGACTGCCTCGATCAGACACTATCTTCTTAGGAACGCCATGCAAACACACGATCCTTGCCATATACAATTCCGCCAAGCGACTTCCGGAATAAGTTGTCTTTACCGGAATGAAATGAGCCACTTTGGTAAGTCTATCGACTATCACCCAAATAGAGTCATGACTTGATGATGTTCTGGGTAAACCAGTGATAAAGTCCATATCGATTTCTTCCCATTTCCATTCAGGAATCTTCAAAGGCTGCAACAAACCGGCGGGTTTCTGATGTTCTGCCTTGACTCGCTGACAAACATCACATACTGCTACATATTCTGCAATTTCACGCTTCATACTTGCCCACCAAAATCTTTCCTTGAGATCCTGGTACATCTTAGTACTACCGGGGTGAATGGAGTATAAAGTATCATGAGCTTCTTTCAGAATTGCATCTTTCAAATCTTTATTGTCCGGGACACAAATTCTTTCACCCAACTATACAGTTCCTTGCTCATCCTCCAAGAAACCGATAGCTTTTCCTCTTCTCATATTCTTCTTGATTTCTTGAATATCAGAATCATTAATTTGGGCTTTTCTAACTTGATCAATTAGAGTGGGCTTCACTTCTAGGGCTGCAACGAAACCTCTACTGACAATTCCCAAATTTAATCTTTCAAATTCCTTGCATAATTCCAATGGCAACTGTCGTCCTTCCGTAACATTGCAATAGCCTTTCCTGCTAAGAGCGTCTGCTACAACATTAGCCTTTCCTGGGTGGTAATGAATTCCCATGTCATAATCCTTAATTAATTCCAACCATCTCCTTTGTCTCATGTTCAGATCCGGCTGAGTAAAGATATACTTTAAACTCTTGTGATCGGTATACATCTCTGTACGAGTTCCGAAAAGATAATGACGCCAAATCTTCAACGCATGAACTACTGCAGCTAACTCAAGATCATGAGTAGGGTAGTTCTTCTCATGCGGACGTAACTGACGAGATGCATAGGCAACCACCTTCCCATCTTGCATCAGAACACAACCTAACCCAAGTTTGGATGCATCGCAATACACTTGGAAACCCTTCTTTGGATCAGGTAGAATCAAAATAGGAGCTGATACTAAGCGATTCTTCAACTCTTGAAAACTCTGCTCACAATCTTCTGACCACTTGTACTTCACATCTTTCTGAAGCAGTCGTGTCATGGGCTTAACAATCTTGGAAAAATTCTCTATAAAACTCCGATAATATCCTGCGAGGCCTAAGAAACTGCGAATCTCTGAAACTGTCTTTGGTTGTTTCCAGTTGGTTACGGATTCCACATTGCTAGGATCGACGGCAACTCCTCCTGCTGAGATGACGTGACCAAGGAACTTCACTTCAGACAACCAAAATTCACACTTGCTAAACTTAGCATACAGTTGATGTTCTCGTAGCTTCTCTAATGCAAGGCGAAGATGTTCTTCATGCTCTTCTTTGGTTCGAGAGTAGATAAGAATGTCATCAATAAAGACCACCACGAACTTGTCTAGGTATTCCATAAACACCTTATTCATCAAGTTCATGAAGAAAGCGGGGGCATTCGTAAGTCCAAAAGACATAACAGTACATTCGAACAACCCATACCTAGTGGTAAAAGCTGTCTTAGGTATATCTTCTTCTTTGATTCTCAACTGATGATACCCTGATCGAAGATCTATCTTGGAGAAAACAGTGGCACCTTTAAGCTGATCAAACAAATCATCAATTCTGGGTAGCGGATACTTATTCTTGATAGTCACATCGTTTAGAGCACGATAGTCCACACACATCCTTTGGGTATGATCTTTCTTTTCCACAAAAATAACTGGAGCTCCCCATGGTGACGAACTCGGTCTGATGTATCCTTTCTGAAGTAAATCGTCGACTTGCCTCTTAACTTCTGCCAACTCATTTGCTGCCATTCTATATGGTCTCTTATGGATCGGAGTTGTTCCAGGTACCAAATCTATTCTGAACTCTATATCCCTTTTAGGCGGCATACCAGGTAAATCATCTGGGAACACATCAGGATACTCCCGGACTATAGGAATCTCTCCCAAAGTTATCTGGTTCAGTCTTGACCTTAAAGACTCAGTAGACAATGCATGAACGGTTACAACTTGACCATCATGGCTGGTGAGAGTTACTTTTCTGTTGGCACAGTCTATCACACCATTATGTCTGGCTAACCAGTCCATCCCTAGGATGACATCAAGGTCTTTGGATTCTAACAAGATAAGATTGGCCAGAAATGGTACTCCTTGAATTTCTATTCTGACAGAGGGGCTACGATGCAAAGAAAGTGCTTGATTACTTGGGGTACTAACCATCAAAGGACGTCTAAGATCTTCTACTTCCATCCCATGATTTCCCGCAAAACTCATAGATAAGAATGAATGTGTAGCACCAGAATCGAAAAGTACTGTTGCAGGAACTGAGTTAACAGGGAACGTACCCAAAATCACATCTGGAGCATCTTGAGCTTCTGCAGCTGCAACATGATTGACACGGGCCTTCGATGCTGGTACAGTAGAGTTGCTCTGAGCAGGAACAACCTTCACGCGACGGGGCTTCGGACACTTGTCAGCATAATGTCCTGGATCTCCACAGTTGAAACATACCACAGGCTTGCTGCCTTGCTCCCTCTTAGCAGGCTGTTGTTGTGTTGGAGCTGCAACAGGGCGTGGAACTTGATTGCGGATGTTGTTGCCAACATTGTTGTTGAAGATCTGACGCTGCGGACGAACAACAGACGAAGAACCTCCATGTGGCATAGACTGGGGTCCTAAAGTAAGACGTGGCCTTTGATTATTCCCCTGTTGTGCCTTAAAGTGAGCAATCCGGTGTTTCTTCTGCTCCATGCGATTGTACTTGTCCTCCTGACGAATAGCCTTATCCACTAATTTCTGGAAATCAGAATAATCTCCAGTCATGAGTGGGTAAGAAAGCTCATCATTAAGTCCTTCCAAAAACTTCTCCTGACGCTCTTCATCATTGCGCACATCTTCCGGAGCATAACGGGCTAGACGATTGAACTCGTGCAAATACTCTGTAACAGAGCGAGATCCCTGCGTAAGCGACCTGAACTCCTTCTTCTTGAGAGACACTACTCCTGATGGTATATGCGTCTTCCGGAAAGCAGCGGTGAATTCAAGCCAAGTGATAGGTTCAGCAGTAGTCCTATTCAAGCGGAAGTGATCCCACCATTCAGAAGCAGGACCATGCAACTGGTGTGATGCAAAAGAGACCTTCTCCTGATCAGTGCACTGAAGCAAATCCAACTTCTTCTCTATGGCATGCAGCCAATCACCAGCTTCTACAGGATTAGTGGTACTAGAGAAAATAGGCGGCCTCACACGAAGAAACTCTGCTAACTTGTTCTGAGGAGGTGCATGGTTATTTCCTTGGTTCTGCTGATTCTGAAGTTGTTGCATCATCATGTTCATTAGCTGAGTCTGTTGAGTAAGAACTTGAGCAAGGGTTGGATTCTCTCCATTGTTGTTGTTATTGAGGTTGTTGAGGTTGGGACCATTCCCGTTGCTGCGAGTATTCACCATCTGGCAAGGACAGGATAAGAAAAGAAACCGGAGAAAAACTACTTAGGACAGAGAATTACTTTACTTTCATTGATCTTAACTGGGTTTCATTATTACAAACTGAAAACTCTCACACCACTAAACTCACCAACTTCCTAACACTCAAAAGCAAACAAACGCATGCACTTACATCCCACCACTGATGTAAATCACATGCAAGACCAACACACACACAAGCAAACCTAAAACAAGCAAACTAACACAACGATCTAAGACAACGACCTAACAAGTCACTCTAGTTCTTCCGAGCATAGGAGGTCGATTGAAGGCTCGTTCGGCTCATCTTCCTCATCTTTGATAGCTGCCCACTCAATCTTGGAATTGTTGCGCTTGGATTCTTCTTCTTCATCACTACTTATGATGATGACCGGAGGATCTGCTTGAGCTGGGGCAACTTCTTTCTCCACCACGCGGATCTTTGGCGCCAATTGATAACGAGGAACAAATAAAGCTCTCTTCCTTGCGGTAAGACGAATCCTGGCCTTCTGCGGCGGTGCTTCTCCCTTCAACGCGGCTAGCTCCTTCTCCAAACGATCCACCTTGTCTTCTAGCTTGCATATCTTACCACGATTCCAATCTTCCCGATCTTGAGCCGCTAACACAGTCTCCGCACAACTTTCATCCATAGCCCATAGCATCTCAACCAAATGCCTTGTAGTAGCATCATTCTCAATTCCTTCAGTCTCAAGGTAGCTGCCACGGTCACTTCCCTGTGGTTGGCGAGGATGGTAACGATACTCAGTGTCGGCCAACTGATCACTGTAACGATCACGGAGCTCTCCTATGGCGATCCTTGCCACCTCCTGACACGCATGGATGTAGTTTCTTCCTCCAGCTTCGAACATCACCGATGGGATATCTTCACTATTACTGTTCAAGGTGACTTTGACTCGGCACTTCTCTTCATGACGATCATGACGAATCTGTGCATAAAAAGGAGCAGTCCCAAATCCAATGACAAAGGACATAGTACGCAACTCCTGGACAAATCCTTCAACACCAAACAGGTACTCAGGCTTGAAGCGCGGCATCTAAAGACAAGTGAAAGGAGGGAGTTAAGGCATCTATCCAATTAATAGCACAAGTTTTTGGATTAATTTTTAATAAAGTTTAGAAATCAAAGTAAAAGGTAAATAAATAAAGTAAACCAAGTTTGCTAGATGAGTTGAAACAGTTGGAAACAAGGTTACAAATTTTGTACTTTTGAATAACAGGTTTCAAAAGAAATAAAAGAAAGAGGGTTATAAAATCATCTTGCTAAATTTATTTTATTGCAGCAGGATTAAATAAAACAATAAAAACTTCTACTGGTAAATGAGCCATCAGTACAGTAATAGATGTACAGTACTAATAACATTGGAATAAAATTTGAATGAGAACCATTAAAAAAGATTATGAAATGCATGTGCCATTAGTTTGGTTTAATTAAAAGAGAAAGAGAGGAGAACAGTTCTACTTTTCCAATATTTTTAGAAGGCTTCTATGGGTAACCATTTGGCATATCCTAGGGTCAAGGGGCTCTGATACCAACTTGTCACGCCCGGAATTTCTATCCAAAATTCCAAACGCTTACATGTGTGTAAACCCTCGTCCAGGAATCAGCCGAGGCACACAATAACAAATTGATAATAGAGTACAATTATTACTCTAATTATTAAGCGTATAAAATGTCATTACAGAGGTAGATAGTTCCTCTCAAACAATAAAGATCTAAGCAGCGGAAAAAGATAAACGGCGCAGACGGCTCCACTCCACAGGCAGCTTGACCAAGGCTACACCTAATCCTCCACACCATCAGCTTCACTGTAGAACCCTTCTTCTGATGAATGATTGCAAGGTGAGTATATGACATACTCAGCAAGCCACGCAGCAAATATGCAAGTGCACAGGATAACAAAGGATGGCATAGTAGGGCTCCATTTGCAAAAGCAGCATTTAGCAAACATTTGAGAATTTAATAAAACAGTTAAGTATTAAACATTATTAAATCAACGCTATACAACATACCCTGTTGTATAGGCCCAACCATTCTGAACAACCATCCCGGCTGCACAGTTCTATCTCCAAACCAGGAATATACCATTCCAAACCAGGAGCTAGTCAAATTATTACCAAATATAACATCATTTACTATGGTGAGAAGTGTGAAACTAATCACGAAAGACATTGTTAGACCCGCCCATAACCGCGGGCACGGCTATTCGAATAGTTTTACTCTGATCAGAGGTGTACCACTGTACCCACAAGACACAACCCCACATCATGTCACCATGTGCCTCAATACCACCACGGTACATCGGAAAGGAGTTGTGACAATACCCCTTATACAACACAATCCACTGCAGCGCACCTTCCTGGATCATAATCACCCCCTTATAAACAAGGCATGGACTCCCCAGCGACCCCCGTGGGCTTATCACCGCCACTTCTCAGTCTGGTGCTCCGCAATGAACCATGCGATACAAAAGATAAAGCCGTTGCCCATGCTGGCTTGTGGTTGGCACGGTTAATGTTTCACAACCGAAACTCGTGAACCGGTCCTTAATTGTCATGAGCACGACCATCAAAACCATGTGCTCACAACCCACCATTATCAGGTTTTAGTTGGCACATTAATTAATTAACTAATCACGATTGACCATCGTGAACTATCATTAAACCATCATTAAATAATAATGAATCATTAGTTATCCCAAAAGTGAGCTAATGTTTCTAAGCAGGGCTAAGCAATTATATCTAATATCTTATTGAACCAATATATAAAGCTCAACTAGTCAAGTTATAATAACCCAAGGTATCAAGGAATAAGGTAAACAAGAACAAAAGGGGCTATAACAATGAATAGGTTAATTCCACCCAATGACATTCGAAAATAAATGCAATAGTTGAATAGAAACAATAGCTTTAAATAGGATCAACATGCTCAAAGGGTTGTTTGGGATCTGTGTGACTTGCCTTGCTGGCCTTGGAATTCTTCAAACTCTTCTCCGGCGAAAACGGACTCTCCGGAAACGACGGAATCTAAGCAGAAAAGAATAAAATCACCAAAACAGCACATAAACAAGCATGAACAGTACATGTGGATATTTTTAATGTGTAGATCTCAATTTTAGAAAAATTTAGAGACTTGAACCAACTAAATTGGAGCTAAGATGAATTAGTTATGAATTTTTAAAGATTAAACCGGATTAAAACACTTAAATCGGCTTAAATTGAATTATGACGCAATAATGAATTATTTTTGAAAAGGAAAAGGGGATTTATTGCGTCAGCGGCTAGGGTTTCGGTGGACCGGGCGCACGGGCGGCGGTTCACGCGAACGGACGGCCGAGATCTAACCGACCCAAGATGGACGGCCGAGATCGATCGGGTCCACGGCGGTTCACGGCGGACGGACCCGATGACGCCAGCGATGACGTCACCGACGGCGGCGGCGGCTCGGCGGAGCGAACGGCTCGGGCGGCGCACGCTCGCCGGCGAACGGCGGCGCGAGGACACAAACGGAGGGCACCGGGACGAAGCGGACGGCACGGCGAACTCACCGGCGACCAAAGCGACGGCGGAGAAGCAACGGACGGCGCCGGCGACGAGGAGGAAACGGCGGAGACCTTCGGGTCGACGACGGCGATGACACTCCGGCGGTCTTCGGCGGCGGCGAAGGGGCGGACGAGGACGGCGACGCGACGGCGATCACGACGACGGTCTTCCCGAGCGACGGCGACGGCTGGAGCGGCGGCGAAGCACGGCTGGAGCGGCGGCGGCGACAGCGGAGCTAGGGCGCACGGCGCTAGGACGATTCCGGCGACGAGAGGCAAAGGCGAGGGTGGCGGCGGGTAGCGGAGAGCACGGGGAAGCTTTTAAAGGGGCTCGGAGACGACGGCGGAGGCCCACGGCGACGGCAACGGCGAAGGAAACCTCGGCTTGGAGAGAGGGAACCCGATCCGAATCGAACTCGATTCCAACGCTTTCCAAAGCGATTTAGCCGATGATTCCAAAGGGAAAAAGATAGAGGAGATCCCGGAGATGGTTTCCCCTCAATCAATTCGGCCGGAGAAGGAAAGAGGCGGCCGGATTGGAAGGAAACAGCGGCGGCGGCGCGAGCTAGGGTTTCGGCGGCGATGGCGCGAGGAGGACGAAGGTCCTGACAGGCGGGACCCACCTGTCAGCGGCAGCGGGCGCGCGCGCGCGGCAGCGGACTGGGCCGGCTGGGCCGAGAAGAGAGAGAAGGCGGTTTTGGGCCGACTTTCGGCCCAAAGCCAAAAGAAGACTTTTTTTAAAACTTTTTCAATTTAAATTATTTCTTAAATGCAATTCCATTTATTAAAAATACTTCCTTAGCTCAAATAAATCCCAGAAAAATCTAGGAATTATAGAATTAAGCAAAGTATTTAATGAAATTTTATCTGGCCACTTTTTAGATTGGAATTTATTAATTAAACTTAGATTTTCTTTTCAAACCTTTTTAAAATAAATTCTAGAAATTCCATTTAAACAACAATTTATATAATTTGAATTTTTAGGGTGTGACATCCTACCTGTCGGAGAGAGAGGGAGGGAGAGGCCGACTGGGGAGGCAGAACGGACTTGAGGGAGAGAGAGAGCCGAGCGGGCCGAGGGAGGAGGCCGGCCCGAGAGGGAGAGAAAGGGGGCGCGCGGGCCGCGGGAGAGAAAGGAGGGATTGGGCCGAAAGGGGCCCAAAGAGAGGAAGGAGGATTTTATTTGTTTTCTTTTTATTTTAATTGATGCAATGATCTTTGTGCTATTAAAATTATTTCTCGAGCTCCGAAAATTCACGGAAAATTTCGGAGAGTACATTAGGGCACAAAGAATATTACAAAATATTCCCGGCCAATAATTTTTAAAGGAAATTTTTAATTCCCTCAATAATTCACTTGATTAAGTTGATTTAACTTTTATTTAATTTCTAGAAAATGTATTATTAATTGATTTTTATTCCCGAACGAAAATCGGGACGTTACATATCCTATACTTATTCTAGTTACATAAACTATCTCCTGTAACCATTTGGATAATCAAGCCCTGCGAGTATATGGTACCCATAATATCCACACCCAACATTATAATTTTGTCGGCGCATCTTCGCACTACACACCATTGCATGCTAATGGTTATTCAACACTGCTTGCTCATGATGGTTCTTCTGTGCCGCTTGCGAAACCCACTTCATCCGCACTTACTGGGAACAATGACCATGTCACTGTTGATAGTGATGATGACAATGGTGCCGTTCGGACCAGATTGAAGCTAAATTGGATCCAAGAGGAGGATGTTAGACTGGTGAGATTTTGATGCAATTTGCCTATATTTGCTTTGTGAATGTGTGTGCACAATAACGCTTTCTTTTGTTATGTTTGTAGATGAGTGTTTGGTTGAACAATTCAATGGACCCAATTAATGGGAATGATAAGAAGGCTGAAAAATATTGGGGAGATGGAGAAGAGATGGAGAAGCCCAAAGCAAGCCAAGGAGCGTTGGCACAAACTCAACACTCGGAAGGATGTATTCCAAGGCTGTTGGTGGAAGGCTAACCACACGTATAAAACCACACAACATGAGATGGAGAAGCCCAACGCAAGCCAAGGAGCGTTGGCACAAACTCAACACTCGGAAGGATATGTTCCAAGGTTGTTGGTGGAAGGCTAACCGCACATATACTCGGACGGACCCATTATTTCCAATCGTTAGATCTATCTTATATATTATAAAAAACAAGTGTGTATTCATGATACATCGCATTCTAAAAAATATTATCATGCAATTATATTTCATCGTCCAATCGTATTCATGCTAGGCTGCATGGAGCCTCCCGCCACTCGACATGAAACATTTGCTGATGGATTATCCCTCAAATTTTAGACTACATAAACCCATGCATTTAGTGGAGCCTCATGTCCCACCCAATTTATCCGTTAATATACAATGGCAACCTATATCAAAAAAAAAAGTAAAACACCTTACTTTTATTTTAAACTTAATTTGATAGACATGTTCTCTAAACAAAATAAGTCTACCATCTTTAAAATAAGTCTACCATCTTTTTTTAAGATGATGAAGAAGATTATAAATAATTGTTTGTAAGGATTAATTAAATATGATGTAGTATAAAGCTAACTAATAGGTTAGAAAATTATAAAAGCAATGCTGACAAAAACAATTTACGGAGAAATTGTATGTGGCAGATATTCTCCGGTTAATATTGTACTCTTGTATGTGTCTCAAACATAGTCTACTATACATACCCACAAGAATGCGCAGGTATCTTTCTAGTTAATTCTAACACTTAAAACATTAGAGATGGCATTATATGCCTTAGTGGATTGGCTGTGCTACAAACTTGTAGTTTTTGCTTTTATCTCTTAAAACATCAATTGCAACGCATGGGCCTTTAGCCAGCTCGCGTGGAAAGTCTTGGACGACGCGAGATCTCACTTTCTTGGGAACATCTCACTAGAGAAAATAAAGTTTTAAATAGATTGTCATTCAATTTGAAGATATTTGAAGAAAACTTCAACCAAAAATTAAAATATTGGGGTGGATCAGAAATTTTTTAACCAGCTGAAAAATAATCTCGGAAGGTTCAAGTTAGGGAGATACCATGTTGTAAAACTGAATTCTGGTCGTGTATCCTTGTGCTCGTTATGTTCTCCTACGAAATTTCAAGCTTCAAAGGCCAATATATGTCAGGAGCCATGTGGGCTGCAATATGGGTTGGATCAGCTACTTTCCAAGAAGTCCAAGAAAGCCCAAGAGACAACCATATATAAGAAGTAGTTCACATTAGGTCCCTCTATTTGTTGCCCAGTCCGATTTTCGTCCCTCGGTCGCAAAACCGGGTATGACGGGTCCCTCAACTTACAAAACCGTGCAAAAGAGGTCCCTCGGCAGTATTGTGTCCAGTTTTGGATGACGTGGCGCCTACATGGCTCCCTTTGACTTGGTCCTCGTCCCACGTGGCATTGGCGTGGCGCTTATGTGGCAATAGGATCTCAGGAAAATAATAAAAAATGTGGGACCTACATGTCAGCTACACAAAAATAATAAGAAAAGGTGGGGCCCCTGTGGTCCCACATGTCAGCCCCCTCTACTCTCTATCCCCCCTCTCTCTCCCTTACAGAATGGTGAGAGGCGACGCAGCGGGGGGCGGTGGGCGGAGCGGCGCGCGACGGCCGGGCGAGGAAGGAGGCGGCGCGCGGCGGCCGGGCGAGAGGAGGGGTCACTTGCGGCAGCCTGGAGAGCAGGGAGGCGGCGCACGGCGGCCGGGCAAGGAGGAAGGCGGCGCTCGGCGACCCGGCCTGGATGTGACCATCGAGGACGTCGACGGCGGCGGCCGAGCGAGGAGAGACGGCAGGCAGCACCCGGGCGAGGAGGGAGGCGGCGTACGGTGCCAGGCGAGGAGGAAGGCGACGTGCGGTGGCCGGGCGAGGAGGGAGGCGGCGCTCGGCGACCGAGCGAGGAGGGGCGGCGCCGTTCCGCTGGGCATCTCGGGCGGAGCGGCCAACGGCGTGGAGTCCGCGCTCGCCGGCGACCTCCTCTGCCTCTTCCTCCTCTGGCCACCTCCGCCAGCCGTTGACCCCCGCGCACCGCCGACTCCGGCCGGCTGCCGACCCCCGCTCCTCTCCCTCCCTCCCATCGGCCGGCGCACGCTGCCTCTTCTCCCGCCGGCCGCCCCGACGAGCTCGCCTCCTCCCTCGCAGCACTCTCGCCACGCCGCCCGCCGCCCGCTGCCGCTCCGCTAACCACCCCTCTGCTCCGCCCTCCGCCCGTCGCCCGTCGCCATCGCTTCACTCGCCGCTCCACAACTGTGCGCCAGAAGAAGACGACGACGAGGCTGGCACCCCTTCGACTTCATGCCGCCGCTCTGCCCGCCGCCGCCCCGTTCATTTGCCAGCCCAGCGCTCCCGCCGCCGACCGCCGCCGCCATAGCGCCGGCTGCCGGACCTCCCCGGACGGCCGGACCTGCCTTCACGCGGACCGGCGGCGCTTCGGTCGGGGGACGACCACGCCCGCCACTGCCGCCGGATCTCGCCTGCTCCGCCGCCCACCCGCGCCGTCCCCTGCCTGGGAAGGAGAGAGAGAGAGGGGAAAGCAAAGAAGAGAGAGAAAGAAGAGGGAAGAAGAGATAAGTGAGGCTGACTTGTGGGGCCCACGTGGGCCCCACCATTTTAAAACTATTTTTCTTTGTGTAGCTGACATGTGGGGCCACGCTTTTTATTATTTTTCCGAGATATAATTGCCACGTAAGCGCCACGTCAATGCCACGTGGGACGAAGACCAAGTCAAACAAGCCACGTAGGCGCCACATCAGCCAAAACCGCCTTCAACCGCCGGGGGACCACGTTTACCCGTTTTTCGTAAGTTGGGGGACGGGTCATACCCGGTTTTGCGGTCAAGGGACGAAAATCGGACTGGGCGACAAATAGAGGGACCCAAAGTAAACTTATTCCCATATATAAGTAGCAGCAGCACTTCGAGGAAGGGGCGAACAGATCATTGGCCAAGACGGCGAACGGCGGCGGCAGCGACCTGGAGGCCTGTTAGCTCCTTGTTGATCTTTTCTCTACCTCCCTTCTCTACTAGTCTAGAAACTTCTAGAATCTTTTAGCCTTTGTATCCTTCCATCTTCCACCTCAAAAGCCTCCAATATTGCAATAGAATCAATTGCTCCTTGTACTGGATTGGTACTATTATTTTTGAAACTGCTATTGTTTCAAGTGAGTGAAGTGGGTCTCTAACAATCTGGTATCAGAGCCACCAATCCCTACTGAGTTCACCAAGCAAGTTGCCATGGCAAGTGAACATAAGTTGGATATGATTTTGAGGCGAATGGAGGAGTTCGAACGGAGGCGGGTGGAGGCAGAGCAGACAAGGAGAGCTGATTTCCAATCTCTCAAGGTAGCGTTAGCATCATGGATTCCCCATTTAGAATAGCACTGAAGACTCACATTTTTTAGTTGGGAACAAGCAGTACAAGATGACGCCCACCATGTGTTCGACAAAATGCTTCAGCCCCGATGTCGAGCCCAATCTCACTGTTGATGTGGTTGTTACATGTGCCACCACTGCTATGACCTTTGTTGATCTGGTAGCTGCTGAGGACGCAATCGGTGCAACCTACATCTACAATCCTATACAGCCCATGGTAACGCCCGCCAAGTGTTTGACAAATTGCTCCAACCCCAATGACATCCCAGACCTCATCGTGGTAGCAGTGGTTACGTGCACCTCCACTTCTCTGGCCTCCATGGACCTAGAAGTTGGTGAGGACGTCGCCTGCACCACTGAAATTGATGGCCCTGACTGTCACAAGGAGACGCACACCAAATGTTCGATGTTAGGCCTTGATGTCAAGGGTGGCGCAGACCACGTCGGGGACGTGTTCCTGACAATGACGGGTGTGGCCAAGGCTGTTCCAATATCTATCGAGTCAATTGACATCTTCTCGGCAAGGTTAGTCAGCGACCTCAAGTAGGACATACCAATGCCCACCGGGTGTTTGTTGAGAATCCCTCGATATGACAGCAAGACACAGTTCAGTAAAAAGCTAAGGCTGGAGGGGATTGAATTGAAGCCATGGCCACCTCCAACCTACAGTGGAGTGATTAGTGGACTGAGTTCCGGCCAACGCCTTGGCCAGCATTCATCTATTGTTGGCTTGAAGAACATCTACTTGATCCTTGGCCACCATCAACTGAATGGGCTAAGTTGAAACCGTGGCCCCCACCACATGAGAATGACATCCTGCCCTTATTGATCAATGGCTTCACCCATATCCTGGTGGATCGAAAAGCAATTTCAAAATTCTGGAAAGCGATTTGGAGTGAGTCAGGTGAAGAAGGATCATTGTTTGTTCCTAAGCTATATGAGCTGCACTTGAGTGGTCTCCTTCAGCATTCAGTAAGCATGATATGACAACAGCTTATGTCAAGGAGAATATGGTCCACTAAGGCTAAAATGAAGATGTTGAATGGTTGGGATTCTAAACAGTACCTGAGCATTATGCGGCCTATTCCAGGATTGTTTGTTAAACTTATCCAAGATATATCTCCAAAGAGCCATCATCAAGCTTATGTAGAAGCTCAAGTTGTTAAAAATTCTTGGAAAACTTTGGTGAAAATAAGGTACACTTTTTGGCTCAATCAATTGCTGTACCTGAGACTCACCTTGGACAAAGCTGTATTGGCTGCTGTTGGTTGTATGGCCCAAATGCAATTAGCACATTCCATTTACTAATAGCCATGCTGCATATTGTGAGACCACTTCCCATGTAGCAAAGAAATGGGCTACAGACTTGAAAGGCCAAACCAAGTTGGAAGATGCCAAGTTTGATTGGAATACACTGGGTACATTGGTTCAAGAGGTCAATTACATTTAATTGATCTGTGACAGGGTTTCTTATGGTTGTAGTGTTCAGAAGTGCTATCCTCAGTCTATTCTATTCATGCACAATGGTTGGTGTTTTGGTGGATTGCTTGATTGGAACTCTAAACAATACAGGAACAGTATGCTAACTGTGAACCCATTGGAACTCATGCAAGTTATGTTAGTGCCATTAGTGTGGGATCCAGATGCGTTGAAATGGGTCAGATTGGCAGCTATGCTTTACAACCAGAAAATTGTCAATTAACTACCTGCATGAGAGCACATTGCATTAAGCCAAGTGATTATGAGATCATCACTGCCTATTGATGTAATGGAGGATGAAGGCAATACAGTTTGGACTTCAGAATTTTCAGTCAGTGGAGTGGTACAGAAGAAGCGATTGAAACGTGATCTTTGGTCGTGTGCATTTGCTGTTAACAAGGACATGAAGGTTGTTATGTTGCTGCAGCAATATGGTTCTGCAAACTTAGTAATTGTCAATTTATTGAGTGTTCCATGGGATCCAGGCGGCTCTCATTTGGCATTAGCTATTAAACAAGGAACTAGGCTTTCACTGTGGGCTATTACAAGCATTGGCTGGTTGTGTTTCCTATGATCATATTGGCTACATTACAAGAGAAATAGTAACAGGGGAGATCAAGTGGGTGAAGCTTGCACAGCTTCGAGTCATCGGCTTGGGGACAAACCGAATTTCAAGCGAAGGAGGATGTTAGGAGCCATATGGGCTGCAATATGGGCTGGATGAACTACTTTCCAAGAAGTCCAAGCAAGCCCAAGAGACAACCATATATAAATAGCAGCAGCACTTCTAGGAGGGGGCGAACAGATCATTGGCCAAGACGGCGAACGGCGGCGGCGGCGGCCTGGAGGCCGGTTGGCTCCTTGGCGATCTTTTCTCTACCTCCCTTCTCATCTACTAATCTAGAAGCTTCTAGAATCTTTTAGCCTTTGTATCCTTCCATCTTCCACCTCAAAAGCCTCCAATATTGCAATAGAATCAATTGCTCCTTGTACTGGATTGGTATTACTTTTGAAACTGCTATTGTTTCAAGTAAGTGAAGTGGGTCTCTAACAATATATTTCACACAAGATGTCTGAACAACGTGCTGAAACACACCTTGGTAGTGGTAGATGTATAAGTATTTCAAAACTCGTACAACAGCGGGGATTATTACTTATATTCCCCTTAGGAGCACATCACAAATACAATCCATCAATCGTGTATAAGAATCACACTAGTATTAGTAATTCATACTCAGTATTATCCTTTACTCTGCTTCAGTGATCAGTGTCAGCAGCTAGCGTTCAATGTCGCCGCCCTCAGACCTCGGCGACGTGGCCGCCGCCGGAAGGCCGCCGCGGACGTCGTCGCCGCAGGCAAAGGCGATCTCCTGCAGCTTGATCGACGCGCTGGAGCTGAACACGAGCAGCGGCTTCTTCCGCGGCACGGGCACCGGCTCTGCCTCGCGGTTCAGGATCTGCACCACGCGACGCATCGCCGGGCGCTCGTCGCAGTTGGGGTTCGCGCAGCTCAGCCCGACGAGCAGCAGCCGGAGCATCTCGTCGCGGTAGAACCCGCCGGCGAGGCGCGGGTCGGCGGCGTCGATGAGGCGGTCTTCGCCGTGCAGGCGCCACACCCAGTCGACGAGGTTGACGTTCTTTCCCCCGCCGTCGTCCTTGTCGATGGGGCGGCGGCCGCAGCACACCTCGAGCACCACGACGCCGTAGCTGAACACGTCGGTCTGCTCGGTGGCCTTGCCCGACTGGAGGTACTCCGGCGCGAGGTAGCCCATGGTGCCGGCGGTGAGGGTGGAGACGGGGCTCTTGTTGTGGTCCATGAGGCGGGCGAGGCCGAAGTCGCCGAGGCGCGGGCTGAGGTTGCCGTCGAGCAGGATGTTGCTGGTCTTGATGTCCCGGTGGATCACCCGCTGCTCGCACTCCTGGTGGAGGTAGGACAGCACCGACGCGATGCCGGACGCCACCGTGTACCGCTCCGGCCACGACAGCGTGCAGGGCTCGCCGTAGAGCGCCTTGTCCAGGCTGCCGTTGGGCATGTACTCGTACACCAGCAGCAGCTCGCCCTTGTCGTCGCACCATCCCTCGAGCTGGACCAGGTTCTTGTGGCGGAGGCAGGCGATAACGGAGAGCTCGGCGACGAACTCGTTCCGGCTCTGGTGCGCCTGCGTGGATCGCTTGACGGCGTAGGAGACGGCGGATGCGGTGGCCGTCCCCGGCATAGCCGCCTTGTACACCGTCCCGAACGCGCCTTTGCCGATGACCCTGCTCGCGTGGAATCCCCTGGTGGCGGCGCTGAGCTCCTTGTAGCTGAACTTCCTCGGCCCCTTCACCAGCTCGGGCAAGAAGCCGGCGTTCTTCCGGGAGGTGAGCTCTATCAGCTTCCTGATGGACACCCAGGCGAAGAAGACGAAGGAGACGGCAAGCGCGACGGGGCCGAGGATGCCGAGGGCGAGCCCGAACCTCTTCTTGCGAGAGGCGGCGCCGCCCGCGGCCGCCTCGCCGGGGACAGTCTGCGCCGACGCGTTGCCGGTGGTGTTCGAAAAGGAAGAGGAGTTGGTCGCCGACGGGAAGCCGAACGTCTGGAAGGTCCATTCCTTGATGGTGTGCTGCTGCGTGCTCCCCTCCGTGGAGGCCGAGAAGCCGACGTACATGGCGTCCCTGAGATACGGCGAGAGGTCGACGGCCACGGAGAGGACGGGCTTCGCCGGCTTGGCGGCGGAGTAGCTGAGGGACACCTGGAGGAGGTGGTCGGCGCCGTGGTAGTCGATCCACGCCGTGGTGAGGTTGCCGCTGTTGAGGACGACGCCGAACGCGGCGAGGTCGACGGCGTTGACCGACACCGGCAAGCCGAGGTCAAGCCCGACGTGGTTGTCGCTCGGGTCGCCGAACTCGTCGTTCAACATCGTATCAAACTCAACGGCGACAATAGAGGCGTTGGTCTTGGCGGCCGAGGAGGAGGAGTTGAAGAGGCCGAGGTAGCCGCCGGTGGCGCCGAGCGTGGCGTGGTCGGGGGAGATGAAGAAGGCGATGCCGTCGCCGCCGGTGGATCCGGCGTTCTGCTCGGCGATGACGAAGGAGAACCTCGCCGCGAACGACGCCGCCGATCCTCCGCCACCGCCGAACGCGACGGCGCGGCTGCAGAGCACGCTGCCGGCGGAGGACGACGGCACGGCGGTGTCGCGCGTCAGGCCGACGGAGCCATTCCGCAGGAACGAGTCCCCCAGCAGCGTCAGGTCGGAGAAGGCCAGCGCCGCCGAATCAAAGCTAACATTGAAACCACCACCACCACCGCTCGCCGCCGCCGCCGACGCAGAAACCGTTAGAAGGAGCGACAAGAAGGCGACGGCGAGGCGGAGGCGGAGGGGAGGAGCGTCCATGGGTGGCGGGGAGGGATCCGGGTCATGGGGTTATGTGGGGCGCGCGGTGTCCGTGGGATTCCGAGGTGGTATAATGGAGATCAGAACGGCGGACACGAGGAGCACAGTGGAGGCTGGAGGGGAATCGGATGTGCTTGTTGGTGTCGAAGCGTGTCCATTTTTTTTAATGTGGGTAACGGTCGGATTGGCGCGTTTGAATGTAACGGTCGGGGAGGGGGAGCAGGTGAGTGTGGCCGGCAGGTGGGGCCGCATCGAGTCGGCGGATGAGGCTGACAGGTGGGGATGGGAGGGTGGCTCGTGGGCGGTTCGCACGGTTGGCTGGTGGGGTCCACAGCCGTGTGTCCGTGTCCGATCAGATCGGACACCGACACGGGTTTGCATCCTCTGCCTTTGTGGCAAAAGGCAAAGTTTGCCGTTGCTTTCATCCACGCCATCCCTCATTCAATCAACCGCTTCCATCAATCGTGATTAACTAGTAGCCATTTAATTAGAGAAATTGAAGAAAACAATCTCAAGCGGTAAACCAGGAAAAAAAAAACAAAGACAGCCAACACATCCTTCGCTATTTGAATGAGCAGCTAAAATATATACTCCCTCTGACGCCGTTGACTTTTAAACGACGTTTGACCATTTGTTTTATTCAATTTTTTATGTAAGTATAAAAATACTTATGTCATGCTTAAAGAATATTTGATGATAAATAAATTTACAATAAAATAAATGATAATTACATAAATTTTTTTGAATAAGACGAAAGGTCAAACGTTTATTAAAAAGTCAACGGCGTCATACATTAAAATACGGAGGGAGTATTTGATATCTATTCATTCAGAAACATAAAGAAAATAATTATCCCACCTCCATACTAAACAACTCACAACTGTCTCGCTAATGTTTACTACTCCGTCTCAAAAAGAATCCAATCCTATCAACGAATCTAGACACATACGTGTTCAGGTCTGTTGCTAGGATTGTGTTTTTTTTTGGGACGGGGGTATTTAGAAAAAATTGTTTAAGTTATACTCCCTTCATCCGAAAATGTTTGACGCCGTTGACTTTTTAAAAAATGTTTAACCGTTCGTATTATTAAAAAAATTAAGTAATTATTAATTCTTTTCCTATCATTTGATTTTTTTTATGTATACATATAGTTTTACACATTTCATAAAAGTTTTTGAATAAGACAAACGGTCAAACATGTTTAAAAAAATCAACGGCGTATGAGAATATAAGAGTATATTTTTTCTATAATTCTTATAGTCAAGTCAAATGGTTGAGAACTTTGTTCGTATAAGTATTGTAAAGATTTTTTTTATAAATATGTTTAGCAATGCTAAGAATTATTTGTCTTTTAAATCAGATCAATTAATTGAATGTTAATTGTCCATGAAGTGGGGACAAAGACATACATCCATTGATTAAAAGATGGATGGGCAGGATAGAAGCAACAGCAAACTGTGCCGTCAGCTTCAAAGTCAGAGGATGCGAACCCGATGTAGTGATGTCCGGACATCGATCGGAGCATACACGTCAGTGGTTGCTGAAGTGATTCCTGCCTTCACTGTTTCACCACGAACGCCAGTGTAATACAGTAAAGTGTTGTGCGGCACGTGCTTTGATACTGAACACTTTTGGCTGAGTTTGAGTGAGAGAGGAGAAGAGAAGATAAGATTGAGAAAATACGTAGGACGAGGTGAGTTATTAGCGTATGACTAATTGAGTATTAAATATTTGAAACTATAAAAATAGATTAATATGATTTTTTAAAAGTAAATTTTATATAGGAAATTTCTGCAAAAAAAACACACCGTTTAATACTACCTCCGCCCCAAAATATAACAACTTTTGGCTATAAATCTGGACACACGGTTGTCCAGATTCATAGCTAAAAATGCTTATATTTTGGGATGGAGGGAGTAGTTCGGAAAGCGTGCGCGCGGAAAACGAAATAAACAAGCTTACATTCATCTCCAAACAAACGCAGCTACCTCCATCCCAAAATAACCGTAGTCATAAGTTTTGGTGTCCAACTTTGATCGTCCATCTTATTTAAAAAAAATTATTTGTTTTTTTATTTTTATTACATTATAAAACATGAATATTACTTTATACATGACTTATGTTTTTTATTTTTTTTAAAAAAAATCAAATAAGACAGATGATTAAAGTTAGATACGGAAACTCATGGTTACACTTATTTTGAAACTGAGGGATTAGTACTCATAAGAGCAAGGATAAGGATAAGCTTCTATGCTCCTCGAGAGAAAACTGCACGGCTATTAAAGAAAAACAAGAGGATCAGATTAGAAGCCTAAGCATCATTTATCAAGGGTAGTTTTGTCCTTGAAAAAAGTTAGGCTGTATGATGCTTGTATCAATGACATAATTCTCTTCGATCCTGATTCTCGGTTCTCGCTGCCCCGTTCCTCTTCTTCTCTCCTCTCCGTCTCCGACGCCCGGATCTCGTCGTCACTATCAGAATTATAGCAGGATCTCCATGGCAGTCCCAATAGATATGTCCTTTGGCTAGTACCAGATCCAGATCGATTTGGAGCGGGAGTTCGTGCCCAATTGCTCCATTGCCCCCAAATCCCTTGTACTTTTCCTTCCTTCTTTCTAATCTTATTTGCTTTGGAATTCCTTGATTTGTTTGCGTTAATAGAACCACAGTAGAGTAACTCGGTTACAAATTAGTTTTTTTAATGCTCTCTCTCTCTCTTTTTATCGATTCTGGGCAACATCGCTAGCTAAGCTGGATAGCAGATTTAGGTGGATAGGACAGAAAACGAAAATTAAAATGAAAAGTAAATGAAATCATCGATGCTTGCTTGCTCGATGCCTTGGTGCACTGCAATGGCGATCAGAGATACGATTAGCACCCTCAAGGACGAAATTGCCCTTTCTAAGGAAATTTAGGCTGTTAACTACCTTCTAATCTATTAAGCCTCTCATTTTTCCTTAAAAGCCGTGCAATTTTCTCTTGAGAAGTACAGAAGCATATCTCGATAAGATCACTCACAATGGTAAAGTAAGTTGCTCTCTATAAAACATATACATCTCAGCAATAGACTAGATTAATAGTAAACCACCTCAATAGTATGTCTACATAGGTATCTATAGCTCTCTCATCCATTGCCTCGTTTTTCTCTATAGACTATCTCCAGATTAGTAGATAGCTTTACTCTCTTTCTTCATTTAATCTGTTCCAAGTAGGAAAATATGTTGACATGGATCTCTTGTAGAGAGCCTATAGATAACCATTGCGGGTGCCCTAAGGGTAATAGTAGAGCTCACTTCCTACTATTAATCCATATTAAAGCTAACATATATAATTATCCCTCTATTTTAGGTTATAAGATGTTTTGACTTTGGTAAAAGTCAAACTTTTTCAGGTAATATTTATGACCCAAGATAAATTTATTATAAAAATATATTTAATTATTAATTTAATAAAACTAATTTAGTAATGTAAATATTACTATGTTTGTCTATAAACTTAGTCAAATTTGAAGCAGTTTGACTTTCACCAAAGTCAAAACATCTTAAAACCTAGATTATTTATAAGGTTGGCTACAATTTTCTTCTCCTCTCTCTATCTCTTACTAATATACATTTAATGTATTTGTCTTGAAGGTTGTGTTAAGCTAGCTCTTGCATTAGAGCCAACACCTTTAATTTTTTTTTGTTACCTCTCTCCTCCATATAAGTAGGCACTTGCTCTAAGCTGAAAGTTTCTCGCTTTCCACGTGGAATGAGGCAATGGTCTCATAAGCTGATTGGGAGATTTTATTGGAAATATCGTAACATTCATATCTTAGGGCAAGTTTTATGGGGGAGGTGTATGCCACATTTCATTTAAACCATTTTATCTTCTCATTAATTAAGAAGTAACAGACACAAATATCATAACCAATCTACAAACTTCAATATGAGTTTGCTCTCATATCATTTTATATTTTTCTTGGAGATTGTGTTGAGGTTGCCCCATGAATGAGGGGGTGGTTCATTCTCTCTCCTAATTTCTCTTCTCTATCTCATCACCTAATCTTATATGATAATTTTAAGGGTAACATGTAGGAGCTTGTAGTAATTGGGTCGGCTTTGATCATTAGCCACATGTAAAACGTGATTAATTAGCATATAATTAATAGTTATTATTTATTAAAAAATTGAAAAATATGTTTATTTATTTATTTTAAATAAATTTTATATATAAAGTTTTCACCGTTTAATCGCTTGAAAAATGTGATAACGAAAATCGAAGGAATAGCCTAATTAAGGATCACATCGTTTGCCTTGTAACTTATAAATCAATGTTAAACTTTAAATTTTAAAATTAACTAGAAAAAATACCCGTGCGTTGCAACGGGTGAAGTCTATTTTAATTTTATTATTGTTATATGCTTTAGTTAAGATAAAATTCGCTATGGGAGTTCGCTTGGACACATATTTTTAGGAAATCATGAGCTACAGTTAGAAGTCCGATCGTCTCAATAAGTTAGCATGTAAGTTTTTTTTAAACAGATTTCTTATATGATTCCTTATGTATTACCAAAAGTGAACGATCTTAAAAACCGATTTAAATACGGATATGTATTTCCAAAACCAAACGAACTTAAAAACCAACTCATACACGGATGACGTACCAAAATACCGGTAAAAACATCTTCAATTTTTATAATAGTAGAGGTTCTGATGGTTTTCCAACGCTCCTTTATTATTAGCTTTAAGGTCACTAAGGGAAGTTTACTTACAGATTGTTTTTTATTACCAATAAGTCGTTATGACTTATAATCCGTAAGCAACCTTTGGGGTCTCAAGCTTAAACTCACCAACATGCCTGCTGGAAATGTGAAGAAAAGTCACAACTACTTCCTCCGTTTCACAATGTAAGTCATTCTAGCATTTTCTAAATTCATGTTGATATTAATGAATCTAGATAGATATATATATGTCTAGATTCATTAACATTAATATAAATGTGGGAAATATTAGAATGACTTATATTGTGAAACGGGGGGAGTATCTGTGTTTCATGTCTAAAGTTGCGACCTAAGGCTAAACCCTTGGCCTTCTCACTGGTTTCTGGTACTCCTAATAGTCCTAACTATTTGGTATATTTATCACGATTGAGGCATGGCACTTAATTCTTTCAGCCATATGGCTCCATTCCATATGCCATATGCTCCAGTCAACCTTTTTTATTTTTTGGCTTGTCTAAAGTATGGTCACCCTTTTGCCTGATATATTTTTTCCACCATTTCATTAGGTATTGTCCATGCGAATTAAGTTTATCCCATAGAATCGTCCACCTGGCCTAGCTTGAACCGAACATACAAATATTAAAAATATGAAGTCATCCATAAAGCGGCATCAATAATTAAAAAAGTAACAACAAAAATAAATAATATTATGTAATTGTTTTAATAGAATAATTTGTCAAATAGTACATGTTAAAGTCAACAACATCGTATGAGGAATTACTATATTTGCAATAATTAAGCTCCAGACTGATAGTTGACCAAATTTTACTAGAACATGCAGCTCAATAAAGTATGCACAGTTGACTCGGGTGCGAGGTAGGACTTTGAAGATATGCTTCATTAAGCCAAGAATTCGTACAGATCTTCCTTTTCTTTTTTTTTAGTAAGTTCTATATGCAGCTTGGAATATTTAGAAGCAGTATCCCTCCCTCTCTTAATTCCTGGAGGGTACTTTTCAAATGTGATCTTTCTCTTTTGTTAGTTTATAGATTAAATGTAATTGAGAGACCAGTCCTTGTACATTGGTCGAACCTGTTGTAAATATCTTTTTTTATAACATATTGTGTTTTACTGTAGTGCTTCCCCTGCAGTGTTTTCAAAAAAAAAAAGAGTACATAACATGAGGGATATGAACCAATTTTACAAACTTATTGTTGATCTCACATTTTCACTCCTATCTCCGCCATATCAACAGAAATGCTCAGTCAATTTTAATCAAGTTCATACATCAAAATTAACAAGGTCGGAGACTTGCACCCAAAGCAGGGAAATTTAACTACTTAGCACTATTAGCTTTGTTGATTATTCAAAAGTCTCTCGTAGATTTACTCTTATTTTTTGTCACTAGATATAAAGAGATGCATCTCTTTGACTATCTGTCACTTATGCCCACGATGACATGCTGTCATGCCAACTTACCAAACCAGGGTGAAAAATAATGTGGGCCCACTGATCAATATGTCCTCTCCCTCTAATGTAGCGTGCTTTCGGCGGCCTTAGTCATGTGCAGGCCATGGCAAAGGAAGGAGTGGTGCGCCACAAGGAGCCAGTCCACCTCTGCTCCACCTCCTCCGCCATTGCGAGGAGACCGTTCATCGCGGCCCCGTGGTCTGGCCGATGCCCCTGAGGTCCTGCTTGCTGTGGAGCATGTGGGTGATGATGGCAGTAGCGATAGAGTATCCCATGACCGCCACACTGCCGGAGGCCGCGGCGATGGTTGTGCGATCGTCGACAGAGCCCACAGCTGCGGTGGTGGTGGCCCCGCCTAGACATGTGCCCATGCAGAAATCGTGGAGGCGGAAGTGGAAGCTAGCACTCTCAACAGAATCGGCGTGGGAGAAGAGGAACAGCGCTGCGATGGCGAGGTCGTTGCACGGGATGAACAATAGCGTGGCATCCCGGAACACCCAACGTATCGACGACCACTCCGCTGACCCTTGCCGGAACAGCACCGCCACCCACCTCTGCCATCCGTCGCGCACTACCCACCCTTCCCGAGGCTTGCTGCCACGAACGCCAACGCGTCCACCATTGTGTACCTCCGCCTCGACCGCTTCCGTGTCAACCTACCCCGATCCAACAGCGGCATAGGAAGAGGCGCTGGAGCAGGACGGAGCGGATAGGGAGGAGGAGCGACATCTCCGACGACAGGACAACGGGTGACGGGCATATGCCTGGCTACGACGGACGGTCCTCACGATGGCAGAGGAGGTGGACCTGCTAAGGGACGTTGTGGGCGCGGGTGGACGTGCTTCTCGTGCCGTCTCAGGTGCCTAGCGGTGGCGGCGGATGATCTCCTCGCGATTGGCGAAGGATGGACTCCTCGCAGCGGTGCCGCTCCTCCCTTCGCCTATGGTCCACGCTTGACTAAGGCCGCCAAAAGCACGCCACACTGGAGGAAGAGATGAAGGGGAGGGAAGAGGCTGACAAGTGGATCCCACAATATTTTAATTTCACCCCGAGTTAATGCCAAGTGGATAAAATTGGCAAATAGTTAAGAAAGCATCTCTTTAGAGAGTGGAAAAAAATCAAGAGCAAATTTAAAAGGGGTTTATAGATAACCGACAAATCTAATAGTGACAAATTGTTAAATTTCCACCAAAGCTGGCTGATATTATTATTTTATCTCATGAGAAACGATGCCATCAGACACAAGAGAGGAAGTTGACTTGAGTTTTGGAGACGCGCGGCCCCACATGGCCTTGTTCGGTTACACAAGGATTCGTTCTGGGCCAAGAATGATATGTATAACAATAAATTTATAATACGTACAACAAGAGACCGGGATTTATTTTGGATCGGGAACCAATTTACTTATATTAGGTAACAAAACATCCGGATTAGTTCCATACCTCTTGACTAATGAATTGATTCCCGGTCTCTCGTTGTATCTATCATAAATTTCTTACTGTACTTGTCGTTCCCGACCCGGATTGAATCCTTGTGTAACCGAACAAGGCCCAAGTCAGCCGGCCAGATGGAAGCAGGAGGTGGCGGCACTTGTCTACGTACGTACATCGTCGCCAGGTTGGCCGCGTTGGGCAAGCTGCACCGATCGACGACATACGACGGCGTCACGGCGGTTTTTCCACGCACCGTCTATAGCTTAGCAATATTCACGTCATCGCCGGTCAAGACTACTGCCACTAAACATGATGACGATCGTATAGATGTATTTAATTTACATGCATAGCACCAAACTCATTCATGGCCAGTGATGAACTAGCTATAGCTAACCGACATGCATGCACAGATCACTGAGTATGACGTCTTGCATCTCTCTCCCAGTTGCAAAGGGAGCGTCAACTTGGGAGTACTCTTGGCAGAAATTAATTAATCGAGATGAAACGCTCGTAGTTAATACTACTACATCATTTCCTCTTGTTAGTTCATCATTGCAATTAATCAACACGATTAAGTAATTCGAGCTCGAAATGATTTCTAGCTACTACCACATTCTTAATCTCTTTCGATGAAACGGTGGCGGAAAGATGAACAGAACATGTCTAATTAAGTCTTAAGCTAGCTTAAGTTTTTTTATTAGATTACATGCTAATCGATCGACAGACGATTGATAATTTGTAGACGACGAGCTCGATCACCTGTCAGCCGGGGAAGAGTTTGATTTTCTTCTTCTTTTGTTTTTACTCATAGTTGGGGCCGACCGGCGCCGGCGAGGCGCTCGACGACGAGCTCCCCTCGTCGGCGGCAGAGCAGCCGCCGCGGCTGCTGGCCTCGCCGTACGGCGCTCCTCCGTAGTAGACAGCCAGGGGCGCCGGCCCGCCACCGAACACCTCGTGCTGCCCGCCGCCGCGGACGCCGACGTGCACGTGCGGCGCCGGCAGAGCAGACGACATGGCCACGGGGTAACCGTACCCCTGCACCGGCTCACCTGGCGCCGCGTACACGGGATGATGGACCTGCACGTAGCGGAACGCGTCCTCGGGAGGCGGCGGCGGCGGCGGCGGCACGACGGCGGGGGCGGCGGCGGCGCCACGGCCACCACCACCACCACCACCTGATCCGCCGCCCTCGTACTCGCGCATGCGGCGGAGGTAGGCGGTGAGCGGCGGGACGTAGTCGTCGAAGCCGAGGCGGTCCATGGCCCAGACGAGGTCCTCGGCGGTGACCGTCTTGCGGTGCTCGCGGTGGCACCGGTCGTTGGCCTCGCCGGTGACGAAGCTGATGAACTCCGACACGCACTCCTGGATCACCTCCTTGGCGTCGTCGGAGATCTTGGCGTGCGGCGGGAGCACGCGCCGCATGATGCGGATCACGTTCGCGATCGGCATCAGGCGGTCCTGCTCCCGGACCACCGCCGCCGCCGGCGGCAGCTGCTCCGCCGCCATGGGCGGTGGTGGAGCAGCCGCACCTCCGTTGGGAAATGCGGGCTCCATTGCCAAAAGCTGCAAGGAGCACCTTGGGGGCTAGGGCTTATATAAGGATGGAGATACGGGTGGTCTTATATAAAGATTGATTGCTATCTAGCTACTACTTCCTTCGATCGTAAATATAATATAAATCATTTTAGCATTTAGCGCAAGAACCAAGAACTAAGAAAGGAAGTAGTTCAAATAACTTTATTGCACTTCCTTCACTACGTTAAAAAAAAGATGAACATTTATTCGTCAGAGGAAACGTATTAACTAGAAAATCAGCATGCCTGTTGGCACGCCTCGCTAGTATAACCCTTGCTAAGATCCTTTTCGAAAAAAATTTTGAAGATATTTTGCCAGCCTTAATCCAATTTCTAAAAATTCATTTAATTTGTTTCAATCAGTGTCAAATGAACGAAGATTGTATTAAGAAAATATGTTTGAACAGGTCCGTTACTTATTGTTAAAAAAATCAATAATTAATTATAGATGTTATTTTATGTGCAAATTGGATTTATGATTGATTTGAGAAGTGTACAAACGTCACTTTGGTTACGATTCAAAGAAAGAGTTATTGTGATAAACTATGGATACTAAGAGTTGAAACTCGAGTTTTAACTTCACAGACATCAGGATCTATCTAGATCCTGAACTTCAAGAGTATCTGTTTCCTTTTATCTTTCTTCTAACCCACACACAATGCATATATCGAGATACTTCTCTTTATTTATTTTCTTTTACATAGCCTAGCAAACATTGTCAAGCCACGTGGTCCAATCAACAACTGGCAAAACTGCCAGCTTGAGAACAATTGATTGATTGGTAAAATAAACCAGTAAGAAAAGATGAAAAGGTTTTTTCTTCAAATGACTTATACTTCACAAAAAATTCAAAATTAAAACTAAAACAACATATATTTAACATATACTCTTTCCATCCCAAAATATAAGAATTTAGAACCGGATGCGACATATCATAATATTAGAAATCTTAATTGGGTTCTTATATTTTGGGACGGAGGGAGTATTTACGATGGGAGGGAGTCGAACACTAGTAGAACTAAAATACATCTAATTAATGTGGTGTTAAATGGACCATTACATGCATGTGGGTTGATTATTAATGATTAATTTAGAGATTTTAGTTAAAATCCATCCCCTTCTAGATCAATGGGAGTGAATTTTAATCAAACTCTCAAGGGATGTATTATCGTTTCTTGCATGCTGTTTAAAATGCTACTTCCTTCGTTTCACAATGTAAGTCATTCTAACATTTCTCACATTTATATTAATACTAATGAATCTAGATAGATATATATATCTAGATTCATTAACATCAATATAAATATGAGAAATACTAGAATAACTTACATTATGAAACGGAGGGAGTATAAAGATAAAAAAATAAGAATATAAATTAATACGTGATATATATCACTCTATAAATATGAAAGTTGAAATTCAACCTACCCACTTTTGAAAAAAAAAAGGAACCATAACTATTTTAACTACATTCAAGAACCGAGAGAGCATCAACTCGGGAGTTTGAAATCCATTTCCTATGGTCAATCAATACTGTTTCAAAACCGACCCAGAACATCGGCATTATTAACATATATAATTGTGGGCTCAAACCAAAATAGCAGTTTCTTTACGTAGAATCAATGGCGAGTCGATGAGTGCACCAGTAGAGAAACCTTTTTACTCCCGGTTAGTAACCCCTTTTAGTCCCGGGTTTCCAACCGGGAGTAACAATTCGGGACTAAAGATGTCTTTAGTCCCGGTTGAAAAAACCGGGACTAAAGATCCTATCCCGGTTGTTGTTATCAACCGGGACTAAAAAGAGGGTGGCGGACAGTCCAGATGGTCCCCTTTTCTTTTTTTTTTTATTTTCTCCAGAATCGAGTGGGATGCACATCCCAAATTAAATCCCAAATCCCTAAATCAAAGTAACATCCCAACTCTACATCACAAATCAAAGTAACATCTCAACTCTACATCACAAATCTTAAAGTTACTCATACACACAAATCAAATACATCTCAGATCCATACAAATGTCCAGTGAATCACAAAATTATACATCTCAATAATCACAGATTAAAAAAAAAGTAGGCTGCCTCCGCCCGCCGCCAGCCATCGCGCGGCTCCGCCAACCATTGCCGGGCGTGGCACAGCCAGCCGCCGCGGGGCGCGGCTCCGCCAGCCGCCTCCGTGCGCGGCACCCCCGGCCACAGGCCACCGTCCGCCATGGCCGCCGGCCGCCTGCCAGCCGCTGCCGCTCGGCACGGCCGCTGCCCGCCTACAGCCTGCTTGGCGCCGGCCGCCTGCCCGCCGCCGGATGGGAGTAGAGGGGAGGAGGAAGGGGAGAAGGGGAGGAGGGGAGGAGAGGCTGGATCGGATCTGAGGGAGGGAGTTGGAGAGGAGCTATATCTTAGGGGGAGTTGGAGAGGCGCGATCTTATCTCTAAATATATTTAGTCTGGGACTTAGCCGATCAGAGATGGGAGAAAAATATTTACTCCCGGTTAGTAACTCCAACCGGAACTAAAGATAAATTTTTAGTCCCGGTTTGTAGTATCAACCGGGACTAAAGATCTAAATGATCTTTACTCCCGGTTGTTACTAACAACCGAGACTAATGTGATTCGGCGCCCTGACATGGCTCTGACAGGGTATAAACCGGGACTAAAGATTTTATAACCGAGACTAAAGATCATCTTTAGTCCCACCAAAGATCAAAATTTTTATAACCGAGACTAAAAATAATTTTTAGTCCTGGTTTTTACTAGAACCGTGAGTATTGTGGAAATCAGCTGACCGAGCATCGATTATTTCTCTAGTAGTGGTGGTTGAGTTGACCGTACCCCTGGGCATGTTGTTCGGGTTCGCTGGACGCTGGCGCATGACTGCGGACAGGTATGCTTCGTCACTAGTGTTTCATGTCGTACGCTGCTTGGTGTAGTGAGTTTCGTTTGAGCTCGAAGACTTCTAGACAGCCATTGGGTACATTGCTCATGTATTGGCTTATAGATACAGAGAAGAGAAACACAAGGATAAATTGTATCGGAATTATTAGAAAACTTCTGCAAGGTTTTTCCCCCGAAATTTTCAGATTTGTAGCCATCGAATTACCTCAAGATTTATATATGTGGAAAAAATTGTTAAAAAGAAATTTTCACATGTCACGTGTAAGATCTCGGTACTATCCAACTAAACCATAGTTAAATACAAGTATTGTATATGTTATATCGTAGTTTCAGTGTAATTACACTTCAATTATATTATAGTTATATCTTAAAGCTTTTTACTCAAAAAACTTACGACAATTTTCAGATACTCCCGATTGTATTTAGGGCTCTATGCTAATAGCACTGGTGGAGAAATGATCTTTGCTAGGTCGACCTAAAACCACAATAATCCCGGTTCCAAGAAGAACCGAGACTAAAAATGATCATTAGTCCCGGTTGAAAACCCCAGGGCCATTCTATGATCTTTAGTTCCTAAAAATCCCTGTTCATCCCCTGTCAGATGAATGTCAGGGGGGCGAGGATCTTTAGTCCCAGTTGGTGTAAGATCACCAGCCACTTTAGTTGCAGTTGGTGATCCCAACCGGGATTAAAGATCACCACTTTAGTCCCGATTAGTATTACCAACCGGAACTAAAATTCGAAGCGTAATATATAATCCCTATCCCTTATCCTCTCCTCCACAGATCGAATCTATCCCCCTCTCTTTCCCTTCCTCCTCCCCTTCCTACAGATCAGATCGATCCTTCCTCATCCCCTCCATCCCCTTCATCATCCCCTCCCCTCTCCTCGACCTCCTCCTCTCCCCTTTCCTGCCCATCCTGCCCTTCCCATCCGGCAGCTGGCGGCCGGCGGGGCCACGCCCGGCGGCGGGCCGGCGGCGGCCGGCCAGCGGGGCCACAGGCGGCGGCAACGGCGTTGTTTTCTCTCTTTTTTAAAAAATTTATGATTTATTGGATGGATCTGAGATGTATAACCTGTGATGTATTTGATTTGTGTGTAATTTTTTAGGATTTGTGTGTATATGTAACTTTAAGATTTGTGATGTGGATTTGGGATGTTACTTTATTTGTGATGTGGATTTGGGATGTTACTTTATTTGTGATGTGGATTTGGGATGTTACTTTGATTTGGGGATATGCATCCCACTTAATTTGGGAGAAAATAAAAAAAAAGAAAAGGAGACCGTGTGGGACTACCGCTATTCTCTCTTTACACCCGGTAACCGGGACTAAAGATGTTACCAACCGAGACTAAAGATAGATCTTTAGTCCTGGATTCGTAGTCCCGGTTGAGGGTTACGAATCGGGACTAAAAAGCACTTCTTCACCAGTGTAGCAAGGCCAATAATAGAGCCAACCGTTGGCTTGTTGTATCATCAATAACTAACTAGCTAAAGGCACATACGTTGCAGTGGATATTATATAAGATATAAAAGCAAAAGCAAAAAACAATTAAAAATTTATAACAATTTGGCGTATAATGACATATTCAAAGCAAAAACATTTACTTGTAAGACCTTATGACCCCACATGTCAACTTGTGACGTTAGAGACAGACTTGGATACCACCATTAATATTATTTAAAAAGTAGTATAGACACTACTACTGAATATGTTGGTGATAATTTGTAACTCCATGGTGTCGATTCTGTAAACCGGCATCCTGATAGCAGCACTGATGAGTTGGCTTATTGCTGTATGTTCTAAAACTGACGCATTTAAGGCCTACGAAAAAAAAAAGAGCTGATCAATGCGTTGGCTTGAAGCTTACCGTCACCCCAAGATCGATTCAAACATCCAAGAATTAAATCGTCACATCACGGAATCAATATTCATGTATCATCACAGAATAAATATCCAAGAACATAGAGTACCTGACATCCATGAAAGAACAAAATCATAGTATCACAAAATCGCGTAACACATAGAGGATATCAGAACTCAGAAAAAAGAAGAACACGGATAGAGAATCCAAGATCACCGCCACCGCTTCTGCTCACCGTGATGCAATCCACTGCCCTTCCCCACTGTTCCCCCCGCACCACCCATCGCGTGGATCCGACCATTCCCAAGCTCACGGCAGCGAGATCGAGTGGTCCCCGAACTCGTAGCGGACGGATCGGGCTGCCCTCGAGCTCATGGTGGTTGGAACACGGGGCCAATGAAAGCTCACCACCACTATGGGAAGAGCGGCACCACCAAAGAGGGAGGGCGTCACCATTAAGAGACAGGAAGAGATAGAGAGGGAAGTGAGGTGCCCAAGAGAGAAAGAGAGCAAAGGGAGAGAGGAGAGAGCACCACCTCCGAGGGGTGAGTGCTAAGTCAGGAGTGAGAGCAAGGGGAGGAGAATGTGAGGGGAATGGAAAAATGATAATGACGAACCAACAGAGACAAAGGATAAGGACGGAGGTTTGACCAAATGAGGTGAGGCTCGGCTTAGCAGATTAGGGTGCCGATTTTTTTTTTTTTAAAAAAAGGCACATATAAGTTTATTACATTTGTCTTTTTTTTAAATGACACAATATAATGTGACAACTTTATATGTACGAATTTTTATTAAGAATCAAAATTGGCAATCCTGGTCGAGTCTGGCTGGCCTCATTGTTGGTAATCGAGTAGGACCGAACATGAAGGACGAGCACCTGGCTGAGGACGGTGTCAGCCATGTGTCGCCCCATGCGCCATTGCAGTGTTGTTTATGGGTCTCATCGGTCGTCCAAAAGCTGATTATAAGTCTTAGCTGTTTATTAGTGATTAGAAAATAATTTATGTATAAAATTTCCATATATATATATTCTTAGTGACTTAAAAGCCAATGTAAAAGAAACACTAAATTAAAAATATCTCATACTTAAGTTTTGGCTTTGGTTATTTTGGGCAACCGATGGCGCTGAACGGCGAGGACGGTGACGGTGTGCTCAAGGTTGGCGATGTTCAGGGGGCGGGAGAATTTCTTTTCTGATCAAGACGAAACTACAGCATCGCCGCCGGCGCCGGCGCCGCGGATATATGTACCGCCCGCTCTCACCGGAGCACCAACGACGCTATGGCCGGCACGACCACCGAGAGCAGACTCCACGCTGCCATGCCGCCCCTGCTCGCGCTGTTCTCCGGAGGCTGCTCCGCGGCCGGCTGATTGTCGGGCTTGCTGTCCGGCGAAGGGGACGGATTTGTGGCCTGAGCAGGTGCGGGTGCAGGTGAAGTGACCGGCGCCGGTGAAGGGGCAGCCGCGCCGCCGCCGGAAGAGACGTTGACCACCACATCCAATGGCATTAGCACGGCGTCGATGAGGTACACGGCGTGGGGGTCCGCGTCCTGGATCGTCTTGGTCACCCGCGCCACGTTCCCGGACGACGACGACAGTTTCACGGTGGCTCCGGCGCCGTCGTCGTCCTCCTCGATGGTGAGGTTCAAGACCTTGCCTCCTCCGCCGCCGTCGGTGGCCAGCGTGTTCACCTCCCCGTTGATCGCCTTGAGCGCCTCCTCGGAGAAGTGCGCCGCGACGGCGTGGTACAGCAGGAGCGCCACCTTCGCGTCGGCGGTGAGGCCCCTGAACGCCGGGATGAACGCCGCCACCGCGTCGTCGGCCGGGCAGAACACGGTGAACCCGCCGCCGCCTCTCCATCTCCTCCGCGGCGTCGTCGGAGATGACGAGGCTGTCGAAGGAGAGGCACCCCGTCTTGTACATGGGACTCGCCGATGCAGGTGTGAAGGGTGGTGACATCACTGACACGCAGAGGAGCAGCAGGAGGAGGAAGAAGACGGTGGAGGCGTTGAGGGTTCCGGCCAACGCCATTGTCTTGTGTTGAGAAGGTTCTTTGGGGGAGACCGGGAGAAGAAGGGTGGTTTGGAAGGAATGAAGGGTGATCAAGGAAAAAAAAAATCATGTCAGATCTGCTTTTGTTCTTCACCTTTTGAAAACCATCCAAAAAAATGATATTCTATTCGTCTCATTTTAAGTGCAGATGTATGTTTTTTTGTCCAACGATTAAATGTCCGTTTTATCTGAATTTTTTTTAAAAAATAAGTCACATATTTTATATGTGTTGTTCATGTTTTATCATTTAATAACAATAAAAATACTAATTATAAAAAAAATTAAATAAGACGGACGGTCACACACGATTATACTTAAAATGGTTGTCCAACCGACATCTATGGTAGATAATTCCACCGCAAATATGGTTTATTTGTTGCTAAATCTGCGTGCTGCCACTGCTGCTTCTTAGCTGGTGGCATTTGTTGACAGTGAATTTCAAACAACTGGAACAACTGGGTGTGCATGCTTGCATATGGTAGCTAGGGTGAAAAAAATGTGCGATCTCAGCTTTGTTTTGCATGCCAATTCTCTGAGTGTCATGAATGCCAGTGAGTGAGATTAGGACCATTATTTGTGATTTTACGAGTAGAATGACAAAAATGGCTTCTCTTCATGACGGTTTGCATAAAAGGGGATGCAGTGATGGAAATTTGGTCAGTGCAAATATGTAGTGCAGACCTAGGATATTAGGAGTAAAAAATTTTATTCAGGTTGACATGGACAAATCTCGAACATTAATTTGTGTATAGTTTTTATATTTACACTACACATGGAGTTTGCAATATATATATTTTGGCAAAATCTAAATAGTGCATATGCACCATTTAGTCTTAACGGGTGCACACTTATTCAATCAATAGCTATACGTGAGAAATTGTAACTTATTACTCCCTCCGTTTCACAATGTAAGACTGTCTAGCATTGTCCACATTCATATAGATGTTAATATGTATATATATATATATATATGCGTATAGATTAATTAACATCTATATGAATGTGGGTATTGCTAGAAAGTCTTACATTGTGAAACGGAGAAAGTAACTACAAGTGCAGTGATTTACAATCCGATTACACCGTTGTATTCGTTGTAATAAAATTTTTATATCAAGATCCCACATGATTATGTTCTTAAAAAAAGTTATAAAATACTTTTATCATATATCTAAATTACTTTTAGATTTGATTAAATTACATTTTAGAAAGTAAATTCAGTAATCAAAATAAAATAAAAGTAAACTATCACGTCACTAAAAGTGTATCCGTTGTGGGGATAAAAACACGGGTCTATCTAGAAATTAAATCTAATTATAGAGCTAATTAAAAACAACAATCAAAATAAAAACACTCACAACATTGGGAATATCTAAGAAGTCATTTGATCAAATCTAAAAGTAAAAGTAATTCATGTATATGATAAAATTAATTTATATATATATATATTAGTAAGAATATAATTATGTATTAACTTGCTATAAAGTTTTAATTATAACGAATAGTAGTATAATCAAATTTTAGATCATATAAGTAATATTAAAAAATTGTATTTGAAGCTTAGTTATTAAGGATTTTTTTTCACTATTGCATTGTTGGATACCCTACATGGGAAAAAGATACATGCTATTCCGCAGCCATGCCATATGTGAAAAAGAGTATATTTTTGTAGTTGATTAGGACTAACTAGTGCACATGCACTCCTTTAGTTGCGTCCATATATTTTCCCAACATTGACTAGTAACGTGTACTGTACTGAAATTAAGAAGTGGTGACAGGCTAGGATTTTTTTTTTCACTGAGCAACTTCAAGGGGGATCTCTACCCCGATCTCTACCTCCTCTCCCTCCCCTCTCCTCGATACCCTCCTGCCCTCCCCGGCCCTCTCCGTAGTGGGCAGCGGCCGCGCGGCAGCGGCGCGCGGTGGTGTGTGGCTGCGCGCCATGAGCACCGTGGCAGGCGGCAGTAGGCGGGCGGGCGGAGGGGAGGGCGGTAGCAAGCGGAGGGGAGGGTGGCGGCAGGCAGCGGATGGGAGGGTGGAGGGGAGGGCAGCGGAAGGCGGAGAGGAGTGCGGCGGCAGGCGGGCGCACGGGCGGAGGGGAGGGGAGGGAGGCGACGGCCCGGAGAGGTCATCGCCTCATCGGCGGCTCTGATGAGCGGGCTAACCTTCGGACGCCGTGCCAGGGCCGGCGCTGGAGACAACGATGTGCAGATATGTGTTGTTTTTTTTTATGTCGTTCTAAATGTGTGGTGTCGTTGTAGATTTTTTAAGTTGTTTTTGTGAATTTGTGGATGACTAATTTTGTTGTCGAGTATGTGAATTTGTGATGTCAATGGTCTGTGAATTTGTGATATCAATTTGATCATTGAATTTGTGATGTTGGTGAGTTTGGCTGTAAATTTGTAATGTTGGTGAGTTTGGCGTGAAATCAATATGTAAACAGCAAAAAAACAATGAAAAAACAGACCATCTTTAATCCAGGTTATTTCAATCGGGACTAAAGATGGGCATTTTTAGTTCTAGGTTGGGTGTCCCAGTTGCATTCTCGGGATCAAAGGGATTGCGAACCGGGACTATAGATGGGTTCCCCAGCAGTACATAATTACCATTATAATCAAATGGTTAGCAAAGTACGAATATGCATTTACAAATTAACAGCTTGGATCGTTTCTACTGCTAGTAGATTACTACCATAACACCATAACGGGTCTCTTCCAGTGCACCATTTGATTTGATAGAGAACCCGAGAGCTTGCTTCTCCGAGTGCACATCCATGTCTTCACAAGCATTAATTGCTACGAGTTGCCTCAGCGAAGAATGAAAACTTAGGGATCATTTGGAGGAGCTTCTATCAACTATAGCTTCCCACATAATCTTCAGCTTACCCAAACAATCCAATTGTTAGCTACTTCCTCCGTTTCAGGTTATAAGACGTTTTGACTATGGTCAGAATCAAATTGTTTTAAGTTTGACAAATTGTATAGACAAATATAGTAATACTAAATTAGTTTTATCAAATTAATAATTGAATATATTACTACTTTTTTAATAAACATGATCAAATTTAAAGCAGTTTGACTTTGACCAAAGTCAAAACGTCTTATAACCTGAAACGGAGGGAGTAGATTCTAATAATATATAGTTATAGAATTCAAAAATTAAACTAGAAGCCAGAAGCTAAAAAACCGAGTTTCTTAGATTCTTAGAATCTTAAGCTCTCCAAACATAGTCTTAATGCATGGGTTGTTGACGCATCGATTCCGTTAAACTTTTGATCTATATGGGGAGATATGAACTCTCTAAAAAAATTACAGATTTGAAGGTTAATTATGTTTCTGACTTAAAAGTTTTGGAAAGTCGAAAGCTAACGGTCAATACACCGTGTGTCAATTAAAAGGTTTTTTTATTCGTACAAGTTTATCATTTCGAAATTTCTATGTGTTACTTGAACGTTCAATCTCAAAGTATTGTGTGGGCCAAATGAAAGTTACTTGGTTATGCTTTTTGTAAATTCCTGTTCAGTGTTCTAGCTTGTTTAATTAGGTCGATAATTAAAACTAGTGAGAAGTAATAATAATGTGAAAATCCATAAGCTTAGCCACGTCGTCAGAAAAGTTTTATCAGTCGTTCAAATGCATTCAATTGATATAGTGTCGACCCCATAATGTTGCACAAGCAAGTGAGATGAGCAAAACCAGGAAATATGTGGCCCCTCCCAACGACAGTAACGCCTTCCTCCTGCTGTCCACCCTAACAGCTCACCATGACACTCCACATCTCTGCATCCGGCATCTTAGTAGAAGGTGACGGTGGCAATGGCAGCCGCGACACCGGCAACGGCAGCGCACCTCTTGAGAGCACCGGCACCGGAGAAATCGGCGTCAGCCGCATCGGCAGGTCCATCGGCGACGGGAGACACCACGGTGGCGAACGGCGTAGGGGGGATGGACACCTCGTCGCCACCAGCAGGCGCGGAGGTAGCCACGGTGGTCGTCGGCGCGGCAGCTGGTCCGGCCTTCCTCGGTGCCGATGCGACGGTGGGTGCCTTTGCAGGGGTGGCAGCTGCCGTGCTCTTCGATGGCTTTGGCGATGGCGACTCCGCTGGGGCCTGCGCCGCCGCGCTGATGGCGGCGGCGGCTGTGAGGATGTAGAAGAGGATGGCGACCGTGGCGCGCGACATCGTGTTATTTGTTAGGGATGGATCGATGTCGGCGCCGCGGCAAAGAAGAGGGAGGAATGTAGGGGTTTTTTCCTGGCTTTGTGGGGTGGGTTGGAAAGGAGACAAGTTGAGGAACTTATAGGGGTGGAGTGGCTTGCTGGTGGTGGCAGCTGGGAGGGCTGAGAGGATGAGAGGAAATCGTGGGAGAATTTCTGGAGGAGATGCGTGTCCCGGGATTGGTGGCTGCCCGGCTGTTGCGTGCCAAATTTTTGAAACGACGAACGAACCAACGGCTTCAGCTATTCAACAGTAGATGGTGTACGCAATGCAATGGCCCATTTGTACCGGTTTTGCTAATTAGCACGTAAGTGCGACTTTTCCAAGTCTCAGGCGCGTGCCACGTGGCGGGCCCTCGTACGTCCAAGCGCGCCCGTTTCTTTTTTCTTCTTTTTTCACAGCTGTCGTGTTTCTTTTTTTTTCTTTTCGCCGTTACACTACTGCACGCGTGTAGGAGTAGAAGTCAATATTGAAAACTTTTAAGTCAAGATTTAAAATTTTTTAACTCAGATTTGAAAACGTTCAACTCGGAGTTGAAAACTTTCAACTCGGACATGAAAACTTTCAACTGGAGATTTCAAACCTTCAATTCAAGTTTAAAAAAATCAAGTCAGGATTTAAAAACTTAACTCAGGTTTGAAAACTTTTAACTCAAATTTAGAAGCTTTCACCTCAAAATTCAAAATATTTGACTTAAATTTGAAAACTTCCATCTCAAAATTCAAAACATTCAACTTAAATTTAAGAAACTTTCAACTCAAATTCAAAACTCTCAACTGATATTGAAGATGAAAGATTGAATTTATAAAATATCGCAAAAAAAAAAGCATGCGCGTGTGTGGAAAAAAAGAAGCGATTCCAAAAAATCCGAAAAAAAAAGTGATCTAAAAAAGAAAATGAAAAGGTGACGTCAAAATAGGAGAATCAAAAAAAAAAAAGAACGCGTAGAGACGCCGGCTGGCGCGCGCGCCAGCTCCTCTCCTGGCGCTAACGCGCGCGCTAGCAGCCCCCCATTTGTACACCTACCGAGCAAATGGACCTATTGGGCCTCTATGTATTTTTATTAGTCAAAGTGGACTTATTCCTTTTTATTAGGATAGGGAAATTCCATTTAGGCCTAAACATTTGCATCACTCATAAGTCCAAAGGAGCTGTTTGTATGAATTAAATTTGAAAATATAATGTTGATTCGTTTTTTTCTCACAAATATTCGGGATGTAAATTTATTAGCAGAAATATACCCTCGATCTCGCACAACTGTTTCGTGAAAGTGACGTGGACGTGACGACGCAAACGGTCTCGCACGATGAAACTGCGACACTCTGAATGGCAAAATCGAGGACGTACGTGGTGGCGGCGTCAGACCACGCGGTCTCGCGCGGCCAAACTGCGAGACCGAGCAGTCTCGCTCGCTCACCGGGCGAAAGCGACTGTTGAAAATGGTTCATTAGTGATTAATTATTATTATTTAATCATTAATTAGAGTAATTAATCACTAATTAAGCAGCACTGATGGACGAGACATTCGGTCTCGCTGATTCCTTACGCGAGACCGTTCACTCTCGCTATTTCATATTGCGATTCAGCGCGGTCTCGCGCTCCCACCGCGCGACACTGCGTGCGTCGTCACGCTCTCGTCACTTTCGCATAACGATTGTGCGAGATCGACGGTATATTTCTGCTAAAAAGTTTGTATCACGAATATTTCTAAGAAACAAACGAATCAATAGTATATTTTCAAATTTAATTCCTGTTTGTATAAGAGATTCAGAGTACACTAAACCATGGCCATGAAAGCATGAATAATTGTATTACTACTAAATTTTATCCAAAAAAGGTTGAATTTCTAATTATGTGTGGGACCCAAGTCACCCAACAAATTTGTAGATAAAGATATACTGCCTCCTAACCTCCCATCTTTCCATTTCCATCTCCTAATCTTCCTTTAGTTTAAATACTCTATCTGTTTTAGGTTATAAGACGTTTTAACTTTGGTTAAAATCAAACTATTTTAAGTTTAACTAAGTTTATAGATAAATATAGTAATATTTATAATACTAAATTAGTTTCATCAAATCAATAATTGAATATATATTTTCATAATAAATTTATCTTGGGTTAAAAATATTACTACTTTTTTCTACAAACTTACAAATTTAAAGCAGTTTGAATTTGACCAAAGTCAAAACATCTTATAGCCTGAAACGGAGGAATATGTACATGCAATATGGTTATTAAATAGGGTTATCATGATCATTTGTATGTGCTGCTAATATGTTTCTAATCTATAAAAATGCGTAATTATTCTGGGAAAAAGATAGTAAGTGCTACTTCATGTTGTCATGAGAAAAGGGACGCCTGAAGTATATTACTGATTGACAACGGAGAGCTCAGAACTGAATAAACATCATCTCCAATTAAATAAGTGTCCAGTATCTGGTGCTTGATCGATTACCGTCAGTACGGTCTCACATGAAATAAACTCGATCAAGCACGCACACATAATTACATCAGCGATTCGACATTATCATACACATACACTACAATATGCACTTGGCGCATCATAGCACAAGGACCTGCAGCCTTAACCGTGCTTCCGCAGCTATATTCAGCTGCTCCTCGTTTGGGTTCTCTCTTGCTGCAGCAAGAGCTTCGGCATATGTAACCGCTTCTTGCTCTATCTTCTCAACCTCAATCTTGTCGATTTCGCTCTGACATAAAAATGTGTAATGCTTAGTTCAAGTGACTGATCAAAATTCAATGCAGAATGTCATCAATATTCATTGAGTGAATATCCTTCATAGTAACGTTGTAAGACCAAATGATTTACAGATCTCCAGAAAGTTAATCCCATTATACTATAGTAAAAGTTGTTGCTGATTTTCAATATCTATACTCCTTTAAAAGAGTATATAAGTAGTGGCGGTCAATCTGCCATCCCATCTAAGTAGTTTGTACATATTAGCCCTTGAGCTTCATAATATCACGTAAGTATACATAACAGCTAAATCTAAATGGTTAGCTACATATAAAATTAAACTAAAGTGAGTATTCTCTATAAATAAAGGTGGCCAACATATTTCAGGAAAGATATGCTTTATTTATTTTGGAAATATTATCATATTTTTTTTCTTTTAGCCATAGCAAAGCACGGACATTTAGCTAGTGTATCATGGTTTTCAAGCACCATTACATTTATATACTACTGACTCAATTACTGGCTTAAATTTATACATGATAGAGTATTATATCCATAATTTTTTTAAAAAAGTTTTTATACAGAGAATGCTATGTTGCAACTGTATCCTTACTCCTTAGTAAAAAAAAACATAGGATGGCATACAACAATGACAATATCTGAACTCTGGTTACACTTGAATCAGTCAAGAAGTACAGCCAAGAATGTGTACTTACAGTTGATTGAAGTGCTTCCAATTCAAAAGATGATGGCAAGCTACCATCTTGGAGTTCACCTGAAACATTCTCCGAAATTTTTTCGAATAATGCCATCAACGAACCTATCTCAAACTCCATATTGGAGACATCCCCTTGAAGATCTTCTACTTTCTTATTTGACGTCTTCACCTCCCATTCTAATTTCTCTAATGATGCTTGCTTGTCTGCAAGCATAATCTACAGAATAAAGTAGAGAACAAACATGTCAGATGAAAAATGTACAGGTACCTAACACAAGAAAAGAACTCTCAGCACACAAGAGTTTACCAATGTTGAGCATATCATTATCAAGAGATCAGTGAGTCAGTAAATTAACAAGTTGATTAAAAAGAACTTCGTATGAAGTATACATATTTTATTCAACTCAATGACAAAATCTTGAATCGTCCAAAGGATGGTAGGGTCGCACAAGATGGTTCCCTCAACTCATTTAAGAGTGTTGAGGCTCAGAAGGTTGAAAGCATGTTCTCATTCCCCATGCCTGTGTAAACCTGGTTTGGACAGTCCTAAAGGCCGTATAATCCTCATGGACACGATAACAAGCCACAGTAGACAATTTCAGAGCATATTACTCTCTAATCCCCCTTGGGGACTATATTATTAGTTAGCGATCATCGAAAGTAACACTCACTCTGTTCTTTTTCCTGAAAGTAATGTCGCTCTGGGAATGGATAGCTTGAATAGGCACGTTTTTAGTGCTGCTTGTTATTATATATCAACAAATCATATAAAAATGTAAGGGTAATAAATCTAAATACTTTCATGAATATGACTGGTCAAAATTCTAAATAATGATTGTGGCATTGTGTAAATTATAGGACAACATATGAAAAGAACTAGGGTAGTAATGGAAGAACAAAGCAAAGAACCGCTATTGGTAAATTCAAGAAACAATACAAAGCAGTACTGGTCCAGGCAGCTGCCCTATAGTCTCTTATTTGTCTCTGATTTCTTGAATTGAAATCAACATGACAATTTAATGCTGGTGTAATCATCCCATTCCTTTCTTTATTTTGTGAGTACAATGACAAAGCAAACATTCTGTAGAGATCAGAATGAGCACATTAAGCATGATGCGCTGCAGCAATGTGATAGTACAAACATACTAAGTAATGCTCTACACATAACAATAAATTGGAAGAATTAGTAGATAAGCATCTGGAAAAGGAGGGTACTAGTTCACAGATGGAAAATATGACAATGTAGTGGCAGGTGGGCTGCTGACTCACCTTCGCATTGTGCAGCTGAGAATTGATAGATTTGATCAAACCTTCCTTGTCAGCAACCTGGCGTCTCAGCTCATCTACTGTCGAATATAATGTATTCATCTCACCCACCAAACTCTCCGCGGATTTCAGTGCTTCCTCTTTCTCAAGCAGCGTCTTTTGCAACTCTTCGATCTGCTCACGCAGCAAAACGATCTCATCCTTATCCTTGGGTTTATTTTCTCCCCCCAACAGACCGACTGGCGCAACCGCGCCATTCTCACCATTGGAGTCGGCGGTGCTCTTCTTGCCCGTCTCTCCAGGATCCCTCCGTTTTTTCACCGACACACTTTGCGGCGACTTCACACTCTTCAAATCAGAACCCTACAAGAACAACCCATCCATCATAGATGATCACTATGAAAAACCAGAGACAAACACTTGGAGAAGATTCGATCTATGTCATACTTTTGTCAACAATGCCACCAAATTTCAAGATCTACCTCTATCTACAAATCATAGCAGCACAAATACAAACATTATTAGTCGGAACAGGGTCAAAAACACATATCTGGCCCCATTCCCCATTGCAAATCCTGACCACTAAACCCTGACACCTGAACCACTAACATTCACAAAAACCATATAAAAACTCCAACACGGGCAAACTGGCACCAGAACGAAACTACCCTATCCCCGCCATCCAAAACAGCAAATGGCTAAAATAAAATAAAAAAAACAAAATAAAATAGAGAGAGAGAGAGAGCGCGCGCGGCGAGCCACCTTCTTCGCCGGCGCCGGCGTGTACACCATCGACGCGCGCCTCGAGTAGGACGGGTTCGACCTCCGGTCCTGCATCCATCCCACAAACCAAACCAAAAAAAAAAAAACAACACGCATCAGACATCACGCGAGACGAGATCTGCGCCCCCCCTCCGAAACCCGCCGAAGCGCGACTCACCATGAGCGACTCCACGAGCGGCACCATCTCGACGAGGTTCTTGAACAGCACCCGATCCACGTTCCCCCCTCCCTCGCCACCGCCGGGGCCCGCCTCCGCCTCCGCCGCCGCCTGCTGCGGCTGCGGCGGCCTGAGGGATCGGTCGAGCATTCCGCCTCCCCGTTTCAAAATCCCAGACCGAAACCGAAACGGACGGGGAATGGAATGGGATTTGGTTTGGGAAATTCGTTTGGGGTTCGGGTGGGAATGGGACGGATGGATGGGGGTGGTTGCCCGGTTGGGGTCGGGGGGGTTTAACGCCACGAGCCGTTGGATTCCGACCCGGGCCGCTTTTATGAGGGCTTGTAGGTGAAGAAGAGAAGAATGCTTTAACTGTGGAATGATGCTGCTGCCTTTGGCAAAGGGAAAGGAGGCACTCACTCTGGCTTGTGGGGACACTGGTGATTAGTGACACAGGTGCTTCTATGCTGATCCAATCATGATGGATTTGCAATGCTTTTTAGAGCATGGGTTAAGTGGTGGGTGGAAGGATGGAAGGAATGGATGGTACCGTACTTATTCTCTGGAGTGATGATTTTGACACCTATCAAACTTGAGTTAGTGGAAGAGTTAATTATTTGCCCCTCAAGAGAATTGGTGATTGAGATTTTGGTGGGGAAATCCCATTCTAATATATTTAATACCATTCATTGGATACGAGGATAACAAAACGCTTACAATTTTAAGTTGTATTTGTAAGCCAAAGATACATCTTAAGAGCAAATAAAAGAGTAAATTGCATACTGGACCAAGTTTTATTACCGTAAATAAAAGATTATAAAAGGAAGTAGGCCTAGACAAACATTATCTTCATATTGTAGCCCTGGATAATCTACGATTGGTTACACTTTGGAATGGGGTTTGTCCTTCAACTCCACAACATTGAAGTTCCTTGTATTTCCATCGCTCCTAGCCACTATTCGTGCTATCAACGGCAACCTCATATAGGGCCAAGTTGATGAAACCAATAAGCACGTGCTCGAGATGCCAAACCTTGAGAGTAGGGCAAAACTAGATGCTACAAATATCAGAAGGCGAGCCTCGAGCTTAACAATGAAGGCGCAAATGTAGCCTACATGATGGGCGATGAAACATGTCTCCGAGCATATGGCATAAGCAAGAAATGATGGCACGATAATAAGATCATCGGAGTGTAGTTTGTTTGGGAGGACTAATCAAGGGCGTCGACATACCGATGAGGAGCAACGTGGGCTTGTCGACTATCTAAGCTTGATCATCGATGTGACCTCTATGTACCATCTCTATAAATTCCTCAATCTCTTTATAGTTACTCCAATATCAATTCACTTGTAACTTTACTATCCCTAACTAGGCTGTGTTCGCTAGGGGAGGATGGGAACCTACACGGTGCACACGGAAAACGGAGTAGTTCATTAGCGCGTGATTAATTAAGTATTAGCTATTTTTTTCAAAAAGGGATCAATTTGATTTTTTTAAACAACTTTCGTATAGAAACTTTTTACAAAAAATACACCGTTTGGCAGTTTGAAAAGCGTGTGCGCGGAAAACGAGAGATGAGTGTTGGGAACTTGCTCTTGCAAACACAGCCTTAATCTCTTACTCCTCATATCTAAAGGACCTCTTGAGTTAATCTTGACTAGAGCCATCAATCTCTTGCATCATCAAATCTCATGGACCTCTTTGAGTAACTCATTGGTGTCAATGTTGAAGGAGAGGTACGCCACTCGCTAGTATCACCTTTTCGTTTGCTTAGGGTGGTTGACACGCGGACCATTAATCCAGCACAACTTTAAGTAATACAACCGGATCATACGTGAAAATATCTATGGCCGTTTACTTCAGTTAGATAATCTAGTCCAATTTGTAATGCACTCTGAATTAAAATTAGCGGACTTTTATAGTCGGGAAATCATAGCATACGTAATGGTAATCGTATCAACTTTTTATACAACAAAATTTAAAAGTCGGGTCTAAAACAAGATGCGTTAAATTTTATTACATTTTTTATTTCAAAAATATTTAAGTACTACTCCCTCCGTCTCATAATATAAGGGATTTTCAGTTTTTGCTTGCAACGTTTGACCACTCGTCTTATTTAATTTTTTTTGTAAATATAAAAAACGAAAAATTATGCTCAAAGTACTGTAGATAATAAAGTAAGTTACAAATAAAATAAATAATAATTTCAAAATTTTTTGAATAAGACAAGTGGTCAAATATTGCAAGTAAAAACTTAAAATCCGTTATATTATAGGACGGAGGGAGTAGTAGGTAGAGTTGTGAAAGGACGACCTTCGAATTCACCCACTGCCAGTTTATCACCAACCTTATGTACGTACGTTAGGAAGAAGGTAAGAGGCAACGGAGAAGGCCACGGTCCACCTACTAGCCCTGTACGCCACTCCAGCCCAGTATACCGTACATCATGACGTGTCCCGATAGGCATCTCGTACATACGTTCCCCCATGGAGACAAAAATTTGGCCGTCCGGCCGGCCGGCGAGCCGGACCAGGTACACTGCTACTCCATGCTTAGTTAGTTACTCCAAATTAGTTGGCGTGTTGCCATTTGGATCTTTGCTTGACTGCTCAGCGGATTTAATCCCATTACCGGACACCAACGAGAATTCGTTCGTTCGGAATCACGAGTCGACGACGCGAGAGCAGAGCATCTCGCATGCTTATGCTTGGTACGCGTACGACGCATATTGGTACGTGACAGTACACGGAAATTAACCTACCGCTTCATATGCACACAAAGCACAGCGAAATGCGTTTTGTCAGGCAAAGCGAAATGTCCTCCTGTCGTTAAATTTCCTTTCGGCCTATATATACGAGTGCGTGTACAGTATGTATACGACGACAACCATTTTTATTACTGTACGAGTACTACTACTTTTCTTTCACCCTCTCTGCTTTGTACTCCACTATCCAGTACCATTTCCTCCTACCTCTCTGACGTTCGCTAGAGATCTCCCCAATCAGCGCCGGCTCGGTGTACGGTGTACCGTATGCCAACGCACAAATGGGCCTGCTAATCTCAACAACCATGCACAAGTATAAATAAATCATCCCATAACTCCATGGGGAAGTCCACTGTGCCTCCCTCAACTCTATGATTCGTGTTCTTGAACGACAAAATTGAGACTCCTCGACAGTTAAAACCAAATCAATTTACCTCTCTGTGCGATTTGCGATTTTGATAGTGGTTTTATTCAGCATGAGCCTATGTGACGCACACGTGGTATTCTGTCTTTATTTTTTTTAAAAAAAAGAGAAAAACATGACCCACATATAGTCTCTCAACAAAAATCTTAAAAAATAGTAGGACCCACATGCCATACTCTCTCTCTTCCCATCCATCATCTATCTCCTCTTTTTCTATTCGTCTCTCTTACCAGTGAAGAGAGGGGGGGGGGGGGGAGATGGCACGCCACGTCCATCCTTTGTATCGTTGAGTGGAATCAGCAGTCGCGTCGTCTTGCTGCCAGCAATAATGAAGAGGTTGAGCTCCCCCGTCCATGCGTTGAGTGGCCCATCGAGGATACAAGGACCTCGACGATGAGCCATGGTACCGGTACGTGGCATTGAGCGAAGCATGATCAGAGTTGGGAGTCAAGCTAAGGGAATAGCATGATGTCTCGATCGACATTGTACGTACCGACATCGTTCCACTTGACGCAGATGTCATCAGGGAGGAGGCCAATGGTGAACAGCGGCAATCATGCCGTCACTGGACACCTATAGATCATTAGTCGAACATGGCGGCGGTGACTGACCCAAGGAATGGCACACACTCCATCCTGGCTACGACGTCCACCCTAGCAGCCTATTTAGGAAGATAGCAAGGGTTTTATATTTATTTATTGATACTAACTGTAATGCTACATAAGTGTCACGTAGGATGAAGATTAGGTAAAACGTAGTTTGAAATCTTAACGTTTAACAGTTTGAAATCTTAAGTATGATTGGTTTAGGTCAACATATCATGTTGGCGTTACGCAGGATAAAATCGTTGCTAAACCATTCAAGGGGGTAAAACGAACCAGTTTTACAATTGATGGATGTGAAATCAAACTGCAGCTATAGTTGAGGGACATTAAATGGACTTTTCCCTAACTCTAGCTAATATCAAACCTCCAAATTAATTAACCCACTTTTTCCGTACTATGCGTACATTCTATAGAAGAAACTAACTTTAGAGCCCACTGCTTGAAACAGCTGCGCGGCTTATAAGACACAGCCAGTTTCGAATTTTAAATATTAATTTAAAAATTAATTTAGAGGTTTAAAAATTCTGGTCACTCGAATTGACTTTTGGAACGCTACGAGTGAAAGTGTAATTTTTTTTTAATCCTAGAACTATCATCATAGCCATGGATCGGATTCAAAATTTGTCCATAGGAGCGAATTTTTCAGAATTTAACGGCTCCGTGCTTTCAGTGGTAGGCGATATACCCGTCGACAGCGAGGCGCCTGTGGTGACTTCATCAATCTCCAGGATGGATTTGCCGGTCCAGTCTTCGAAGATGCTCATAAGGGTAGGGTTTGCGTGCGCGGGTTCATAGGGGTGAGTGTGCATGCGTTGTAAGTGTCTACGTTGTACTGTGTAATTTTTTTTTAAAAAAACATACTCTTAAAATTTTATTTTGCTTTTCATCCAAACACGTATGGAGAAGGAGAGAAAGAGAAGGATGACTCTGCTTTTACATGATACTGCTATACAAAGTAACTACAGCTTGTCTACGAAGTGTGTGTTTAGTTCAGGTCAAAATTAGAAGTTTGGTTAAAATTGGATCGATGTGATGGAAAAGTTGAAAGTTTATGTGTGTAGGAAAGTTTTGATGTGATAGAAAAGTTGGAAGTTCGAAGAAAAAATTTGAAGCTGTTGTCGAAACGACAACGGCATACATCGAAAGACGTGGTCACTCAACAGTAGTTGGAAAAGAAGTAAAGTGTATTAAATTGAGAATTTTTCTTCAGATCCCCCTATTATATGGCCCTATGGGGCTATTCATAGCCCTATTACAGGTTAGGGTTTTGGTTATACAGGGGAATTTACATGGTTGCCCTTATGAAAGGGACATTTACATGGGTATATAGTGTAATTGAGGTTCGTGGGCCCCTAACGGGCCGTTAGGCGATTGTCAGCCCAATTAGCCATTAGGCTTGATGGGCCAGGATAGCTTCTTCGGTAAGCTTCTTCGGTCTTTCCGGGGCTCAACTTGCTACGGCAAAGTCGTCCCCCTTGGGCATATGCTCTTCGCCTTGCGACCTTCGCCCAGGAGGCCTCTAGCCTAGCAAGGCACCCGCGCGATTCCCTGCCTCTCGCCGTCCTTGCTCCATAGTCTTCGCTATGGGGGGGTTCGCCCTAACTAATCTTGACATCTCGGGCTTAAATCCCCACCTGTCGCAGGCTTTCGGCAGGTTTGGTCGAAGGGGCTCATGCCATATCGCCAACAGAAACTAAACACGGCGTTCGTTACTTTTTCGGCCTTTGGTTACCCACATGATAGGCTACAGTGTTGCTGCATCCAGCAAAATTGCAAGCGGCCTGCTTCCAGAAACAAAGCCTGCAGATCTCCAGACAACGCTGCTGTGTGAACATAGTACATTCAGGTGATGCGGTTCCTGAACAATAGCTACTGTACGTGTTGTCAATTTTTATCTTACAGTGAACAGGATCACCCGATGGGAACAGTCCTCCTTCCTTGTCTGAACCGATACAGCTGAAATTTTCCGTCAAAGAAACCTGCCCAGCTAAGCATGGACACTTCACCAAGCAGAGAGAGATCATGAGTGATGACTGATAAGAGATGCAATCCTCTGATCACTGCAAGTCTCCAACCTTTCTCGGCAAGACATTGTTTTGCCTTCACTGGAAATGATTCAGGAAGGGTAATTTTCACTGGCTGAGACAATGGTTTATTCCAGCAATTTTGTTTGTACTGCTGCTGCAATGCTGCATGCCTGTCAGGCTGTCACCTTGCTGCAAAATGGTTTCTTCAGACTCAATTTCAGTCCTCTTCTTCATGACCAATTTATCAGACTAATCAGACAATGAAATATTTGCTTGCAGTGGTGAGAAGAAGCCTAACATGTTCACATGTCAAAAATTTCAGAACGATCTGTGCGATCTTAGGCGCTGTTTCAGACAAGAACGTCTATCTTATCAGGCCCAAGCTACAACCACAAGCTAGACTAATCGTCTATCGCAATCATCGCTCAGGCAGCTTTTAAGTTCACTTTAGATAAAAATTAAGTACGGACATACAAAACGAGAATAACATTAACACATAATTAATTAAGTTCTAATTATTTAAAACTTAAAAATATATTTATTTGATATTTTAAAGTAATTTCTATATAGAAAACTTTTACATAAACGTGTCGCTTAATGGTTTGAAAAGCGTGTAATAGAAATCGAGGTGGAATGAAACAAGATGACTTTTACGGTACAATGTACTAGTAGTATATACTGCTAATATAAACGATCTAGATTAATTTAATCTTTTACTTAATTAGATTGTAATATAAAATTTGAAAGGGTAAATTTGTCTTTCTATGTTATTTGGTTGGGGCATTTTCGTAAAATTTAAATCATACGGTAGTGCTGGGATTTTCCAGCGCACCAGCTAAATCCTCGTCCGTCGCTCACGTCGCGATCTGTCTCAGGCTAGGGCTATGCGTACGCGCTCGGTGCCCTAGTCACGTGTCCCCGCTGGCCGGCGTTGCGCCACGGCGTGCCGCCACAATCGCACGCACGCAAAGGCAGCCATCCATCCAGCACTCCCAGTCCTAGGCCTAAGTCAAATTGTGATACTAGGACGGACCATAATACTACTCCGTTTGTTTCAAAATATTTGACACCGTTAACTTTTTAGCACATATTTGACCGTTCATCTTATTAAAAAAAATTATGAAATATGTAAAACTATATGTGTACATGAAAGTATATTTAACAATGAATCAAATGATATGAAAAGAATAAATAATTACTTAAATTTTTTGAATAAGACGAATAGTCAAACATGTACTTAAAAAGTCAACAGTGTCAAATATTTTGAAACGGAGGGAGTATCGTTATATGCCATTCTAGGGTGTGTTTGGTTTGGGGACCAAGTGGGATGGGTTAGACCCATCCCAGTTTTTTAGGATGGGATGGTTCCAGTTGTGTGTTTGATTTGTGGTATGGGATGGTTATAGTTTTTTATTTGGTAAAAGGGATTGAGGTGCGATGGGATGGACAATTTTTCACGGACGTTAAGGCCGTATGCTCCCAGCGGCTAGCTTCCAGGCTGCTGGTGAGATTGGGGACGGAGGAGCTCGTCGGCGCGAGCGGAGGAGAGGCGGAGGCGGGTCGCGGACGAGCGGCGACGGTCGCGAAGGTGGCGGCGGGCGCGGACGAGCGGCGGCGGTTGGTCGCGAAGGCAGAGGTCGGACACGGACGCGAAGGTGGCGGCGGGCGCGGACGAGCGGCGGCGGTTGGTCGCGAAGGCAGAGGTCGGACACGGACGAGGCGGCGGCGGCCGCGGAGGCGAAGGTCGGACGCGGACGAGGCGGCGGCGGTCACGGATGTGGCAGGGGCGGTAGCGGAGGTGGAGGGAGCAGGTGGAGGAGGACGGAGCGGCGCCGGGGGAGGGACAGGCGGCGGTCGCGGACAAGCGGCGGCCGGTCCCGGAGGCGAGGCGAGGCGAGGGCGAGCGGCGGCCGGTCCTGGAGGCGAGGTGAGGCGCGGACGAGCGGCGGCGGTCGGTCGGCGGACAAGGCGGCGGCGGTCGGTCGGCGGACAAGGCGGCGGCCGGTCGCGGAGGCGGAGGTCGGACACGGACAAGGCGGCGGCGGTCACGGATGAGCGGCGGAGGTCGCGCGGAGGAGGACGGAGCGGCGCTGGGGGAGGGAGCAGGCGGAGGAGGGACGAGCGGCCGTGGCGGCACCGCGGCGGAGCCGAGCGGGAGGCTCCGGGAATTGACGCCGTTCTCTCCATCGAAGTGGGATGGATTGGTCCGGCCGATTTTGGCGGACCATTTCGTCCCGGATCTGAGAGGAATATTCCTCTCTAGGGACCATCCCATTCCACTCACCTCTCAACCAAACACCCCTAAAAGTGGGTTCATCCCATCCCATCCTTGCAACCAAACACTACCCTACTGAACAATTTAATCTAAACATGGCAATGGTACAAGCAGCAATAGGCTGGCCGGGGCGGTAGGCAGGACGCCGTCGAATCGTGCTACCGCCTAGAGTGTCGCCATCTCTCACGAGTGGAGGCATGAGAGTCGCGTTGCCGCCACGCGCGCTGTCGAATCTCGCCGCCTCCGGGCTCGTCTCACGCACACACGACGGCGCTAAGGGAACATTGAACCTAATGAATAAATTACTAAAATGCCCTCTACATTATTTTAGCAGATTCATTTGATGTCCTTATAAGTACTACCAGTATATACTACTAATACATTGTACTGTAAAAGTCCTCATGAAAAACGGGGCCTTAGAAAGATGCATGTCAATATGTCATGTCCATCTTGATTCTTCTTGCCTGCAACATGAGATGCAGATGGTTCATCGTCGATCGATCACCTCTCATGGTTGCTTGCTGTCACTGAGATCGTGAGGGTGCAGATTAGCTAGCTTCCGAACACAGCATCTCCATCTTGTCGCGATATCCAATTGAGATGATTAAAGGGTACTCCGTAGTACTGGGCTACTGTCTTATGGCTGCTGCCTGCTGGAACAACACTAGTACGACCTAGTACAAATGTACGTCTAGAAAGCAGTCTAGTACGTATATGTACGTCAACGTACTTGTCATAAAAATTCCATGTACTGGAGAATCTACCACAGTAGTAGTATATTCCCAGACACACAGGAAAGGGGAATTTTTTTTAAAAACAATATGATTTTAATGGAAAATCGCAAAACTATAGATCAGTTAGGCGAAATCACAAGTTTAGCACCCTGTCGAACAACCGCGGTTTGACAGGGATACCTATCGAACAACCACAGTTCGACAGGTACATGTCGAATTGCGTCAGTTCGACAGGGTAGGTGGTCCAAAAACAAATAAAAAATTACATGAACAATATCACCACAATGCTAAGCAGGGACATATCGAACAGCCAAAGTTCGATAGGGTTGCGTGAACAGTGATGCTACAGTGATGCTACAGTGCTCGCAGACACATATCGAACTGCCTTAGTTCGATAGGGTATTGTGAACAGTATGCAACAGTGATTTTTCTCTTTTTTTGATTTTTTTAATCACCTGTCGAACTACCGCAGTTCGACAGGTACCTTGTCGAACCACGGTTGTTCGATAGGGTGCTAAACTTGCGATTTCGCCTAACTGACCTATAGTTTTGCGATTTTCCATTAAAATCATATTACTTTTAAAAAAAATTCCAGGAAAGGGAAGCTAAAGCTTAGCTCCTGTTTTACTCCTACAGTGCTTCCATCAAACGAGACCCTATCATTTTCCTTTTTTTTTTGAATTACACGGTACAACACATATACTCACAACACACATACACTCACCTGAGTTTATCTTTTTAAATACTATAACTTCAAATTCTCATAAACTAGCTAGGTGAGAATCTAGATTATTCGGATAAGCTGAAGATTCCAGTAAAAACATATAACTGATAGAAACTCCTCTAAATAAAACCTAGCGGAGAGGTCTTATCATCATCGAAGGCGACATGGCGACGCCAGGTCAAGAGCCCAAGGAACGCATCAACGCATGGCCCGTTGCTTCGTCATCCAAACTAGATCTGATTCAATTCCATGGAGACCGAGTCGTCGAGCAGCAGCTACTACGCGATCAATGTATCACTGTGATCATCAGTTAGCTGATCGATGATCACTGAAGCTTCTTTGACGATCTGCTGGGCCATGCCATCAATTAATTACTGCTGTTCAGCGTCCGTGTCGTCACGGAAACCGGCGACGGGACGACGAGTTTTCAACGTGACGGCTTCGCCGGCGACCGGGCGCTGAAGGTTTCGTCGGCTAAAAGCAATGTATGTGTCCTTTTGATCTGATTCAGGTGTGGTTTTGAATTTAATCACGTTTGACAAACACAACACAATGCCCTCGCACGCACGCAATTCGCACATCTGCAACTGACTGGTGACTGCCGTGTCAAGTACTCCCTGACTGCTATAAGGCACCGTTCGTTCCAGGGTGTTTGGGGAGATTGAGTCTCGTTTTCCGCGCGCACGCTTTTCAAACTACTAAACGGTGCGTTTTTTGCAAAAAATTTCTATAGGAAAGTTGCTTTAAAAAACCATATTAATCCATTTTTGAAATTTAAAATAGTTAATACTTAATTAATCATGAGCTAATGGCTCACCTCGTTTTGCGTATCTTCTCAATCTCCTCAATCCCCTTCCCCTCAAACACACCCTAAGTAGCTTTAAGAATGTGTTTGAGAGGGGAGTAACTATATATTTATATATATTTATGGCGTCATATTTTTCACCAAAAAATAGTCGGCATGTATTTACATTGTAAGTCCCTAAATTACATATTTAGTTTTAGTGCATTTACAATGTAAATCTCAGAATTATATATGTAAGTCCTAAAATTACATATGTAAATCCTAAAATTATATACTAATTACATATGTAAGTGGTGTGTAAGTGTGGTGTAACTAATGTGTAAATTTGTATAAGAGAAGGTAACAGTGCAATATTAAACGCTAATCAGCAACGAAGATTGGGGCTAGCTTGCCGCAACGCGTGAAAAAAATCCAACGATTGAAAGATTCACAGCCGAATACTCGCGGAGAAATCGTACGGCCAGCAACGCCGACTGAAATCAGTCAAAAAATTGTCGACATATTTTTAGCAATTCCGGTTTGGGAGAAGAGTGGAAAATTGAAAAGGTAGGTAAAACAAGATGAGTCATTAGCATACGATTAATTGTGAGTCATTAGAGTACACCTATATTATTTTAATTTTTTTTGGCTCCGTTACTAGATCACCTGTTCTATGATGCTCATAGTAGTATTTATTAAGTTTATTTTTTAAAATATTTAATTTATCCATATAATCAAGTAGATAATCCGTGACAATAATATATATGGGGCATTTGCAAATTTGTCACCGGTTTTTTCAATATTGCAAGGAGCCACTCGAAAGACAGTTCTAGTGGTATTTTTATAATTTTCTAATGACAGTTTTGCAATAACGATTTAAAGTAGTGGTAAATTTACAATTTCCCCTAATATACAGCGAATATGTTTCAAACTGGATGCTAATACTGCTTAAATTTTAGTCTATTAGTTTAGAAGTTTGAGATTGCTTTGTTCTTTTCTTATGTATATTGTCGATGGAATTTTATCGATACCAACCATTTAGAACTAAGGGGCCCGTTCTTTTCTGATTAAGGTATAAAAGATTGTATCTTGATTTTCATTAGTGATCTTTTTAAATTGCGAAATTTTTTATATAGATTTAAAATATTAGATAAATTATATTTTTTAAGTTTTTAATAATTAAAACTCAATTAATCTTGTGTTAATTGTTTTTTTTCTAACTTCATTTTTATCTTCGGTAGAAACGAGCCCCAGCGGAGTCTTGGAGAGCATGTGCTTTATTAATTCCCTGCTGTGTCATCCCAATATTTCTTAAATTAAATTTGTTAGTACCCTGATATTTGACCGTGTCTGAGGTGTTAAACTGTACATGCATGTACCCAAGAAAATCTATCACACATTTCATCAACGAAATGATGTAAGGAGTCTCTAGAGATTTTTTTTTTAAGAAAGTCTCTAGAGAAATTTATTTCTCAAGGATGTGATTGCCTTGAGTTTGCATGCAGTCTATTTCATGGAGCGAGACAATTTTCAATGCGGTGACTTCACTGGCAACCTAAATAGAGATTTCGCTAGTTCGTAGAAAGCGATAGCATGTTTTGCGTCTTATCTTGTCAGCCCATACACATCTCATGCATGCCATGGTGGCATCCGACTTCCCCCTACCATTTGTAACAACGATGGAATTTACCTTTTAAGGCTACGTTAGCTACTTTGTTGAATTATCACGGTGAATTATTTGTGGCAACGTATCCTATGCACACACCTATCTTGGTGCACTCATGCACTCGGCCGCTGCCGGCCCTTCGATTCTAATCCAAAGGCTAAAAACGCAGGTGCGGTGTTTTTGCAGAAAGCCACCCGCAGCTCCTGTGTATGTTTGCAGAAAAACCCCTCACTTCCCTTCGTCTTCTCTCGTCCAAACCTCCTTGATCCAGATCTCATCTCCGTGCGATGGGGTTGAACAGAACGACGATTCATCTCGATTTTCATTGAATCCTGCTGCTAGGGCTAGCATCGGCCGACACGCCAGGCTGCGGCTGCCTCGGCGCTGTCCTTCACAGCCGGTGTGGCTGTCTAGCTGCTCGCTGAATGGTTCGTCTCCATCTATAGTGTCCGCATGGAGTCATGGAGGCCGTCGTTCCGGCGAGTCTCTTATCGTGTTTTTTCTCTCGATTTTTCAGCTATAATGTCCACGTTTATTTGTTAATTTCTCTTCTTGTTTTTCTCCTGATTGGACATGGCCTATTTTAATTATTGATATGGCAGCCTCGCTGCCATTTTTCCTCGATTGAACACCATGATGCTCCCCAGTCATGTCGCTGCTTGCCGGCCAATCGGGCCACGGTGCTGCTTGCTTGGCCAGCTCGATGTTCAGCTGTGTGTAGATCGACGCAAAATCACCAACAGCTATGCTGCAAGCGCCGACGACGAGTCCCGCCATCCCTGACCGAAGGTAATAGAGCAGGTTTGGGGATCGACCTGGATCGAGGAGGTTTGGACAAGAGAAGACGAAGGGAAGTGAGGGGTTTTCTGCAAACATACACAAGTGCTGTGGGCGGCTTTCTGAAAAAACGCCGCACCTGCGTTTTTAGCCTTTGGATTAGAATCGAAGCGCCGACAGCGGCCGAGTGTATGAGTGCACCAAGATAGGTATGTGCATAGGATACGCTGCCATTATTTGTTATGTTTTCTCAATAAACTTTTTATTCTATTGTTTATTTAGATCACTTGCTCTAAGCCACTCCCTCCGTCCCCAAAAAAAACCCAATCCTGGGTTTGAACCTGGACACACAGACGGAGGGAGTATTTATTAAGTTTTTTTCTAAAATATTTAATTTATCTTTGAAAAACGTCCAGGGGGTCTTCTGGCTAGCTCCACAAGATGGTGGGCTACATGACTTAGGTTCGAAGCCTCACCCCTTCTAATTATTTGATATTAAGTCATTCACTAATATTCACATCTTTTATTTTATTTATCTTTAGAATCAAGTAGATAATCCAGAAAATAATATGTTTGAAACAGGGCCAAAGTAATGCAACAAGAATCTTCGCATTCATTACACTGAAAAAAAAGAATCCTCACATTCACCACTATAAAAATTTAATAACCTCATCTTTTCGATTATGCTTATGCTTATCAGCCAAAATTTAATTTTTCAACCTTAAGTTTGAAGCTGATTTTTGAGGTTTTTTCATCGAAGTTTATTTTTCAGGCTTTACTTTTAGTTCGCTAAGAACACGTATATAAAAGTTTTATTCACAAATTACTTTTCATTTGTAAATATGTTGTTTCGCTTATTCCACGAATAAGCGAAACGATGGGGCGTAAGACGTTTATGCTATGTTTTTCTTCGCTAGTACTGTAATATTATATCCCTATGCTATAATATTAGATAATATTATCATCAGTACAAACAATATTCTAATCTCTATTGATATATATGTTTAGTACCAATATAAAAAAACATTATATTACATGCAGTTGTCTTGTTGGATACATTTTTGGTGTAGAGACTAAATTTATTTCTTTTATTGAAAACTGTGTGTAGTGTATATGTTTGAATTATGTACATATATGGTTCTTAGTCTTGAAAAGGTGTGTTTTCCTATTATTATTATTCTTCAATTCATTTATATAGAAAATCCATTTTCAAGTCCTAAAGTCTACGAAACTTTGAAAATAAAAAAAAGAATAAAATGTATCGCCAGTCCCTAAACTTGTTCTACTGTACATCTAGGTCTCCATACTTTGAAAATGCATTTTTTTAGTCCCGAGCTTATTGAAATGTGTTATTTTGGTCCCAAATTACCACGACCCCTCCAGGATCCTACGTGGTGCTTACATGACATGCCTCACGGACACTAAAGTGGTATGCCATGAACATTCCAGTCCAAAATTTTCTTTTATTTTTTTTCTTCCCCACAACGTTTCTCTTCTCTCGTTTTTCTCCTTTTTCTCACATGAACAAGGAAAAAAGTAGAGAAGAAAAAGGGGATAAAAAAGACAAATAAAATGAGCAAATGCCCATGTGAGCTCTACGTAGGATCCCAGAGGGGCTGTGGCAATTGATGATCGAAATGGCGTACTTACAAGTTTGAGGACTTGAAAATACGTTTTTACATATCGGGGACTTGGATAACATAGGGTTAGGGTTTAGGGTATCAAACATCAGTCATCGTGATGAGGTAACAAGTATATCTATAAATATTTCAATAACCTGAAAATATCTACCAATTTCAGACACTTTTGAATTATTCAAATCATGTTAAGTTCATGCTCACACAGTAATCCTCCTCCTGACAAAGCCTTCTCTAGATCAGACCTGATGCCACCGCCACCCGCATGCCCTCTACCTTTGCCTTATTGGCATCCGGAGGCCCGCTAGATTAACCATACTCTCCCTTCCTCCATCTCTCCCCAACACACACATCCTCTCTTTGATGAGTTGTGGCAAGGTGTTTCCAACTTCCTATCTGTTAACTTCTCTAGCGGATTGCACACACTATCCAACCGTTATTTGCCTTCTCTATCGGCTCGCATTATTAAAAACACGGTCTCTACCTCGCCGCTTGTCCATGCTCGTTGTCTACCATCGGTCTCCCACATCCATTGTCTATTCCTCTAAAGCCACCCTCCTGTTAGATTTAATTGGGTAATTGATCCATTTAAATCAATTAAATCAAATAAATTCCAAGGCTCGTTATGCTAGGAATTCATGTGTATTCATTCTTTTATGGGATATCAATGGGATGAAGAGTTTTGAGAATTAATCCATTTGATTAGGGAATTGGTAACTTATATCAATTAGTCCTAATTGATGGATGGTTGATGGTTGTGTAGTGGAGGATGGTTCATGGCTAGTTGATGACAATTAGTTGCTCTATTCCTCTTCCTGTTCCATTGGTAACTTACATCAATTACTTCTAATTGATTGTTGGTTGATGGTTGTGTAGTGGAGGATGGTTGATGGCTAATTGATGAGAATTAGTTACTCTATTCCTCTTCCTATTCCATGACTCTTACTCTTCATCTTCCATTCCTCTTATAAAATGAGAATGGATTTGATCTCCCGTGAGAGAAGGGAGACACACTTTCATCCATTTTCCAATGCTGTTGCTGCTACGGTAATCCCATCCCGACAAGTGTGTGCACACGTGTTGGGAGAGTAGGCCTCCGAAACCACGCGCTGCTGCGACGTTTACACGGACGGGCGGGCGATCAGGTTTTTGGGGAGCGCAAGGCGCGACTACTCACTGTTCGTCAACATCTACTTCACCTTCACCAACATGTCGAATACTGGAGACAACGGCAACACTGGAGACAAGGAGAAGGAGGCTTCCGTCAACACCAACGGAGGCAATACTGCCTCAAACTCCAGCAGAGGACCATTCTTGGGGTATAACCTTCTTACATTATTTCAATTAGAAGTTTTACTGTTAATGTTCATCGCAATATCAACATTGCGTTATTATGTGATTGTTGATGCTTATTCTACGTTAGCATGCTCATGTTGATTACATTCATCACTATCACTGGATCAAATCCCATTGTAAATATCATGTTTATTATCTTATTATTTTAGATTAAAATACGCCGAATTATGACCAAATTTCCAACACCTCCTACCCCTCCCACCATCTACTGGCCCAAAACTTTAGTCTGAAAAAAACATCGTAGAGTTTATTTGCCAAGGTCGATACTCATTTGAGGATGTGATCATCACCGTCACCAGTAAGTTATTGACATATCCCCTCTTCCTGTCTCCACCCCCCCCCCCTCTCTTCTTTTTCTGTCTCTCCCAACCCAGAGATCAAAAGTGGCTATAATCAATACAATCATCTAAAACCTAGCAATCCTTAAATAGCTATACGTGCCACATCAACAAACACTAGGATTTTTTTTTTTTTTTGCAAGGAGATCGATTGAGTGATTAGTTTCAGGCATTGTTCCTAAATATCAAAACTTATACTCCCTACGTCCAAGAGTATAAGGGATTATTCCCTATTTAGCTAGAACTAATTAAGGAAGGGGAAAAATTGCATCAATGGACATATGGAAGTACACATTGGCACATTCAATGAACTGCAAAATGTACTCATTTGGAGAATAACTGCCGTTGTTGATAGGTTGGGAATGAAATTAAAAAATCTGTCCAAGTTAACATTAATGAGTTTGTTAGAGGATATTTTCCACCACAATAGGCATGATTAGCGCCAATTACATACATTACAGTTTGAAACTCAAACTTTAAACATGCCACCAAAACTAAACAACAATCCTATAGTCCCTGGTTCTAGCACTCCTTTTCAAATGATACAATCAGCAGCAGTCCTATTTCTAACTTATGCAGTATAACCACCAAACCTTGCCAATCGATCTGAATTCACCCCCAATAGAAGATCGGGAAGGGATTCCTGGATAAAGTTGCCATCCAAGATGAAGTTGTCATTGAGGAAGACCTAATCCCTGCTCTGCATCAAGAAGAGGTTCATGTCCAACAGGATGAATATCAAGGCATTTTTGACCTAAACATGCAAGCAGGTATGTCAGTTTGACACATCACATTAGTATTGATTCCATTCACAAGATAGCACCAACCCATTTGTATCAATTACTTTAGCACATCAAGGCATTTTGTATCAACATGCATTTTTGAGCCACTTTTTCCTCCTCTTCCACTCCCTGGCTACTAGTACTGCTTGGATTCACAAGACAGCACCAATCCATTTGTATGAAGTAGTCTAGCACATTTACTAATAATAGTCCAAAGGAGTTGTTACATGTTGGTATATATTTAGACCTTCCAAAGAGTTCTCATATTCTAAAATCAATTTTCTTTCCATTCTAGAGGTCATACTAGCACAGAACCCTACATTTGTAACAAGCTCTTGACCCCATAGATATCTTTTTTTTAACAGTTAATTTAAACAACCATTACATATATAGTCATATATGTAACGGCTCTCGACCCCAATATAGATATCATTACCGGTTGACCGTTATAAATATAGTCATATGCAACGGCTCTCTTTTTGAGTCATCACAAATTACCCGTTAGCAGTGTAAGGTCCCATGCTAGTGTCATGATGATGACAAACATATACTCCCTACATCCCAAAATGTTTGATACTGTTGACTTTTTTAAAAATGTTTGACCGTTTGTCTTATTCAAAAAATTTAAGTAATTATTAATTCTTTTCCTATCATTTGATTTATTGTTAAATATATTTTTATGTATACATATGGTTTTATACATTTCACAAAAGTTTTTGAATAAGACGAACGGCCAAACATGTTTAAAAAAATCAACGGCGTCAAATATTTAGGGAAGGAGGGAGTATATGGCTTGACAATGCACACTATTTCGGATCAAGTACAAGTATTTTAAATGAAGGTGGTGAAGCCGTCGCCATGCATGCCGAACTAACAAACCGCCCATCCAGAATTAGAAGAAGAGTGTGTCACAATGTCAAGTCACATATACATAACACACGCCATGGCCGGCGATCCAAACTGCCTCACACGGAGAAGCAATTGACGTCAGCTAAAACCTATAGCTTAATTTGTCTCCCTCCTCCCTCTGTCCCTCGTCTAGCTCATCAACAAACAAGAGAGAGAAGATTCAGTGTGAGTCTGTGTGGACAACACGCATCTCGATCATCACCTGAAACCTAATTAACCAGTACTGATGCTGACAGCCACACCGACTAATTAATTGTTTATAGCTGATTGATAGCTACACAACTCACTAATCACAACAAACTCTTGGTTTAAGTAATTGGCTTATATATCATAGGTCCGCTGTAATTTGGTGGTACATATCTGTGCAAAACTACAAATCAATTAATTAGGCTAATACTCTCTCCATATTTAAGTACATAAGCGTTTAAACATAGGTCGGCTGTAATTTTTGCACACATCTGTGCAAAACTACAAATCAATTAATTAGGCTAATACTCCCTCCGTATTTTAAGTACATAAGCGTTAATTTTTAAACACATGTTTAACTATTCATATTATTTAAAAAATTATACAGATACATAAGATGTAAATCATGCATAAAGTTTTTTAATGATGAAACAACTCACAAGAAAATAAATAATAATTGCGTAGATTTTTTAATAAAACAAATGATCAAACATGTGTTCAAAGATAAACAGCGCTACTTCCTCCATTTCACAATATAAGATTTTGTAGCATTGCCCATATGCATATATATGTCTAGATTCATTAACATCTATATTAATATGGGTAATGCTATAACGTTTTACATTGTGAAACGAAGGAAGTAACTATTAAAACCGATAGTAATATATTTACAGACACCTCTCAAAAGAATCATATATTGTACTAGAAGAAACCAATAGCTTAAGTAAGGTATAACATGGATTAAGGCGGTGGTTAACAATTAATAAGTCGAGTAAGTAATTAATCCTTAACCACGTACGGCTCGGGCGATTAAGCGGCTGAGCCAAAGTCGCCGGCCGCGGCGGCGCGCACGATCGTCAAAGCAGACGGACACAGTACTACGGCAGGTAGATCGTGCCGTCGTGGTCAGTCCAGCTCGCCGCGTTCCAGTACGACGTGTCGCCGCCGATGGCGCCGGCGAGGTCGAACATCCCGGCGTCGAGCACCGCCGTCGGAGGCGCCCAGTCGGCGGCGGCGGCGGCGGCAGCCGCTGCCGGCCCATCCGAGGACCGTGCGGCGGCGAACGGCGGCGAGATGCTGTGTGCGGCGAACGACGCCGCCGAGGACGACCGGTGCTGCTCCGTGGCTGCGAGCGCAGGTGCGTCGGCGACGTCCTCCTCTGCCTTGGGCTGCGCCGTGAAGCTCGCGAAGGCCGGGAGCGCCTGCGACGGTGGCGGCGGCGGCGGCGCGAAGAGCGACGCGAACGCCGTGGCCTGGTCGGCGAACATCGGCGCCGGAGGCGGCGACAGCGCGTCGACGCTGCTTGGCTGGGAAACAGCAGCAGACAAGGTGTTCGACGACGCAGGCGCCGCAGCGGGGGTCGCCGTGGCGCTCGCGGTCGAGCCCGAGCCGTCGCCGCCGCCGCCGGCTGAGCGTGCGCTCTTGGAGTCGCGATGGCCACACCCGCCGCCGCCGCCGCCGCCGCCGGTGAAGGAGGACGACGGCGGCGGCGCCGGGCGCTTGGGCTTGCGGCAGCCGCCGCCGACGGGGACGTTGCGGAGGAGGCCGCCCTTGGTCCAGTAGCGGCGGCACGCCTTGCAGAAGTGGCGGGGCTGGGAGAGGTTGTAGTTGTTGTAGTAGCAGAACTTGGTGTTCGACGAGTCGCACCGCGGGCACCGCACCTCCTCCACCGCCGCCACAGCCGCCGCCGCCGCCGCGCCGCCGAACAGCCGGCCGGCCAGCCCGGGGACGGGGTGGAACTCCTGCATGTTGCTCGACCGGAGATTGATTCCAGAAGCTTCTGGAAGAGGGGGTTTCCGGGTTCTTGGTGGCGAAGGTTTGCGAGAGCTAGCGAGGCTGCTTGCTGGGCTGCGCTGCGCTATCTATCTGCTCTGCTCGGCTTCGCCTCTCCATCACAGAAGCGATGGCGGGTAAATATCCTCGCGCCGCGCGTTTTTCTCGCGTTGCCCAATTTTGCCCTCCCTGTTTGGTATGGAAGATGGGGGTAAAATGGTCGAAAACGATATTATATTGAGGGGTGCTACAAAACGGGATCCCGTTGCAACGGGATAGACATATTAACTATTCTCTTGCACGAGTATCATAGATATCAGGTCCTAAATATCACAGGTACCGAGTAACAGGTATTATAGGTATCAGGTACCATACAACTGGTACCACAACAGGTATCAGGTACTGTCTCATAAAAGGGTATCCCGTTTCAACGGGATACCGTTATCTAGGTTTTATGTATTATATTTTATCGTTTTACGGAAACAGTATCGATGTGGTTGAATTTTTTTATATTTATTAAATAAATAATTTAGTGACAACTTTAATATAATATAGAAAATTAAATTTTACATATGGCTATATGTAAACAGGAATGATTTAAAATAATATATTTTTTATTATTATTTACGAAATGATATTGGTATACTGTATGGTGAGGAAATTTTCGAACCGTACAAGAAAATTGACCGAAATACCCTTTAAGTTTGTTATCGTATTTTTCGTTTATGGTGGTGATTGTCTAAGAAAGACGTATCTAAATATTGGGTGTCTGTTCTAATAAATCTTTGGAAACCCATAATTATCAAATGGCGTAGTCAGTAACTACCGGTAGCATCCGGCCAATCAATTACTGTACAATATGTACTAATTTTATCACTAAATTAACTTTTTGTGCACATAAGTCATAGGAAAACTTAGCACAATGAGTAAGCTAGGAGTAAGGCTTGAAAGAGCAGCTATCATTAGATGATCTTTGTGTTGAACGGCTTAGTTTGGACTTGGAACGAGGAGGACCTAACACTCTTAAGGAGTCTACGATGGTGACAAGCTCAGGTGCTCAACTCCACGATATATGTGACAAAGAGGTTAAGAAGATGATAGGAGAACGGAAATGAGAGATAGGAAGGATCAAAGTGGCCACGTCTATATCTATGTTTTAAAGGCAATTTTGTTGCCCAGATGGTGGAAGTTCAAATTTTGAAAAAAAAAACGAATTAAAGTATTTTTATATAGGTTAATTGGATTCATAGCTTTGCAAATTTGCTGATTCTTTTTTAAAAAATGACATTACTACTCGTTATATTGGCTTAGTGCTATTGAACTTTTCTAAAACTAGAACTATGCAATCGTCATCACGTTTTTCATCTTCTTCTTTCTTTTCTTTTTTCTTCTTCCTATCGAGGGGTCGGCTGCGAGGAGGCCCACCGGCGAGCTCCGACGAAGGCCGCCGCCCCATTCCCGCCGATAAAAAGGAGGTGTCCAGCGAGCATCCATCGTCACCTTGATTGACCGCGCGCGTCTGGAGGCCGTTGCACGCCTCCTCCACCAGCCTCTGTACGGAGTAGGGCTGCTGCCGGCCGCTTCCACCAGCCGCTCGGGAGGGGAGGTGAGGGAGAGAGAGAGGAGGTGAGAAATGAGTGGAGAGGAAGTGAGAAAAGGTAAGGATGACTTGAAGATTTTTTTTTTTTTTTGAAGATGGTGAGTGGGAAAGAGGACACTTAGACTTGTAGGCGGGCATGTAAGAGGCACGCCCACTTACACTTAAGAGGTTCGTATGCTGACCAGTTTAGAGGACCACGTGCGAAAATTAATTTTTACAGGCATGCCTCATAAGGAGCCGTACGTGGAAATAGAGGACGATTTTTGCAGGCGCGACCAGTTATATTTCGTCTACAACCTATGAGACCCTCGTACATAAAAATCACTTATTCTAAACTATTTTTAAAGTTTCAATTTACCGCATTAATAAAGTAGATCATTAATTTCATTTCATGCCTGTATCATCGCTCTAGAACGCTCCTAATAGAACACATGAATTATTTTTTCCCCATCTCACTTTAATTTTTTTAGAGTAAATTTCACAAAACTACATGTTTTAAGGTTTAAGATGCAGAAAACCACACACATTTTGACACTTGGCACTTAAGTATATATATTTTGTTAGTTTAGTTTCACAAAACCACACTATTGATGAATGGATTCACTCATGAGATGACGTGGTTGTTCCATCTTGGATGAGAACATGGCATCCTATTAATTTCGTGCGATGGCTGGTAATATGATGCCATGTCCTTGTCCTAGGTGAAGCAACCATGTCATTTCGTAGGTGAATCCATTTATCGATAGTGTGGTTTTGTGAAACTACACAACCAAAATATATGTACTTAAGTGCCAAGTGTCAAAGTATGTGTGGTTTTCTGTAACTTGGACCACAAAACGTGTAGTTATTTTTTTGTGAAATTTACTCTTTTTTTATAAAAAAATAAAATCTCTTATGTTCAAAACTTTTTTGGATAATTAATTATACAGACCAAATTGAACCCAACTAATCTAATCTCGTTAGAAAAACTTAGGTTTTGTCTTGGCACGCATAATTGAAACAACAATGTCACGCTTTGAACTTTGAAGCGTACAGACTTACAGAGAGATGGAGTCAAGAAAAATGGGCGCTGTTGAAAACGAGTCTTGGCAGGCAGGGGAGGGCGTCAGCCTGAAACGACAATCCCAGATCGGCACTGGCTTCACATCGGCGGCCATGGCGCAGCCTGAATTCACTCGATCCCCATCATCATCGGTCGCTCTCTCATCTCTCCGACAGTTTTACTGTGATGAGATTGAAGAAAAATCATGCAGAAATTCTCAGGAAGCTAGTGCCTGCATGCAGACTGCCTGATCGCTAGCTAGCTAGTTCCTTCATCTTATGGGTACAAATTGACACTAGTGCATCCATCTTGGCAGATTTGCCGGTTAGACTAAAGAAGTTTCTCAATAAGTATACATATATACAATCCTATTCAATCTTAGACCTGTTTGAGGAAATCTGGAGACTACGAGAAGTAGCTAGTTGGGCAATCAACTAGCGAGAATCTGAAAAATCTGAGTTTTTCTAGTTTATTTTTTACATTTTACAACTGTGCATTAATTATCAGAATCTCGATGAAGATCTAGATTATTTGGGGAAACTGTACTGGTTAGAAACTTCTCAAAAAGGACCTTATCACTGACCAAAAATTTGTAACGGTTGTTCAAACCGAGATACAAATGATGAGTGGTGCGCGTGGCAGAATTAGCCTCCTCTGCAATTCTCTGTCTAGCTAGCTAGCTTTCTGATAAGGCACGCTACAGTGAAGTAGATTATATCACTGAAGATATATGACTGCTACTATACTTAATCGCTCATCACTTTGTCAGTTGCCACCGAGTCACGTACTACGACCTGCTATCCCTATCCACAGCTATCCTATCTCTATCTGATTGCACAGGTGACACATTAATCAGCAAATATTGCGATCGATCGTTGGACAAGATGATGAGAGTGGAGATGTCAACTATATATATAGCTACTACTAGCAGAGAGCAGAATCAAAAGAAGATTATCTCAAAGTGCATGCGATATAGTGCGACAAGAATTGAAGCTGGTGGATGGCGTCTTGTATCTAGCTTATATTAGTGATGGTCCTTGCTTGATAACGCTGTTCCGTTGGCTGTTGCAGAGAAAACTACAGCCATCCATGACCACCGTTGCATAGATGATTAGCTGTGCCTTCTTTTGTTGCTTTCTAGCTTGCACTGTTGTGTTCTTCTTTTGTTTTGTTTCTTTGTGGAGATGTACTGGCATTTCTGCTATTGGTGGTGCACGTCCACTAATTATTGGCGGCTGGGTTTGGGATTAGGGCTTTTAAATATGTGTAGAGAACTAGTATTCACATACATGTGAAATCTATTTTAAAATTATTGTGAAGAAATAGACAGATCATAGATGGGCTGAGGCCTGGCCCAGTATATACCTTTAGGATCCAGTTGGAAATCTGCGGAAAGCAGGCATGGTCTCATGGTCTAATTAATTAGGAATAAGTTCACCTGTCGTCCCTCAACTTTACACAGAAATCTTCACCCCCTAAACTATATGAAACCGTGTAATTTAGGTCATATAGCAGTATAGATGTCTAATTTCGCTGACGTGGCATCCTAGTCAGAAAAAAATTAAAAAGTATGTGGTGGCCCGCATGTAAGTGAGAAATAATAATATGGGCCCCATATCCCTTCTCTCTTTTCTTTCTCCTCTCCTCTCCTTGCTTCTCTTCTCTGGGCTGGTCGTCTTCAGGGATGGTGGTGGCGACGGCATATGGGGGAGAGGCAGCCGACGAGCCTGGCCGAGCTACGCCACCTCGAGAGGCTCCGCCGCCGCGACCGAGAAGACGGAGGAGACGGACGAGGAGCGGACCGCGAAGGCATGCATGAGGAACCTCGCATCGGTCGTCGCGGCGCAGGACTTGAAGACAATACTGAGGACGAAAGGGTCCGCGGCCGCGAGCAGCGGAGAAGAGGCACGGAGACAGGAGAAGAGCGCCATCATGCCGGGGAAGTCGGCCACGGCGGCATGGCCGGCGGGGATGGTGGCGTAGGCAACCTCGTCCTCCGACACTCCCAGATCTGGTGGAGGCCGCGTCAAGCGGTCAACGGGTGTAGCAGGCAAATGGAGCAGGGGAGAGCGGAGCCAGCCAGCGCGGCGGCGATGGCCGGAGTAGGCCGGCGAAGCTCGCCCCCCGCCGATTTGCTCCTCCTCTGCCAGCTGCCGCTCCGCCCGCCACCGAGACGCGCCGCTCCATTGGGGCCACGCCCGACGCTCAGCCTCGCCGCCACCTGCCGGCCCGACCCGGCTCTTCCGCTAGCTCGTCGGGGAAATCGCTGCGGAGAACGAAGACGACGCCGACGCCGCACGCAAACGGGAGCAAGGTTGCCGCCCGCCTCACTTGCCTTCTCCCCCGTTCCGGCGCGCTCGCGCGGCTGCGCAACTCCAAGGTCATCGCCCGCTCGCTCCGATCCGCTGCCGTGGCGGTGGCCATGCTCGTGCCCACGTCGTCGCCCGCGCACATGCTCCCGCCATCCATCGCCGCGACCGCAGGAGATGGCGCTGGTGTGCCGTATTTTGTCGGAACCGCAAGATAAGAAAGAAGAAAAGACGAGAATGAAGAGATGATGGTCCTTTTTTTTTCTCACTTACATGTGGGTCCTACAAATTTTTATTTTTTATTTTGCTGATTAGGATGCCACGTCAGTGAAATCAGAGATCTATGCTACTATAGGACCAAAATTAAACGGTTTTGTATACTTTAGGGGTGAAGATTTCTAGTATTTAGGATTAGGGATGTCAAAGAAACTCGGTGTATATTTGAGGGATGGAAGGTGAACTTATTCCTATTAATTAGTAAGTTGGGCCTCTCTCTCAAAAAAAAAAAAAAAACTAAGTTGGACCTAAACCATTTTTTGGTCTGGCCTGGCCATCATCGGCCTCTTTATTCTACGTCCTGCCATCAGCGTCCCATCTCCAAATCATGCATTGTCGTTCGTAAGATCTCGTTTGCACCGGTTTTAAAAGGTGATAGTATGTTATATCTCGAATTGTGGTTGAAGGATGTGATTCAAACTAAGCTTCAAGAGAACTTATTCCTTTTTTAGTTGGACCTAAACTGGATTAATAAAGTTTTCCACTAAATTGTTAGCCCTTTCAACTCACAAAACATACTACTCTAAACATGGGTATTATTAACCAAAGACATTATGCAAATTTTATTAAATGCAAACTTGTACTGTAACTTCGTGCTGTGTTAGCCCAATAACCAAACTATAGTGGTCCCCATCTGTGATTAGGAGCAAAAAAAGCCCAATGCAGCCTTTATAAAAAACTTGCACAACAAATAAAATCCGAGTTGTTTTTTTACTACGTACTAAGCAGATGACAGTGCAGTAGTAAGTCAGTTCTTAACTCCGGCTTAATTACAGCGCTCTGAACTTTTTACATGTGCCATTAACGCTTACTAATTAACCATGGATTAAACAGCAGGAAAAGCTAGCTCCCGGCCGGTGGAGATTAATATCTCACCGGCGGCGTGACCACTGAAGAAGTCACCGTCGCAATCCGGTGGAGCTGTCCGGCCGGCCGGTGGGACCATCCGTCGAAAGCGCATTATATTGCTAGCGTCCTGGGTTTTTCATTTCTGGCCGTCAAAACTTATATAGAACCGTACGAGACCTATGGTATTGCACGCACATGTCAAGTACTACGAATTTATAAGATATGGTGGTTAAATTCTTGGTAGTTGCCACACTCTTGACGCGATATATTTGACCATAGTGGATCCAATTGAATAATCGGCGTCAAATTAGGTCCAGTTCTTTTCATCTTATTTATGGAATTACTAGAATGGATTATTAGCTTCGCACTTTTAATGTATATTTCTTATTAATTAAAGAATTCATATACAGTATTTCTTATACCGCCTATTTCTTAAAACGGGTTTGCTAGCTAGCTGTCGATAGTTTTCAGGACTGAAAAACTGCCAATTTTTTAGCCGCCGTTGATTCCGCACTAAGATTTGTGCTGAGATATTTTGCTATCGGATCTAAACCCTCTTTTCACAACCTAGTTTTACCATCACATATTTATGGCAGATTTATTCAAGTTACATCTAAATTGCATGCTAGCTACATTGTAGTTATACTATAGTTACATTGTAATTACTTCCCCCGTTTCACAATGTAAGTCATTTTAGCATTTCCCACATTCATACTAATGTTAAAGAATCTAGACATATAATTTATATGAATGTGGGAAATGCTAGAATGATTTACATTGTGAAACGGAGGGAGTACATTGTAACTATAGTGTAACTATATTGTTATCTCTATATAAATTAGATATAAAGTTGCATATATTATTTTAATACATATATACAAGTTGTTGTTGTTGTTGTTGTTGTTGTTGTTGTTGTTGTTGTTGTTGTTGTTGTTGTTGTTGTTGTTGTTGTTGTTATTATTATTATTATAGTGTTGCTCTAGTGAAATTATATAGTATGGTTAGATTTGAAAGTTTTTCCCTCAAAAAACTTGCGACGATTTTTTAGCTAAATATTTAATTTATCTCTAAAATCAAATCAAATCGACGATCCGCTCCAATAATTAATCCGCTCGATAATCCAAAGCAAACAAAACACCCTAGGCCGATAAACTTCTTTTACCAGATAAAATCACACAGTAGACACTTGACGGTACATAATTTATTCTTTTTGCGTCAATAAATATGTATGAATCACCTCGGTGGTTTTTAAAAAAAACTAACATATCCATGGTGACAGAAAGCCAACCACTAATCCTAATTGGCAAATTTGCCTTGCACTTCCTTGGATGCCATTCTTGCCTAGCGCCTCCTACGCTCATGTCTCGTGTTGACTTGTCGTTATACGTTGGTACTACCATACAATTCAACTTCCCCATGTCAGTATATCACCCCTGCCCTCTTCTTAGCACAATTATATGCTTACAAGTTACAACCACCATACTCCACTACCATAGATATGGGCGTCCGTGATCGGTTATCTCCTACCGGTCACCATGGCCCGTTTGTGATTATTCATTTCTAACAGGTAAAAAATAGCCCTATTATGAAGTTTACGACTCATTATAGATGATTTACACCCATTATAGATAATTCATTAGTGCCGGGTGTTCACCCGTCAAAAATAATATTTTTTTAATCACTGATATCTTATTTGTGATAAGACCTATACCTATTTCTCGTGTGGGTAATCATCTGTCCGATGAGGGGTTTCATGGTAGTTTTCATGGGTCATGTTGGCCTTTCTTTTCAAGCCTCCCAGTGGCATTTCACTCTCCTATTTACTGCGCAATCCTTCTTTATCACTATATCAACTCCAATCACAACCCTCTTCTTAGCCATAGTTGAGGACGCTATCCCATCCGATCGATTTACAGCCGTAAATACAAACCGTCTTAGGTACTTATGCAACATCAATGTCACCCCCACCATCCACTCTTACATAAGAAGAAAAATGTTGTTGACAACATATGAATCATAATGTTGGATCAAAATTAATTGTTTTTTTTAATTTGCAACAATTGGTTTGTTGCAAAACATTTAAAAAGCACCAATAGTTTTGTACGATAATTTTGTATATATTTTCTGAATGTGTATAAGACGTACGTGCGCATAGACACCACCATATATACGCAATATACCCATGCTCTGTGCGAGTACGATCCCTCTTTTATACAGCTTCAAGAGACGACGGAGGCCTAATGATAAATTCGTGAAACATAAAACATACACTCCCATATTTGTAGACAAAATTCTCAGCATTATTTTAAAAAATTGTCAACAAAATTTGAATTCTTGATCATTTATAAGCCTATCGAGAATTTGTGCCCACAATGGAAGTCTATTTTCTGGTAGTGCAGAGAGCATATATAGACAATGCTCCAACTATAGGATCATTGTGCCCATCATTCATCATGTGCATAATAATGGGGATCACTTGCATCTCAAGGAGCTGGTCAAGTTAGCCCCACTAATGGGTGGTTGGTTCGTCGTGGTTTTGTTCTTTTCTTTTCCCACCCCCAAACACGACCACATCAATTCTTCTATTCCAATTCATGCTTTTGAGTATATTTTATATGGGTTTCCAAATCAGATGGTTGCTATCAAAGCATCTCATTCTCAAGCATTTGACTCACAATCCGTCCTCTTCAAACCTTCCCAACCACATTTCTATCAATAGTGTACACAAAAATACTCCATCACAATTGCACATATGATGCATGCATGCGACTGCCGGCTGAATTATTTTCAAATGGACTTTTTAGGGGTAATTAATTTGGAACAAACTTTTGAAAATATATACATGTATGGTGCCAATATTCTAATTACACATGTTCAAAGCAACTTTGAACATGTGTACTATATTAGTTTATACACTATTTAGCACTAAACTAAGTAACAGAAAATTAATTCGATACTGTGGCCAACAACCGGTATGTGTGCAACCCTTTACCTTTCTTTTGGATTTTTCAGGGATTTTATATAGGTAGATGGATCTATCCTTGCGGTTGCTGTAAGGCAGGCAGGGAGTCTGATTGATCGATGGATGCTCTGCTTGTGACGGTTTTAATGGTGCTCCAATAGATGAGATGAGAAAGGTAGCAGGCTATGGCAGGAGGAGCATCATCTGCTGGTGGAATGTTATTGTCCACACCAACCAGCATGATGCTTGTTCTTAACAACATAAGAAAAAGGTTGCTCCTTGATATGTATAGGCTGATGCTTTTGTGCTGAGGAGGACACCATATATATGTACTCTTAGGCAGCCATTATATTTGGCTACAGTGTGTCTTCTAGGGCTTGGGGATTCTTGAGGGCTTTATTTAATTGGATTAGTTGTGTACGGAAAAATAAAACATGCAGTTATATATCTTGTAGTTCGAATATCGGTTTCGGTTGATATAAAGGCTTGTTCATGGCATTTTGATGTTGATTGTATTTCGCTTTCACTAGTTTCTCTCTAAAAGAATAATGTTCACTGATACGCCTCTCTAAATGTTAAAAACATGGTAGTAATTTTCTAGCTAGTTAAGATTTAAGAATGATATAAGAACGAGGGTAGATCAATAAGGTTTGGGCAATGGGCATACATGCATGCATGAGGAGAAGTATCAAGTATGGGACCGTTCCATTGGACTGGCATTTCTTTCCAAAGGAGAAATGGAATCCAAATATTTGACCAGAAAGGATGCATATATGTGTACGAAGGAATCTAGATTCGAGCCTACACCATCTGAAAATTGCACACAAACATAGTATTTTAGATTTTTCGAAGAAGTCGCCCATCTATTCCCTAAGTAAATTATTTTTTAACTCGACAAGTCTAGATGGCGGTCAACTTTTATTAAAATCATTTTGACACTCCTTCGGTGTAAAACACAAACAACGACTAGAATACTATTTACCACCCATCAAACTTGACTACGATGCACTATTTCTCCCCAAAAATTCCATTAATTGTTAGCAATGCTTATATCTCGTCTTTGATTTATTAATTAGTTCGATATGGAGCTCCCACAAGACAAAAATTGGTGAGTTCCGCTCGTTACAAAGCATTTAGTGTCAAACATACAACACTGTTGCTTATAAAAAAATCCACCACATCTCAATGCTCAAAATCAAATTGTGGGCATCTAACCATTTAAATGCATGTGTCTAGTTTTGCTAACTTAAAGGAAGTGAATACATACGGGGCTTATAGAAGAGCAATATGACGCCAAGCATATGTGTCAATGGCTGCATATGCTCCAGCTAATAAGATCCTCTCATGGTTCCTTTCTACATGCATGTAAGACTCCACAAAACAATAAATATTCTAACGAACATTCCTTGCTCGATCTGGTAACATGCATGCTTGGCAAATGAGAATAATGGCATCCATGCACGCATTGTTTATTGGAGAGAAAAAAAAAACGATTAGCTAATTAAATCATTGTGATCAGTTGGTGACCACATTTACTAACAGATTAAAGCTTAATGCTTAATTGACCTACTTTGTTCGTTACACGCTAGCTAGGGTACTCATCTCGACATGAGATCTGCCAGTGTCCTCTTTTTTTTTTCCTCTCTTGTTTTAGTTTAGAATTTGGGCTGCATGAGTGAGCTTCGATCTCATCATCATTTATAGCATTATTGGCCAAACGCTGACGTGTCATGTGAAGCGTGCAAAGCAGGGTAGCTTTATACTTTGCATTTTTGCCAAATCTTAATAACCAAGCCAATTAATTAAAAATTACGTGTGCTTAATTGCTATGACTGAAAAATGTGCTTAATTGCTAATTGCTATACATGTCTACATATGTGGATATATCGACTCCAAATAGAAGAGAACACGAGTAGGATTTACCAGATATATATACCTATATATGCCATGAAATATTTGATTTGTAAAGAAATGGATTAGATATATATTACGGCTATTACTTGCTCATTTTATAGTTTGTGCTCTGAAATAGATAATTACAGATATAATTAAAATGGGCATATTTTCGTCAAATTGGCAAGTTGCCCAAAACTATAGATTTCAAAATAAAATTCTGTAGTGGCAGCAATATTATATTCCGTATTTTACTTCCACTGGAAAATAGCCAAAAAGAAAAACTCTCATGTTCCACAAAGGTACAGAATAAAATTCTTCCACGCCCTAATACTACTACCTCCGTCCTAGAAAGCATGTTGTTCCGTCCTAGAAAGCATGTTGTTTTACGGTTCAAAATATGTCCCACAAAAGCTGTCGTTTTAGCACCTTCACCAGGAAAGTGATGCCATCTAGTAGGGGTTTTCGTAGGACTACTACTAGCATTTATTAGTTATTTGCATATAAGAAGTATTTTTTAATTATAACATGAGTGCATGTCCACTTAGAGCAGGTACAATAGCAGGCTATAAGCTAGCTATAAACATATTTTAAAGAGATAAAAGGAAGAGAGAGAAGAGCAGCAGGCTACATATATGTAGTCAGCTGCAACACGGACTACGAGACGTAATGTGTGTATGATAAGTGGGACCAGGTATTAATAGTATAGTAAGCAACTATTATATAAATTGTCTATTACATTGGCTATAGATAATTTGGAGTTAGTAGTGGGCTATACTATTAAACTTGCTCTTAGGTTGTGTTTGCAAGAGCAACTTTCCAACACTCCCCTCTCATTTTCTGCACACACGTTTTTAAAACTGCTAAACGGTGCGTTTTTTGTAAAAAGTTTCTATACGAAAGTTGTTTAAAAAATCATATTAATCTATTTTTAAAAAAATAGCTAATACTTAATTAATCACACGCTAATACACTACTATGTTTTCTGTGTGCGTTCCCATCCTCCCCTAGCGAACACAGCCTTAGCTTACCTCAAATTACCGAGCACTGAAATGACAACCACACCTATTAAATGAGGGTAACTAGGTCATTTTTACTTGTAGCTAAGGGTGTGTTTAGTTCACGCCAAAATTGAAAGTTTCATTGAAATTAGAACAATGTGACGGAAAAGTTGGAAGTTTGTGTGTAGGAAAGTTTTGATGTGATGGAAAAGTTGGAAGTTTGAAGAAAAAGTTGGGAACTAAACCAAGCCTAATTTGCCCGAGAATCCTTAAAACATCAAGCTTTTGGGGACAGAGGGAGTATTTGTCACTTGGAAAAAGAATAGCATGCATTTTTCAACAGGAATTGCTAAAAAGTTGTCATGAGTTTGTTGGTTGAAAATTTTCCAAATCTAAATAAATTACAATTTTAATGTAATTACAATGTAACTATAATTTAAATATATTATAAATGCATTGTAACTATGTTGTAACTCATATTAACTTATAGTAATTTTATATGAAAGTTACATGTGTTTTTCATACTTATATATAAGATATATAAAACTTATAAGAGCTAATTTTAATAATGTATCTAACTGCTGGCTCTAAAATTTGACACGTCATTTATAGTTAATCTAATAGGTTACACCTTTAATGACATATACTCACAATACCTTACCCACCTCTCATACATATACACTATGTTGGAACCTGTGTTACAGCTGGCTATAAGCTATAAATCTGTAGCCTGTTTTTCTTCTGAGTGCTCTCCTATCTCTTCCACATGTTCTTGTATAGCTTTCTATTGTGTTTGCTCTAATTTTGTTATATTCCGTACTAAATTTATTTTTTATGGGACGAAAAGAGTACACTATAATTATATTACAGTACATTTAAAAGTTTTTCGAAAACAAAAAACTTGTTGCCGGTTTTTAGTAGTCTATTTCCATATTAAAACAAGAAAATATTCTTAGAAAAATATGCTTGCCAAGGGATATAAAATTCTAAAACTTAAAAGAACTCTAAAAAGCAACACACTGGAGAAGTGAGGCCAGGTCACCAGCATTACAACTCAAGTGCATGTGCTCTGCAAGTCTGCAGGCGTGTGTCACGGGGAAAAAAAAAAACACCACACCCCCCTGCGCTGCGCCACACCACACCAAACGGGCTCTCAGTTCGGCGTGCCCAACCAACCACCACCACCACCACCACCGACTTCCAATCCCAGCCGTCCGTCCTCTCTCCCATTTCCTCACCCCATCAATCCCGTCCCTCCACGTGTCCACCCCACCCCTCGCGTGGTACACCTCCCCGGTGCCTTCCTAGTTCCTACCCCTTTTTTTCCTTCGCGCAGACTCATTATTTCCCTTTTCTTATGTTTATAAGTCCAAATTTAAATTTGAAAATTGAATTTTGAAATTAGTTTTATGTGTTTTCTCATCGTAGTTTTCTTTCAGTCACTAAGGCTGTGTTTGCAAACCCCTGATCCCAAGCCCTCTCCCTCGTTTTTCGTGCGTACGCTTTTCAAGCTGCTAAACGGTATGTTTTTTTTCAAAAAATTTATATACGAAAGTTGCTTAAAAAATTAAATTAATCCATTTTTTTAAAAAATAGCTAATACATAATTAATCACGGCTAATGGATCGCTCCGTTTTCCGTGCGGAGAGAACAAGTTCCCATCCCGCTCATGCGAACACAGCCTAAGGGCCTTTTTAGATCCCAACAAAGATTTTCACCCTGTCACATCGAATGTTTGGACACATGCATAGAGTATTAAATATAAAAAAAATAACTAATTACACAAATTGCGTGTAAATTGCGAGATGGATCTTTTAAGCCTAATTGCTCTAGGCTGCCATTGCTCTATGATTTGACAATGTGGTGCTACAGTAAATATTTGCTAACGATGGATTAATTAGGTTTAATAAATTCGTCTCGCAGTTACAAGGAATCTGTAATTTATTTTGTTACTATATTACGCTTAATACTTCAAATATATGTCTGTATATCCGATATAACACGCCAAAACTTTTTACCCCTTTATCTGAACACAGCATAAGGTGTGTTCTTCTCCCTTCTTCCTTATCTTCCTCTATTTTGTTTTCTGTGTTAGGAGACAAGATTCCCATCCTTAATTCTCGAATACAGCCTAAAATCATATATTGTATACTCCTTCCGTTTTATATTATAAGACTTTTAGTATAAATATGTATAATGCTAGGATATGAAACGCACGAAGTAACTATGCAAATAAATCATATGCATAATAAGCGAAACAATGGGCTGTCGGACACGACGCGAGAGCCTCGTAATCGCTACGCGCACCCACCCACCTTCCTGCCTGCCTGCGGCGCCACCGACGCCTAGAGCCAAAAATAACTAGGCGTCCCCACGCCACAACCCCCCGCTTCTCCTCCCACTCTCCCCCTCTCTCTCCTCTCTCCTCTCTCCTCCCCCCGAGATCCGCTCCGGCCACCCGCCGGCGAGGCCGCCCCCCGCCCCGCCCGCCTTGCGATCTTGGGACAGTGCGGCGCGTCCCGGAACGCCGGTTCTTGGCCGGTCGAGGTGGTGGTGGTGGTGATAAACGGTGCGGTGTCTGAGGAGTGGGCGGTTGCTGCCGTGCCCGGAGGAGCTAGGAGGCGGCGGCGGGAGAGCACTGTTCTTGGAGGCTGCTTTTGAGGTGGGGTGGGGGGGAGGCGTTCGTTCGCCGCCGGCGCCGGTGGCGTGCGGTCGTGGGCGGGAGGTGGTGGTGGTGGTGCTGCTGCATTGGGTGCGTCGTGGGTGGATTCGGATGGTTGCTTGGTAGGATTTCCCTTTTCATGGTCGATGGGGTGGAAGGCGGCCATGGTGGGGGGTAAGTTGGCCGGCGTCGGCGGCGAGAAGCTCAGGTGCGCCGCGGCGCCCGCCGCGGCGGCGCGGTCGCGGATGAAGCTGTGGATGGTGCGCGCCACCACCACGGTGCTCCTCTGGACCTGCGTCGTGCAGCTCACCGCCGTCGGCGACACCTGGGGCCCCCGCGTGCTCAAGGGCTGGCCCTCCTGCATCACCTCGCCCGACGACGACGCCGCCTCCGCCACGCTCGCCGCCGCCCGCCCGGAGCCCGTCGTCGACAAGGCCGTGCTACCGCCCAAAAGTGAGTACACACATTAGTCGGTTTCGTCCGGTCGCTTGCTCGCTTTCGCTCGCGCTGTTGGAAAATGCCGTGTCTTTGGGTTGATGTTTGCTCCCAACGACATTGACACCCGGCCAGCCTGCATGTTGGTGCCGCATCGTCGCCATGTTCACTTGGAAAAATTTCCTCAAACTTGCGATGAATTTGACCGGTGGTTGGTGTGAATTGCTAGTAAATTTGCGCAACTTAACCTGCTTCATGTGGATGTAATTCTGAGTTAATGTCGGCTTGTGTGTTCTATGTAGGATTAGGGAATTTGGTCATGCCTTTTCATCTTTTCTGCGTTCTTGAACTGATAAATTGATTTTGTGCTGAATGGATTGTCTCAAATTCTCAATGATGTTTGAGAATCAGCGATGTGGGATTTTCCTCCTTTTTTTTTTTGCTCGGCCGATCAAGAGTTTTGCTGTTCTGGTGATTGAATTTTTATTTTTGGTTATTTCCATGTTAGGATCATACTTTTTAGGTGATCTATGAGTGCTGTGATGAGTAGCAATCATTGATTACTTAACGGATGTTTTTGTCCTTCACAATTTCTTACCATTTTTCACTTGGATAACAAATGAGATGCCTTATCATCTTCTGGGTAACTGTACCGATATTTCTGTGTGGACCTTTTATAGCATTTACTTTTTAGTGAAAATAAATGTTGATTTGTTCAGCTACATGGTAATTTAGCTTTACAACACAGTATAATTCAACAAAGAAGAATTGCTTAGCTTTCCTTATACAGCAGATTAATAGCATGGTTGCCTTTTTTTCAGAGACTATTTTTGCTTAAACTCAACATTAGGGAGTTACTACTGGGCTGTAAAAATAGTGGTACCTCTAGGCACCTCCTGGTGTTAATTTGTGGTATCTTCCGCTAGTACCACCTTCCTTTGGTTGAATGTCGAGGGTTGTCACACTAGAAGGCTCGTAAAAGAGCTCTTTGTTTGATCACCTTTTTTTCTATAGTGTGATACATGCCTTAATTTCTGTTCACTTGTACTGATGTTATGTGGTCGTTGTCTACCAGGAATTTATAGGAACAATGGTTATCTGATGGTCTCATGTAATGGTGGACTTAATCAAATGCGAGCTGCAGTAAGATACCAGAAAATCCTTATTTGTGAAATTTCATCGGGAATGTGCTTTACAAGTTCTGACTCTTAACATGGTCTTCTGCTCATTCTCTTTCATCAGATATGCGACATGGTTGTAATTGCGAGATATTTGAATGTCACTTTGGTTGTGCCAGAGTTGGATAAGACATCATTTTGGAATGATCCAAGGTGCATTTTGGGGCTTTGATCCTAATTTACTTCGCTTAATATAAGCTAGCGGCTCTGCTTACGTTCTGGATATTGACTTCGGCAACCATTCTATCTTGCAGTGAGTTCCAAGATATATTCGATGTTGAACACTTTATAACCTCTTTAAGAGATGAAGTTCGCATATTGAGAGAACTGCCTCCAAGGGTAAAACGAAGAGTTGAACATGGGATGTACCACTCAATGCCACCAATAAGTTGGTCTGATATCTCCTATTACCATAACCAGGTAAGCTTCATATTCCATTCTGTTAAGGCTGTTTTGTATCGTGACATTTTATTGAATAAGCTAATAGTTGATTAAATTGTTGTATTACAGTATGTATAGATTAAGCTAATAGTTGATCAAATTTGAACCAGATTCTCCCTTTGATACGGAAGTACAAGGTTCTCCATTTGAACAGAACTGATGCTAGGCTAGCAAACAATGGTTTACCTATGGAGATTCAGAAACTGCGTTGCCGAGTAAACTATGCCTCCTTGAGATTCACTTCGCAAATTGAGGAGTTGGGAAAGAGAGTAATTAGGATACTCCGCCAAAATGGCCCTTTCTTGGTTCTTCACTTACGTTATGAAATGGATATGCTGGCTTTCTCTGGCTGTACACAAGGTTGCAGTAATGAAGAAGCAGACGACCTCACAAGAATGAGGTGACATTTTGTAATCTGCTGTTGGATTTGTTTTTCTTAATTCTTTCACTTGAATCTGTCTAAACACCTGTCAACTTTGTATGCTTTTCCAAGTTAGATAACAATTCTCAAACTACTCTTTGATTCAGGTACGCTTATCCATGGTGGAAGGAGAAAATTATAAATTCAGAATTGAAAAGAAAGGATGGTCTTTGCCCATTGACGCCAGAGGAGACTGCCCTTGTCCTCAGGGCATTGGACATCGATAGAAGCATGCAAATATATATTGCAGCTGGAGAAATATATGGTGGAAAGCGCAGAATGTCTGCTCTCACTTCAGCGTATCCTAATGTGGTATGGGCACAACTAAACATGCTATAAATATTTGTATTACATGTAATACTATAAAATCTTTTAAGATCTCATCTTTCAATCTCCTTACTGATCAAGTTTTCTGCTTGCAATGATGTCTAGGTGAGGAAAGAGACACTTTTGGAACCTTCTGATCTAATGTTCTTCCAGAACCACTCATCACAAATGGCAGCACTAGATTACTTGGTTTCTTTGGAAAGTGACATCTTTGTTCCTACATATGATGGCAATATGGCTAAAGTTGTCGAGGGTCATCGGAGGTGTGTATTCCATATTTTTAAAACACAGAATTCACTTGTGCCGTCCAAAACTGCCTGCTAATCGTATTATCATTTCTTCTCGTATTCCTTTTTTAAAGCCAATAAATATTTGATATATTTCTTTTGCAATCCACATAGTTTTTATTACTGGTTAATTAAATCTCTTATTATGTTGCTCGATGCAGATACATGGGGTTCAAGAAGACAATCTTGTTAGACCGAAAACTTATTGTTGAGCTAGTAGATCAATACAACAACAGTTCTTTGCGATGGGATGAGTTCTCTTTAATGCTCAAGGCTGCCCATGCAAACCGGATGGGATCAGCTTCAAAGAGGACGGTGATTCTTGACAGACCTAAGGAAGAGGACTATTTTTATGCCAATCCCCAAGAATGCCTGCAAGATTCTAATCTCTTACATACATCATGATATCCACTATGTTAATATTTCATCCACGCTATACTGTTCCATTCTTTCGTAAATGCAACTGTGAATCAAGAGTTGGGGTCCTCGCTATTTTGAAGTGAAAAGGCGGCTCGGCCTCAAGCTTGAGCCATAGATGAATTCAAACTCAAGGACAAGGGAGGTAAGGGGGGTGTTGTTTGTAGTTGGTAAATACACATAATAGAAATGGAGGCAGATTTGTTTATTCCACAAAATAAAGAGTAACACTCTTTGTATAGATGGTTGATAGAATCTACCATGAAGGCCAAGGTAATTTAAAGAGAGATGCTGGATCCCCATCTCGGATCTCGGGTGGTGTAACATAGCAATTGTTCTTGGTAGCCCCCCCTCCCTCCCCATCGGCAAAAATTTTGTCCACCAAAGTTGTTGGAAAAAGAATTATATATACACTGTTTATTGAATCGATACAGCCTTTATGAAGATATATGGTAACTTGTGCAGAATGTTTCTACCACTTGTAATTTGTAATGCTGCTCTTGCATTGATTTCCTACATGGAGGTTGCTTTGTTAACCTGTGAATTGGTGATCTATGTTCTGATGCAGGATAAATAAATAGGATCGGTGCAAGCTAAGAGCACCCGGTGTTGTTTGCCTTCTTTAATCCATGAACTCCCTCCATTTCACAATGCAAGTCATTCTAGCATTTCCCATATTCATATTAATGTTAATGAATCTAGACATATATCTATCTAGATTTATTAACATCAATATGCATATGGAAAATATTAGAATGACTTACATTGTGAAACGGGGGAAGTATCAATTAGGAGAGTTCTAACGGTTTGGCGGTGATTAGCCGTTATGAGAAACGAACAAAAGCTGCAGATTTGCAGTTTTTTTCTTCTTTTTTGAACAAATTGCGGGTTAGTACTTTATGGTTGAAGTTGATATTAGTATGATGTGCTCATCAGTCATCAGTTCTGACTTGTGCCCCAGATTTCTATCTTTTTGCTTGTGTCCTTTGCGTTTCTTCTTTTCTTTTTCTTTTAATCACTGGCTCAGTAGTCAGCAGGTATTAGTTTTGGTTGTTGTCACAACTATTATGTGCCACTCTTTTAAAGAAATTCGGCATACTTCATTTTCTCGTCACAACTTGCTAATATATGGCTTAGTCACACCTTATCGAAACTTTTGTGGCAAATGGTATCATCCAAACAACTCAACGGATGCGAAAATACTAGTAATTGACGAGCGGGCGTCCACTATATTTACATCACTATATTTACATCTGATAAAATTTTATATCAGAGAAAATTTAACGACAAATATGTATACTGTCCCCTAGCAGTCCCCCAATGTATGTGCTTGTTCAGACTTTGCACTCGGAAGAAAAAAAAAAGGAATAAGTTCATCCTAGGCTGCTTAACTTGTCAACGAATCCGATTTTCATCCTTCAACTAAAAAACCAGATACAACGGGAACCTCAACTATCAAAACCAGTACAAACGAGACCCCTCAGCGGTTTAGATGACGGTTTTGGCTAACGTGGCACCTATGTAGCTAATTTGACTCGGTCTTCATCTGATGTGACATTGACGTGACGCTTACATAGCATTTCGATCCGAAAAAATAATAAAAACCGTGGAACCCACATGTCAGTTTCACACACAAAATTATTAAAAAATGGTGAAACCCACATGGCCCCACATGACATCTTTATCCTCTGAGGTTTTTACCTGTGTGCCATTAAAAAAGATGACCCCTACCTCTGTGCCACTAAAAAGTTTGAGCCTCCCTCTATGCCATCGTCGAACTTTATCGCGCCCTCCACATCATTCCGTCGCTATTCTGTTAGGGTCTAACCGTTTGGTTGCTCTGACATGTGGGCCCGAGCAGGAAAAATGTCACTCTTGCCATTTCAGTCACGGGCCCCACCTGTCATACTTTCTCACCTCTCTCTTTTCCCTCTTCCTCTTTCTCACGCAGTCAAGAGCAGCGGTGGTCGGCAGCCGGCGGCGGGCACGGCGAGGGCGCGGCGGGCTGGTCCGGCGTCACCTGCGTCGACGGCGGTGGTGGCAGGGTCGAGCACCGCAGTGGCAGGGTCGAGCTCAGCGGGGAGAAGGCGGCCCCTCACGCGCCGCGCGTTGTCTCGGCGAGGAGCGGCGGCGGCTCGGCGAGAGGAGCGGCGGCGGCGGCGACGGCAGGGCGCGGGGCGGGGGCCGCCGCCGCTTTGCCTGAGAGCCGAGGGGAGCGGCCGGCCGGTGCGGCTCGCAACCATCAGCTGCCGCGGCTCGAGAGAAAGGAGAGATAGAGATCCATGGCTTCCCAGTCCACCCCTTCCCCAGCGGCGGTGGTGGCGGCGGAGGAGGAGGAGGAAGAAGGAGGGGCGCGGCGGCGGTGGCGGCGGAGGAGGAGGAGGAAGAAGGAGGGGCGCGGTGGCGGACGGTCGCGCCGAACGGCTAGCCAAGGCGGCGCTGCGCGGTGCGGCCAGGGGCTGACTCATGGGGGGTCGTCGTCGGGATGCGCCAGCTCCTCACCGCCATGGGGGCCGCCGAGGAGGCCACGGCGTCCGCGGCCGTCGCAGTCGCCGTCCCGGCGCTCTTCGTCGGTGGCACCCCCGTCCCGGCTCTCTCTCTCTTCTCTCTTCTCTCTCCTCTCTTCTCTCTTCTCTCTCAACACTAAGGGCAACAACGTCATTTGGCTGCGTCATTTGACATCATTAGGACCAAATATGGATGGTATGGTGTGAAGGGCGCGATAAAGTTCGATGATGGTATAGAGGGAGGCTCTAACTTTTTAGTGGCATAAAGGCAGGGGTAATCTTTTTTAATGGCACACATGTAAAAACCTCTCATCTTTACCCTTTTCTCTCTCTTTTGTGGGAGGCATCGACGGGTGCCCACTGGTGGATGGCTGCGGCGAGACGGAACACGGCGGCCACACCACCTCCTCCCCCGCACCGGACGCGACAAGAACCTGCCATGGAAGCTCGTGACGTTCTCGTCACCACCACCGCCGTTCTCGTCGCGGGAACCCGAGCACGAGGGGACGGAGTGAGAGCCCCTCCTCCGTCGGAGCACGAGGAGCGCGACGTACGTGCCGACAAAGACGGAGGACCAGGTTGAACCCGCCGCGCGATGTGCCGAAGATGGAGGAGGAGCAGAGGCAGCGCAGGGGGAGGAGGATGGAGGCAGTGGGCCGGCGAGGGAGAGGAGCCTGGATGATCTCCTAGTGGCGTATCTAGAATTTAGGGTATGGGTGGTCCAACTTAAAAAAATTAAACACCGTAATTGTAATTAATGATGCTAATATATATAATACAAGTATAAGTAATAAAATAGATTAAAAGTGCACCATGATATATATTAACAAGGCATCTTAAAACATATAGAAATTAACTATGAAGTAAAATTCTGACTTAAATAAGCTTATATGGCTAAAAAAAGTTGGAAGAAGATTACCGTGCTACTTCTTCTAATGGTCATGAAAGTATCCATTATATCTTCTTCATCCACTTTGAAGAAAAACATCCCGCTCAATGAATGAAAACACCTCACAATATCTTCATCTTTTATCATGCAATCTACAATACAATAATACAATTTAATATCAAAATTCGCAAGTGTTAAAAGTTAAATGTGAAATTTGAAGAAAAAACAACACGAGTATATATAAGACCTAAAATCCTAAATACCTGCCACACCAACACAGCATCACAGCCACCTGCCGCCTGCACGCTGCTGGAGTTCTGTAGTCTGGACGCCGAACAGAAAAAAATCGCTGATACCGGTGACATGGCGCCGAACCGGCCAGGACACACGCGGCACGCCACAGAACAGAAGCGCTGAAGGCTGATTGGCTGAAGCGGCGAGCCGGCGTCCGGTGATGACGGTCGACGATCAGATCATCGATAATCCAATGAGAGTCGAGAGGACAGATCAGTTGCGTTTGGAAAATGGGATAAAGGGAGTGGGAAATGGATATTATTTCCAAATTTCATATTTTCGTTTTTTGGGTAGTTTGGGAATGGGATATGCAATACTGCTAGATTGAGGGGTGGATAGAGTGCTAGGCGAAATTACCAAACTGCCCTCGCCATTTTGACACATTTAATCTGTTGATTCATCTACCGCTTATTGCAAGGAGGGGTATTTTGGTCATTAGTCTAGAAACTTTCATTTCCCATCCATCAAACCAAACATGGGATATAATTTCCCTTCATATAGTCTACCACCTCATATTATTAGGATACTATTTCCATTTCCTAATGAGCATAACCCATTAGCCAAACGGAGCCTTAACACACTAGTGGGCCTTCCGGCCTGCCTCAAATGAATCGCTTTCCCTCCCTCAACTGTGTCGTACTGTGCCACCATCAACGGAGCTACCGAAGATGCTATAACTAAAAGATAACAACTTAAAATTGAATTATGTACATCGTAATACTACAATCATCGAAATATAGAAAAAAAGGATTGAATTAGATACATGATAATACCACGATCACCAGATTAAATATAGCAAATTATGATTGAGTTAGATATATACTAATACTAGGATCCAAATTCAATGACATGTTACTATATTTTGGAATCAAGTAATACTACAGAAGGTGGGGTTTACAATTTTTTTTTGTTGCTTTAGGCCTCCTAGTTTCTTCTTTTAAGACACTACAAATATAGACGCTCCCTGAAAAAAAAACAAAGACGCTCACATGTACACGCACATTCGCACTCTTATGAACGTGTACACATCCCACCCTATTTTGAGAACTTTAAAATAAAATAAGCCGATATATTTTAAAATTGATGATGTTACCATCATGGACGACTCACTATCGTTCAGGATATACATGCCAACACCAATAACCAATGATAAGTCTAGCATTTGAACCTACAGGAAATCAATCTAATTTTGTATCGAGCTATTGCGGCGTCACCTTAGACATGGCATGGTGTGTCATGGTAACTTTTTGTCTTGTCTATTGCCGCGGAGTAGATTGGACCGAATTTTGCTCGATCGATAGACCGAGGCAACATATTAGACATTTGTTGCATTTTGATCAACGATTCCTATATATTTCAGTTTGATATTTCTGAAGTTTCAGTAATTTCACTCCCCTTCAACAAGCAAATATCTCGCCTGAATTTTTTGTATTTTTCCAAAAAAAATTGAATTTGGACAAAATTTATTCAAGTTCAGTCAAAATTTGTTAACTTCTTAAATAATTTCAGACAAAAACTTCTAAAATTCGTGAAAATTTCAGTGACCGAAATTCCAAAGGTTAGGTGAAAACCGAAAGTGAACACACTGATTGTGATTCGCATGTTTCGGTATAAATATTCTACACCCCCCCTAAAGAGCTAAGTGTGGAGGGTTTGTTGACGGCTGTAAGATACCAATTATATGTCGCCAATACCTGTATAAAGCATAGTTAATAATATATCCAACATAGTGGTAGGATTTAATTCTAACATTTTCCACGAGTGTTGGTGTATATTTGGATGCAGATAATAAACCATCAAAGTTGGGAGGAAATTTAGACTAAAGTGAAGAAGAATTCTATCCATACAAGAGTTGGGCTCATAAACTCCATTAAAACATCATTTTCTAAATAAGCCTAACTACCGGAGAAATGGAGAAGGTAGGCTGAGAATGAGCAACATGCCAAAATTTGGGTTTGTTGAGCCAAGCCAGGGTTCGGCCGAACCCCAATCTCAGCCGTTCAGGCTGGGGTTTAGCATGGACGCTCCAGATGACGTCCTGATGGCGGTTGCATGGCATTTCAGACATTTTGCATGATCTACAACCGTCATACCTGCCTATAAAAGGAGCTCTTCACTTCACTTCTCACACGCACTCCAAGCTTGAGCTGAATTATAAGATATTACTTCCTCCGTTTCACAATGTAAGTCATGAACGTGCTAATGAAGCCTAGAGGGGGGGGGGTGAATAGGCTGTCCCTGAAAACTTAAAAACAAATCGCAGCGGTAAAATTCAAACAGACCCGGAACTTCCTAGTAAGGAACATCGGAACTTCCGGTCTGCCAGGCCCGGAACTTTCGGTGTTCTAGGACAGGAACTTCCGGGTAACAAAACAAAGGATGAAATTCAAATTTCGAAACAGGAGACTAAGCCAATCTTCACAAGATGGTGCACATGTATTCTAAGCAGAGAATAGATCACAGAAACATCCACAGAAACATCACAGAAAGAGACAAGAGCGATTTTTTCCCGAAGTTCGGATCTTGCGATCCTACTCTCCATTGAGGAGCTCCAAAGAGCTGGGTCTCGATTAACCCCTTTGCCTCACTTGTGCAAAAACCCCAGAGGAAATCCACAGCCTTCAACCCCAAACACCCCTAGGCAAATTTCTAGAATTGAGTGACCACCAAGATCCAACTCAACCTACTTCTAGAAATCCGCCACAAGTGTGGGTTGCTCTACTTGGAAAGCCTCTAGAATCTCAGCAAAAAGAACTGCATTAACTTACCTCATTCCCTTTCGGAGGAGAGGTGATCCTTCACAAACTTACCCGGGACATCCACAATATGCAACGGATTCTCGCGGACAACACCTAACCGTCTAGGAGATCATCTCCAAGAGTAATAAGCACCGAGATGACAGCCCACGAGATATTCCAAGTGCTCACCAAAGATCCTAGTCTTCACACCTCTCCAAATCTTCTTCTCTCCCTCTCAATCTTTCTTTCTCACAAGAATTAGGCTCTAGATTGAGTGGAGAAGGAAAGAAACACTTGGGAGAGGCTAGCAACAGCTCTAGGTTCAAAAAGTGAAAGTGGAATGGCCAAAGAACGAGCTGGAAACGAGCTGGTTATGTATAACGGCAAAAGGTGACGTCATCTAGCCGTTACTCACAATTTTGAACTGGAAACTAGACAGAAAGTTCTGGACCTGGAAGACAGGAACTTCAGGACTATACTTAGGAAAATCTTTTTCACAAGACCGGAACTTCCGGACCTGGAAGACAGGAAGTTCCGGACTTACATTTTTGGACAGATGGAGTATTTGCAAAAATAACTCCTAGGGAAAATTGACACTTCGTTTACACTAAGAGCACTTGACATATCTCAGAGCGTCACCTGGAACCCCTCTTAATAGTACGGTTTTTTCCTAAAAACTCGATTGCAATAAATAAACTATCCTATGCACTTCTCGAGTTCCGGTCCGCTTTGATTTTATACTTATGGGGGGTCTCCAAGCATCCATCTTCCACATCTTGGACTAATGCACCTGAAAGTAACTTAATGAACTCATTAGTCTCTTAACCACATTTGTCATTAATCACCAAAGCCCACTAGGGGGATTAATGCACTTTCAATCTCCCCCTTTTTGGTGATTGATGACAACATGGTTAAAGCTTACAAAAGATTGATATGAATTTTGTTTTGAATGGTTAGAGGTGAATGAAACTCCCCCTTAGTGTATGCATATGGATGATATGAGTAAAACTCATATGCATATATATAAGGGAGCAACCGAAGAGAGTTTCCTTCATCTCTACTCATTCGTGGGATGCAAATAAGCAGTAAGAATAGATATGATATGCAAATGATGTGACATGGTGAGCACTCAAAAGGATAAAATCAACATCACATCACAAACAACAAACAAATATGAAGAGCAATATAAATAAAGAGCAGCTAAGAGCATCTAACAGTCATTACAAAGGACCAAACACAAATCGAGAAATATTACATGTCCATAAGTGAATAAGAGTAGAGGCCAAAGGACTGCCAGGTCTGGAACTTCCGGATAAAATACCCGGAACTTCCGGACAAGCTGACAGGAATATAGCGAGGGAGCTGCCAGGTCCGGAACTTCCGGATAAGAGGATTCAGAACTTCAGGATAAACAGACAGAGCAGGCAACAAGCAGCAAAAACAAAAATGTTGACCCCCTTCGATTGCAATTTTCTCCCCCTTTGGCATCAAGGCACCAAAAAGAGACAAAATCACAAGGGAAGAAGAGGATCAAGCCTCATCATCATCTCCATTAGAAGGAATGATCTCGGTGTCGCCGGAGTGAGGAGAGTCAATGTCTTGCCCGGCGGTGTCCACTGCTTCATCTGGATCGGTAGGCACATGCTCTGTAGGTGTATCGGACTCCTCATCATCGCTGCTCTCCTCGGAGTGGGAGGACTCCTCATTGAAGAAATGAGTAGAGCCAGAGGGACTCTCACCACTAGCAATGTCTTGAGCAGCCTCATAAGCAGCAAAAGGATCAACAAACTCCTCATCATCAAAAATATCAGAGACCTCCTTGCCTGCTGCAATCCAATCTTCCTTCTGACGCCTCTCTATCTTCTTCACCTTCTTAGCTGTCTTAGCACACATGTAAAAGATAGCCCGAAGAGCCTTGTTTATGGGGGAGGAAGACTCAGAGCGCTGTGGAGCAGCAGAGGAAGAAGCACGAGTCGCCCTGGTAGAAGGAGGAGCTGAAGAAGAGGGAACATGAGGATGGAAAAGGCTTGTGCTGGTTGTCCTTGAAATAGCAAATCCCAGTCTTTGCCTCAATCGTCTTCATTATATAAGGAGCATAGATGCAACCTCTCTTTGGCTCACACACTGTCTCATAGATCTCACTCCAGATAAGCTTCATGATGCTGAAATCTGGCTTGTTGTAGCGCATGCGACTGAGGAGGAGCGCATGCCTACCTGGAAGAGCTGTAGCATCTCCCACTATGGGGAGCAAAGACCACCTGAAGATAGAATAAAGCACTCTATAGTATGGACGCAACTCACGAGTAGTCCCCAAACAATCCTTGGGAGTATCCTTCTCATACAAGAAAGTAGTGCTGGTCGGGGACAAAGCATCTTCTACAAAGGTATGTGGACGACTCAGGTCATCATCATCTAACTCCAAAGCTGCAGCAAACTGTGCCATAGAGACCCTATACTGCTGTCCCTGAATGGTCCACTTCACAAAATCAATTCCCTTCTTGGTGGTGCCAAAGAAAGCGGTGGAGTAGAACTGACCAATGACTTCCTCATTCCAGGTATATTGCAAGGCCAACAGATCTGCCACGTACTTGCGCTCACACACCTTGCGCACCTCATTGAAAACTAAGTTGTTCTTTGAGGACATGTACTGCCAGTCTAGCCACTTCTTCTCTACCACTGGATGAGATCTTCCCATGATCACAGAATTATACCAATCAACTTGCACCAAGGTCCTGAATCTGTCATCCTGAGAGTCAGCAGGAATTGTGTCAGGACTCACCATTCTGTCCTTTCCACACTTGAGCAGATTCTTCAGATAGTTCACCCTTGGACGTCTAGGATCAAGATCAACAGCCCTCGTCTTGTAAAGCCTCAAAGGATTGCTCTCAGAACCAGGCTCATCCTCATTGCCACCATCGTCTGACTCAAATGCAACTGGAGAGGGAGAGCGGGGAGCATCACGAATGACAATGCTACTAGCCCTCCTGGAATGGATCAGAATCTGACTCCCACTGTAAAAATCTCCAACATTTTTTTTTGCCCAATCTCCCCCTAGGAACACGAACTGGGGGGCTCGTGTCAGCAGGAACATCCTGTGAAAGCTTCTATCTCTTCTCACGAGGCATACTGACCACTGCAACAAGAATCAACAAGGTTGGAGTGCAATGGTTAAAAGAAAAATTGAAGGAATCAAGGTTTGCTGGCTGGCTGGACAAAGACCGGAAGTTCCGGACTCAAGAACACCGGAACTTCTGGCCTGCAAAGCTGAAGAACAGTGGATTCAAACAGGCCAGTGCATGTGACAAAATCCTATAGATCGGCAATCTACAAGGTAGCAGGAACAATTCTATCCAAAAGGTTTTCTCCCTAGGTTCACATATTTAGAGATTGGGGCAAAAACATGATGAACCAAAAGAGAAGATCAAAAGAGCTACCTTGATAGAGGAAATCGCAAATCAATCGCGGGATGAACCTCCTAGCCACCAATGTGGTTGATTCCATGTAGAGGAATCAAAATTCCACGGATGAAACAAGAAATCGCCGAGATGATCACTGTAGCGGCGGCTAGGGTTTGGAATCGGGGTGGGGAAGAAGTGTGGAGAGAGGTGTTTGATGAAAACAAAATAACGAACACACAGAAAATAGGGAAATACTGTATTTTATTAATCATGATTCATTAACATGAATGTTTACAAAATACAAGATAGGCTTCCACAGGAGTTTGCCTTTTGCCTTCGTGGGGAATGCTTAATAGAAAGGTATGCTAACTGGAGATTGCGTGCAGTCCGCTGATTCCCGGTGCCTAGCAATGAGGCTACCGGTTAATTACATTCATAGGAGCGAACCTATGGAACACCTTCGATTAAGCTGCACTCTGTGATCATCGTCTTCAAAATTAATTGCTCGCCGAAGTTTGAGGTTGGTACGGAGATTTAATGATAACTGTGATATAGGTGGCTTTGTTTTGCCGAAACCCATTTACAATATATTATCACCACGTCCATACATGAATCAGGTATCATAATAAAGGGGATGACTTTTGCCTCGTCGGTGCCCAGTCATATATGCCAGCCTTTATTAGATGTGGATATATCGCTACTTTTGCCTCGTCGGAACCTAGTAACGTGTATCCGTTCTTGTCTGTTTGGACATGTTAATAATATAGTGACACCGGCCTCGTAAATGCTCGGCCATAATTTTTATCTTCCAAAGATCACGAATAGCTCCCATGCGTGTGCATGGTAGTAAAATATATTTTGTAAAACACCGCCTAGATTATCCAATCGCCAATGAAAGTTGGACGTATCTAGCGCTGTTGTTATCTATCATAGTAACAAATAGATGATCCAATCTCCAATGAGGGTCGGACATCTAGTTTTGGGCATAGAAAATATCAAATAGTATTCGGATAATCCGATCGCCAATGAGACCGGACCAACATTATTCCATCGATTGTATAAATGGAGTTTGATGATAACTGTGTTTCGGCTCTCATTGATCTGGCTTTAATCATCGAGATCAAGATAGATTAAAAACACGCAGACGTTCCGATCGCCAATGAGGACCGAACATCTATTGTGTTTAATCTAAAATATTAATATTTATTCAGTGTGCTCACCATCCAGCGCAAATATCCTGAATGACGGCATGTTGTCGATAAATGACTCGACTTGACGAAGGACGCCGCCTGCGGTGTTTAATTCTCTCCGCAGCGGCACCGGGTTGCTATCACCGGCCGGCTTCAATCTCCTCTCCTGATTTTCCTAATCTACTGAGAAGAATGGGATGAATGAAAATGGGCAGCTAGGTGTCTCCTGTGGCGCCCTCGGCGTCCCCAGATCTAGATGGGTCCTGCTCCTTTTATAGGCAGCGGCGACGGAAACTGCCTCCGAATTTCCAGCGCCCCGTGCTAATCTTCGTGATAAGCCGACGCAGAGACAAGCCAATCCTTCGACGTGTACTGAAGTCTGGAGATAATCATGCGATTAACATGTCTAATGACAGTGGGCCCCATATGTTTAATCGCCACAGCCAATGACCATGCATGCTCACGTAGTAACGATAGCACTTGCTTATTTCTTTTCTTTTAATAGCTCCAATCTTTTGAATCGTACGTCGGATTTAAAATCCATTTGAACTATTACTTTCTATTCAAATTATACAACAAAACGAGTCCAATATTGAATATATTCGGACATCGTGATATTTAAAATTTTTGGGCCCACATGTCATATAGACACGTCTCGTATATATTTAGTAAAATTGGGTGGCAGATAATATTTTCGTATAAAAGTAAATGCCCAATAATTTATTATATCTTATATGAATTTTTTTGCACAAAAACTCATAAAACAAGAGGGAGGACAGACTCGGGCTCCCCCTAGGTATTTATACCCCCGACCACCAGAAGTTCCGGACTGGGGAGACCGGAACTTCCGGCCTGACAGAACAGAGGGCAGTCAGGTCCAACTTCAAAGGAATAGACGAGAATTCAACAAGTGGAATTAGAGAACTATGGACATGCATAGACTTATGATGCATATGACCAGCCAACAATCAACATTACATAACACTGGTCAAAATACATCACAAGAAAGGGACAAAAACCAAATTTTCGCAAAAATTTTTTCACAAAAGGGTTTTTTTTTGGATAAAAGGGGAATTGTTTACACCCAAATTTGGCACCTATGGACGAAATAGGAGAAAATTGCCAAAGTTTGGAAAGTATCGGGTTTCCTTCACAGGGCCAGTCAGACCGCAGGTATATGGGTGGTCTGACCAGCTAGTAGGGCCGGTTTGACCGCAGGTATGTGGGCGGTCAGACCGGCAGGGTCCGAGTCCGAGTCTGTTTACGTCGGGTCTCGGGTTTCCTTGCTCGGGAAGGCATGTTCCGTGTTTCCTTTGGTTTCTATCCCGAGTTGGGCATGGAGAAGGGCCTGTAGAGGGCAAGACCAACCCCTATTTAAGGGACAAGGCCGGTTCATTGTAAAACCCCCGAATACAATCTACTTGAATCGTTCTTTTACTATGTTTTCTATTTTACCCTAGTTTCAGTCCATCTTTGTCGGTTTGCGTCGTAAACCGTCCGCCGCCGCTGCGAGAGTGCGACACCTCTTTATAGATTTGTTCTGAAAACCTTCCGTTTTGCCCACGAGACGGGTAGTTATCCTCATATCGATCTAAATCGGCCTATAGGCTGATTTTGATCTCTAAATCGGCTCCGCTAGCCGGTTTAGTTTTTCTTTTTGCAAAACCCATCTTGATTTGGCCCTTTGGCTAGATCGAGGTGGTTGGCGACTCCATATCACCGCAAGGCGTTTAGGTGTTGCAATCGAAATCGATTCTAGTAGGGAACGATCTAATCGGCCATATCACGGCCAGATTTCGTTTTCGTCAAATTGAGAGTTTCGGCTAAACAGCCGAAATCAATCCATACAAATCCATCGCTGCTGCTGCAAAGTTTTCATCAGATCAATCTATCCTCGCGCATATCGGGATAGCGACAAGCGGCCGGCAGCTTCTCTGCTGTCCACGGTCAGGAGATCAGAAACCTAACCCAATTCGGTTTGTACGTGTTTGAAAAAAAATCAGGCTGTACAAAGCCGATTTAATCAGAGTAGGCAAAACTGAATTGGTTTCTATTAGTGCGTGCATTAGGCAACTGTCAGTTTGTCTCCGAGCAAAAAGAAGAAAAAATCAGGTTTTTGAATCAAAGCCGATTTACACTGTTGTGCACGTATTAAAAAAATATATCAAAACCAAAACCGATTAATTGTATCGGTTGTTACTGTGAAGCATCAATTTTCAAAATTTATTAGGCGCACACGTTTGTTATACCCAAGGAAATCAAGACCGTATATTAATTTATTCGGTCAAATATTTCGGCTATAAGCTATATGGCTGGATTTAATCAAGGAATTTCTTCATCAACTATGACGAGCGGGAACAAGTTCAACAGGATTAGTACACAATACATTAGGACTGATCAAGGCGTCATGAGAGGAAACGTCCCGCTACCTCAAGTTGTAATTTCATCAAAGGTAACTTTCAGTTCGTCCAACCCGTCCTTTGCTATTCAAAACGTTAATAATCATTGTGTAGATACATATGCTACTTCTTGTTTTGCTCCTATACAATATGCTTATAATGCTACGGGGGGATCAATGGGTGATTATTGTCACGCCCGGAATTTCTATCCAAAATTTCAAACGCTTACATGTGTGTGAACCCTCGTCCAGGAATCAGCCGAGGCACACAATAACAAATTGATAATAGAGTACAATTATTACTCCAATTAATAAGCGAATAAAATGTCATTACAGAGGTAGATAGTTCCTCTCAATCAATAAAGATCTAAGCAGCGGAAAATAAAATAAACGGCGCGGACGGCTCCACTCCACAAGCAGCTTGACCAAGGCTACACCTAATCCTTCACACCATCAGCATTATTGTAGAACTCTTCCTCTGATGAATGATTGCAAGGTGAGTATATGACATACTCAGCAAGCCACGCAGCAAATATGCAAGTGCACAGGATAACAAAGGATGGCATAGTAGGGTTTCATTTGCAAAAGCAGCATTTAGCAAACATTTGAGAATTATAAAACAGTAGAGTAATTAATCATCAATTTTAATCAACACTAAACAGCACACCCATGCTGCTCAGGCCCAACCATCCTGAACAACCATACCCGGCTGTACAGATCTATCTCCAAACCAGGAATATACCATTCCAAACCAGGAGCTAATCAAATTATTACCAAATAAAGCACCTTTTATTATGATGAGAAGTGTGAGACTAATCACGAAAGACATTGTTAGACCCGCCCATAACCGCGGGCACGGCTATTCGAATAGTTTTACTCTGATCAGAGGTGTACCACTGTACCCACAAGACACAACCCCATATCATGTCACCATGTGCCTCAATACCACCACGGTACCTCGGAAAGGAGTTGTGACAATACCCCTTGCACAACACAATCCATTACAGCGCACCTTTCCTGGATCATAATCACCCCCTTATAAACAAGGCATGGACTCCCCAGCGACCCCCGTGGGCTTATCTCCGCCACTTCTCAGTCTGGTGCCCCGCAATGAACCATGCTATACAAAAGATAAAGCCGTTGCCCACACTGGCTTGTGGTTGGCACGGTTAATGTTTCACAACCGAAACTCGTGAACCGGTCCTTAATTGCCATGAGCACGACTCTCAAAACCATGTGCTCACAACCCACCATTATCAAGTTTTAGTTGGCAAGTAATTAATTAACCAATCACGATTGACCATCGTAAACTATCATTAAGCCATCATTAAATAATAGTGAGTCATAAGTTATCCCAATAATGTGCTAATGTTTCTAAGCATGGCTAAGCAATCACATCTAATATCTAGCTGAACCAATATGTAAAGCTCAACTAGTCAAGTTATAATAACCCAAGGTATCAAGGAATAAAGTAATCAAGAACAAAAGGGCTATAACAAACAATAGGTTAATTCCACCCAATGACATTCGAAAATAGATGCAATAGTTGAATAGAAACAATAGCTTTAAACGGGATCAACATGCTCAAAGGGTTGTTTGGGATCTGTGTGACTTGCCTTGCTGGCCTTGGAACTCTTCAAACTCTTCTCCTGCGAAAACGGACTCTCCGGAAACGACGGAATCTAAGCAAAAAAGAGCAAAATCACCAAAACAGCACATAAACAAGCATGAACAGTACATGTGGATATTTTTAACATGTAGATCTCAATTTTAGAAAAAAATAGAGACTTGAACCAACTAAAACGGAGCTAAGATGAATTAGTTATGAATTTTTGAAGATTAAATCGGATTAAAACACTTAAATTGATTTTAATTGAATTATGACGCAATAATGAATTATTTTTGAAAAGGAAAAGGAGGATTATTGCGTCAGCGGGCTAGGGTTTCGGTGGACCGGGCGCACGGGCGATGGTTCACGCGAACGGACGGCCGAGAACGATCCATCCAAAACGGACGGCCGAGATCGATCGGTCTACGACCGGCTCACGGAAGAGGGCGACGATGACGTCAGCGATGACGTCACCACCGGCGGCGGCGGCTCGGCGGCTCGGGCTTGCATGCTCGCTGGTGAACGGCGGCGCTTCGGCACGAACGGAGAGCACCAACGGGTAGAGCGCGACGCGGCGAACTCACCGGTGACCAAAGGAGCGGCGGAAGACCAACGGACGGCGACGGCGACGACGAAGAAACGGCGGCGGTCTTCGGGTCGACGGCGGCGATGGTGCTCCGGCGATCTTCGGCGACGGCGAAGGGGCGGACGAGGACGGAGACGCGACGGTGACCACGACGGCGGTCTTCCCGAGCGACGGCGACGTCTGGAACGGCGGCGGCGCACAGCTGGAGCGACGGCGGCGACGGCGGCGCTAGGGCACACGGCGCTAGGGCGCTACGGACGACGAGAGGCGAAGGCGAAGGTGGCGGCGGGTAGAGAAGAGCTCGGGGGTCCTTTTAAAGGGGCTAGGAGGCGACGGCGAAGGCCCACGGCGGCCGGCGACGAGAAGGAAAGATCGGGGTTTGAAGGAAAGAGACCGATCCGATTCGAACTCGAATCAAACACATTCCAAACCGATTTAGCCGATGTTTCCAAAGGAGAAAAGGTAGAGGAGATCCCAAAGATTGTTTCCCCTCAATCAATTTCACCGGAAACGAAAAGGAACGGCCGGATTTTGGAAAGGAACGGCGGCGGCGCGAAACTAGGGTTTCGGGCGGCGGCGGCCGGAGGTTGACGACGACCCTGACAGGTGGGCCCCACCTGTCAGCGGGCGGACGCGCGCGCGTGCGGCGGCGGACTGGGCCGACTTGGACCGAGGAGAGAGAGAGCGGTTTTGGGCCGACTTTCGGCCCAAAGCCAAAAGAAGACTTTTTAAAACCTTTTTCAATTTAAATTATTCATGAAATGCAATTCCATTTATTAAAAATATTTCCTTAGCTCAAATAAATCCCAGAAAAATCTAGGAATTATAGAATTAAGCAAAGTATTTAATGAAATTTTATCTGGCCCCATTTTATATTGGAATTTATTAATTAAAATTAGATCTTCTCTTCAAGACTTTTAAAATTATTTCTAAAAATTCCAATTAAACAACAATTTATATATTTTGAATTTTCAGGGTGTGACAATTATACAGCTGATTACACAGGAATCGGCTATATGCAAAACCGAGCTGACGGTATGACCGGTCGTGACACCGGTCTAATCACATCCTTTGCCGGTCAGACCGTGCCCACCATGGCCGGTCGGACTGTGTACTACGCCGATCAGACCGTGCCTACTATAGCCGGTCAGACCGTGCCCTATCCTGGCCAGATCGCGCCTCCTGTGGCCGGTCTGACCGCACCACTGACCACCGGTCAGACCGGGCCATGGGCCAGTCAGACCGGTTCCCTAGGAATTTCTCCAGGTTTTCATACCACAACTAGCAGTGCTGATTTTAATTATTATTCATCACCTGTTAATATTGTTAGTCATGCTACTCCACATGTCCCTAATGCTTACAATGATTCTAATAGAGGATATTCTCACGATACTAAGCAAGGCCAATATAATCATATTGCGCCACAAACACAACCTATTAGGCCACCAAATCCACCACCAATTCAACATAGGCCTGATAATATGGAGGAGATAATTAGTGAGATTTTTAGGAATAAATTTGGGATTGAAGCTAGGAATCGTGCTAAGGTTTATCAAAAGCTGTATCCTGATTATTATGATAATGTACCATATCCTCGTGGTTATAGAGTTCCCGAATTTACCAAATTTAGTGGTGAGGATAGTAGGACCACATGGGAGCATGTAGGTCAATTTTTAGCGCAATGTGGTGAGGCTAATAGTGATACTTTTAAATTGCGCTTGTTTTCTTTATCTTTGTCCGGTACTGCTTTTACATGGTTTACTTCTTTACCGGCAAATTCTATTAGTACTTAGGCTCAATTAGAACAAAAATTTCATGATTATTTTCACACTAATGAAATTGAGCTTAGGTTGTCTGATTTAACATCGGTTAGGCACAAATACAATGAATCTGTTGCTGATTATATTGAAAGGTTTAGAGATGTTAAAAATCGATGTTTTAGTTTGAAAATAACTGACAAAGATTTGGCCGACATTGCATATGATGGATTACTTGATTCTATTAAAGAGAAAGTGAATGGCCAAATATTTCTTGATGTTGATCATGTGTTGCATGAAGCTCTGGCTCAGGAAAGCCGAGTGGATGATAGTAGCTTACATGCTAGTTTAGATGATAGAGCAATATCATGTATAACCGAACCAAGCGATGGTTCGGATTGTGTTAATAATTTGTGCAATGATGCCATAACAATTATAGCCGAACCAAATGTTGGTTCGGATTGTCTTGCTAGCGTGGATAATAATGCAATAACCATTATAGCCGAATCAAGCAATGATTCGGATTGTGTTACTAGTTTAAACAAAGATAGAATAGCCGAACCAAATAATGGTTCGGATTGTGTTGCTAGCTTAGAGAATAGCATCATTGAAAATATAGCCGAACTAAGTGATGGTTCAGGTTATATCATAAGCGAAAGTGAAATAGCATTATCACCTAAGACCGAGTCACAAATCGGTCATGTGGATGTTGGAAAAGATGATGACAATGTCTTGCGGGATAGTAGAGATATAGAATCCAAAGTAGCTATGCATACATATTAAAGGCCGTATCCTGAACATGTAGATTCGGTCCCATACCCACAAGGATTTGAGGTGCCCAACTTCATAAAATTCACAGGTGAGGATACTAGAACAACAATGGAGCATATCGGCCAATTTATTGATCAATGTGGTAAGGCCGGTAGTAATGATTTGCTTAAGTTAAAGTTGTTTCCTCTTTCTTTGTCAAACTTTGCATCTACATGGTATAGTTTACTTGCTCCTAATTCAATTTCTACATGGTCACAAATGGAGCATGAGTTTCATGGTTATTTCAAAGATGCAAGCTTGATGGAGCAAAGACCGATTGATACTTCATCGGTCACTTGTGAAACTATTTCGGTTACATCTATGCCTAAGACCGGAATTGTTAGTGATCCTCTCCCTGTTAGTTCTATTGATGTTGGCAAAAAGAAAGGGAAAAGTGTTATTATTGGGGATCCTCGGCCTAAGAATAGGATAAAAAATGTGAAGGCCGAAGATCATAAAGTTGCAAAGGGTGAGTCATCTAGTTCCCAAAAGACCAAAAAGCAGAAGCTCACTTTTAAGATGCTTATGGCTAAGTACAATAAAGGATTAGCCGGTCAACGATTTGATAATCAAACTAGTGATTCAAAAAGACCAAGATCATCTCGTAGGGACAGATTTGGTCAAACACCAAAGCAATCGGAGCCATCAACCATACCAACTCTATACAAACCTCCGATTGTGATGCCATGGTATCCACATCCAATGTTACCGTTTGGTTATCCTTTTATGTATTACATGCCATGGATGCCTCAACCACCTATGCCGTGTCATCAAGGATGGAAGGAATCACCTAGGTCAGTGCCAAATCATTCATCCAGCTCAAGACAAGACCTTTCCCACAAAAGAATCGGTCCAGTGGATCAAAGGTGAAAAAGGTGAAGAAGGTGTGGGTGAGGAAAGAAGCCAAAGCTCCGGAGGTCGTTGCTATCAATGAGGAATCTCAAGATGTTCATGTACCTACTGGAGATGCGGCGAAAACTATACAAGCAGAGAAGACTGAAGCCAATGCCGTTGCTGTCGACATCGGCGGTCTGACCGAGACAGCTGGCCGGTCTGACCGCCAGACTACGGCTGGTCTGACTGACCCTATTGGCCGGTTTAACTGACAGCTTGTGGCCTGTCTGACCGGGCCCAGAGGCCGGTCTAACAGGGGGCATTGGAGAAGAGTGGGAAAATTGAGAGCAACATAGGAGCTTCCACTTCGACCAAAAATATGAAGAATCATTGCTTAGCTCCTGGAAAACAACCACAGCCGAAGTGGATACCTTCTGGCTTATCTCGCTCTCAAAAGAGGAGGCTACAGCGTCTTCGGGCCATAAGTCAAAAAGAAAAGGAGGCCGAAGATGTGGAGAACAAGACATGCAATAATTTAGAGCCTCGAACAGCACCTAGGCAAGTGTGGAGACCCAAAGAGGTAAAAGTTAAGAGACCGGTGATTTCCCATAGTAGAGATAAATCTAATTTGATGAGAGGAGAATCATCGGTCATTAGAGATAAGTCTCCTTCACATGATGCTATGGGTGTTAGTGCGGTATCCATCTTGCCTTCGAAATCGTGCAATCAAGAAGGCCGATTTTGCTCGGGGGGCAAGACATTAATATGCTCATGAGAGAACCAAGAGAAGATGAACGGCGATGGATACAATACCACATCTTTGAGCCGCCGTTTGTTGGATGTTAAGGCAAGGTATGAGTTTATTGTGTTCATCATCATATTATATGCCTATGCGATGTTAGAACATTGCTTACTATCTAGCACATGTGTGTTTTTGCTTATCGAATTGATATTATACATAGATGTTGCAAATGCTAGTTCTAAGTAGTGGAATTGGTAGGTTGGCATATAATTTGTTTGAAGTATGATTTGGCTCATGAGTCTTTGATATTTATTTAAAGCCAAATTGTATGTGTTTTTATGGATCACCATATAAGATATAGATTTTATAATTATTGCACCATTAAAGTTTTGCTTATTAGTAATTCGGCTAATGTCAATGGTCAATGTGATGATTTATTCTAGAGTTGTTTTCTTTAGAAACATTGGCATTGTTAATATTTTGCATATATGCTCAAGCTGATTACTTACATTTCTAGTTTATTGGAATTCATGTGTGTGAGGCATATGACTTTGGTGATTCATTATTGATCATACTTCAATCGGCTAAGTGTTTTTATGCCATGATGATTATAGTTTCAAAAGCCATTTGAATTAGTATTCATCTAGACATGTTAGTTGGATGTTATAGTTTTTCATATTTCTAGAGAGAAGGAATTTTGGTCCAATAATTTGATACACCAAGCATCTGGCTATTATGTGAAGAGAAATTATATACTAAAGGCCGATCCTTGATTTCAAAAGTTTGGACAAAATTGGCAAAGTCTTAGACCAGGGGCGGTCTGACCGGCATTGCACGGCCGGTCTGACCGGTGGTACCGGCGGTCTGACCGGCTCTGCATGGCCGGTCTGACCGAACAGACAGGGTGGTCTGACCGGCATTGCGTGACCGATCTGACCGATCCCAGACAGGAGACTGGGGGGCACATTACAATTGATTAAAAGGCCGAATTAATTATGAATTCGGACATTTGTGCCCATGAGTTAGAAATAGCTTGGAGAATTTCTTTGATTAGATATTTGAAAGATCCTCCACTTAAGGTTGATCGGAAGATGCGGCGGCAAGCGCTCAAATATTATATCGCCGAAAAATAGATAGAGTATTACTTAGATAATGATCAATCTCAAGTTGCTAGGAGAGTAGTACATGAAGGGATTTGTGAAATTCATCAATCGGCCCGTAAGATAAATTGGTTGCTTAAGAGAGTGGAGTTCCATTGGCCGAAAATAATTGATGATTGTTTCAAATGTTATAGAGGGAGTGGATCTTGTTAACGGATCGGCAATGTTCAATTAGCGCCTACCGCTGTGTTGATTCCTATCATTAAACTATGGTCGTTCCGAGGTTGGGCTTTGGATTTAATTGGTCAAATTTTTTCTTCGTCATCAAAAGGGCATTGGTTCGTGCTAGTTGCAATGGATTACTTCACTAAGTGGACCAAAGCCGTGCTGCTCGAGAATATTACTTGTACGGAGGTAATTGACTTTATTTTGAAGCATATTGTTCATAGATTCGGTATTCCTCAAATGTTAAAGGAGCTTCTTTTATGTCCAAAGAAGTGAGAAGTTTTGCCGAATCTTATGATATTAAGTTGTTGAGTTCTTCTCTTTACTACGCTCAGGCTAATGGATAAGCCGAGTCGAGTAATAAAACATTCTTAAAATTGTCGTTTTGCCAGTTGAGGTAAATGTTGGCTCTCTTCGATATTTCAAGCAAGACGACTTGTCGGCTGAAGATTACAAGTCCTTGATGAGAAGCAATTTTGAAGACGTCATCGACAAGCGTTTGAAGACTTTGAAGGAAATGAAGACACTTCAACACGGTGTTTTCAGAGAGCAATTAATGGGAAATACTTCAAGAAATACTTCCCGAGCATTTGGCAAGATGCTTAGGAAGTCCTATGGCCGGTAATTGGATTATCGTCCTGAGATAACATGTTCTATGCTTTTAGGTTCACGTATGTTCACCAAAAAGGCAGGGAGGCATGTGTTTACACCCAGATTTGGCACCTATGGACGAAATAGGGGAAAATTGCCAAAGTTTGGAAAGTATCGAGTTTCCTTCACAGGGCCGGTCAGACCGCAGGTATATGGGCGGTCTGACCGGCTAGTAGGGCCGGTCTGACCGTAGGTATGTGGGCGGTCATACCGGCAGGGTCCGAGTCCGAGTCTGTTTTCGTCGGGTCTCGGGTTTCCTTGCTCGGGAAGGCATGTTTCGTGTTTCCTTTGGTTTCTATCTCGAGTTGGGCATGGAGAAGGACTTGTAGAGGGCAAGACCAACCCCTATTTAAGGGACAAGGCCGATTCATTGTAAAACCCCCGAATACAATCTACTTGAATCGTTCTTTTACTATGTTTTCTATTTTACCCTAGTTTTAGTCCATCTTTGTCGGTTTGCGCCGTAAACCGTCCGCCGCCGCTGCGAGAGTGCTGCACCTCTTTGTAGGTTTGTCCTGAAAACCTTCCGTTTTGCCCACGAAACGGGTAGTTATCCTCATATCGATCTAAATCGGCATAGAGGCTGATTTTGATCTCTAAATCGGCTCCACTAGCCGGTTTAGTTTTTCTTTTTGCAAACCCATCTTGATTTGGCCCTTTGGCTAGATCGAGGTGGTTGGCGACTCCATATCACCGCAAGGCGTTTAGGTGTTGCGATCGTGCTTGTCGACTTGTCAAAAACATTGCCAACACGAATGTTTGAGCTTTATACCTGGTATCAAGACCATCTTCTATCAAAAAGTGATCTCAAGACACAAAAGCTCTTTTTTTTTAATTTACATTTTAGTGATACATGTTTGGCTATGAATTAGCCAACCACCCACCACCAAATGTTACGAGAGTCTAAGATATTGAGCTAACTCCTAAGCTCGCAAAATCTTTTCTCATCTAAAGGCTTGGTGAAAATGTCGGCTAATTGGGTCTCGGTTCTCACATGGGTAAGGCATATGTCTCCTTTAGTCTCATGATCTCTCAAAAAGTGATGGCGAATATCTATGTGCTTGGTTCTTGAATGTTCAATGGGATTATTGGCTATTTTGATGGCACTCTCATTGTCACATAGGAGTGGAATCTTGGTGAAGTTGTAGCCAAAATCTTTTAGGGTTGGTTTCATCCAAAGGAGTTGGGCACAACAAGAACCGGCTACGACATATTCGGCTTCGGCGGTGGACAATACAATGGAATTTTGCTTCTTGGAGGACCAAGAAACAAGGGACCGCCCAAGGAATTGACAAGTCCCGGTTGTGCTTTTTGTATCAACCTTACACCCGGCATAATCCGAATCAGAATAGCCCAAAAGCTCAAAGTCACAACCCTTAGGATACCACAAGCCAAGATTAGGAGTATGAACTAAATATCTTAGAATTCTCTTGACGGCAATCAAATGGCACTCTTTAGGCTCCGCTTGAAAACGGGCACACATACAAACACTAAGCATGATGTCGGGACGAGATGCACATAAGTAAAGCAAAGATCCTATCATGGAGCGATATACCTTTTGGTCCACACATTTACCATTATCGTTGAGGTCTAGGTGGCCATTAGTAGGCATGGGTGTCTTGATAGGTTTGGCATCCTCCATCCCAAACTTCTTGAGTATGTCTTTCACGTACTTGGTTTGAGAGATGAAGGTGCCCTCTTGTGCTTGCTTCACTTGTAGCCCGAGGAAGAAGGTCAACTCGCCCATCATAGACATCTCGAACCTTTTAGTCATGACAGTACTAAATTCTTCACAAAAAGAGGCATTAGTAAAACCAAATATTATGTCATCGACATAAATTTGGCATATGAATAAATCACTCTTAAATTTTTTAGTGAAGAGAGTAGTATCCGCCTTTCCAATTTCAAAACCATTTTTCAAAAGAAAATCTCGGAGACATTCATACCAAGCTCTAGGGGCTTGTTTGAGCCCGTAGAGCGCCTTGTGGAGCTTGTACACATGGTTTGGCAACTTTGGAACCTCGAACCCTGATGGTTGCTCCACATAGACCAACTCTGAGATAGGTCCATTGAGAAAGGCACTCCTGACATCTATTTGGAACAACCTAAAATCATGGTGAGCGGCATAGGCTAGAAGAATTTTAATTGACTCAAGGCGAGCGACAGGTGTGAAGGTTTCACCAAAATCGAGACCCTCGACTTGGATGAACCCTTGCGCAACTAACCGGGCTTTGTTCCTTACAACCACCACATGTTCATCTTGCTTGTTGCGAAAGATCCACTTGGTGCCGATGACATTTTGCTTGGGTCTCTCCACCAAAGTCCATACTTGATTGTGAGTGAAGTTATTCAACTCCTCTTGCATAGCCATCACCCAATCCGGATCACCAAGCACATCTTCCACCCTGGTTGGTTCCAAAGAAGAGACAAACGAGTAGTGTTGACAAAAACTTGCGACACGAGAGCGAGTAGTTACCCCTTTTCTTATGTCACCAAGTATGTTGTCGACGGGATGATCTCTTTGGATAGTGTGATGTATCCTTGGATGGTGCACTAGGGGGACCTGAGCCTAATCAGTATGCTCTAAAGTGCCCGCAGCATCGATCCCATCCACTTGCAATGTTGGCACGTCTTCACTGCCATTGGTCCGAAGGTTCCGGACTGGAGAACCCAGAACTTCCGGGCCTGGAGATGTCTGGAGGTTCTGGTCAATAGGACCCGGAACTTCCGGCTCAGCAGACACAGCACTTGTAGGGCTATTGGATGTCGATGATGGAGGTTGATCCCTGTCTTCTTGGTCATCCTGCGTCTCGACTGGTCGTATGTCTCCAATAGCCTTAGTACCTATAGCTTGACTTGGATCCACATCTCCTATAACATGTACAACAACTTGCTCTCCTTGGGAGCCATTAGATTCATCAAATGTCACATCCCTAGTGACTTAAACAATACCGGAGGTTTTGTTGAAGACACAATAGGCATGTGCATTTGATTCATAGCCAAGTAAGAATCCCTCATCCACCTTAGGTAAGAACTTAGATGAGCGAGGCCTCTTACTCAAAATAAAGCATTTGCTCCCAAAGAAAAAAAAAATGAAACATTAGGCTTCTTACCACTCAAGAGCTCATATGAAGTTTTCTTTAGGATCTTGTGGAGGTACAAGCGGTTGATGGCATGACATGCGGTACTCACGGCCTCCGCCCAAAAGACATCCGAAGTCTTGTACTCATCAAGCATTGCCCTTACAGCTTCAATGAGGGTTCGGTTCTTCCTTTCAACAATGCTATTTTGGGGAGGATCATAGGGGGCGGAGAACTCGTGCTTGATTCCTTCTTCATCAAGAAATTCCTCCACTTGAGTGTTCTTGAATTCTCCTCCATTGTCGCTTCGCACCCTCTTGATAGTGAGATCATAGAGGTTTTGGGCTTGCTTTGCGAAATGCTTGAAGACATCTTGAGCTTCGCTTTTGTCATGGAGAAAGTACACCCAAGTGAAGCGAGAAAAATCATCAACAATGACAAAACCATACTTGTTACCTCCAATGCTTATGTAGGCCACGGACCCAAATAAATTTGGGTCCTTTAATGTTAGTTACCAAAGCCTTAGGCACCCACACACAAGTGCGATACTCATCATTGTAATTTCCATTAAAGTAAGCAACCACCTTGCCCTCTGAATTTTTGGAAATTACATATGAATCATAGTAAAGACTCTGTAGCCGGAACTTCCTGGTATTATACCCGGAACTTCTGGTCAGCCCCTTCGGCCTATCAGAAATCCGGAACTTCCTGTCAAAATGTCCGGAACTTCCTGTCTTACAGGGCAGGAGCTTCCGGTCATTTTGTCCGAAACTTCCGAGTGTCTGACCAGTGAAGGGACGAGTCTCCTCATTTGCTTGTGGAGCTTTACCTTCTCACACAAACATCAAGCATTCTTTCCCATTTACCATCACACGCTTAGACACAGGACTTCCACCCGAAAACCCGAGCCTGTGTCCATCCTTGTTAGGATGAGCGATGATGGTCTTGTAAAGGGCATCTTTTGAATGGTATGTTTTCATGCATCCATATTTCACCAATGTGCCCAACCTCTCATTCTCTTTCTTAAGAGCTTGCATAGCATCAACATTAGTAGCATAAGAGTTCAAATCAATATTGTAACACCTAGCACAACCATTGCTAGTAGATGGGTTGGAAGGATTAGAAACCACATTTGGTTGAGAGGTGCTATTCCAAAGAGTGACAAATTGAACTTCAAGATCTTTATGACTTATGTCTAAATTAACAAATTTTTCTTGAAGAGTTCCATTGACATCTCTAAGGCTAGCTAAAGAACCATTAGCCAAAATAAGCTCATTAGCTAGTTGTTCATTTTTAGCACATTCTTTAGCTAAGCTCTCCTCTAAGGCAAGGTTTTTTTTCTTCTCAAGAATAAGCAATTCTTCTTGCCTTTCGAGTGATTGTTCTTTACTATCCAAAGCTCTCATTAACTTAGCCAAATGTTGCATAGTGGGTTTGCTAAAGCTCTTAAGCACATCATCTAATTCATTATCACTTTCCTCATCATTAGAACCAACATCAAGAGAGATGTGAGAGGGCTTTTGAGTCATCACCTTGAGGGCTTGGGCCATGAAACAAGAGTAGTGGTAGGAGTCGTCATCGTCATCACTCAAGTTGTTGAAGAGACGCTTCTTGCTTGAAGAGGATGACTTGAAGGCAACGGTAGCAACACCACCTTCTCCTTCAACCTTCTCTTTTGGCTTGGGCTTGGGCTTGACCTCGGGATCTTCTTCATCTCCGGAGTACTACACCTCCGCCATGTGTGCCTCCGCCACATGAGCACGCTCTGGCTTCTTCTTGCCTCCCTTAGCCTTAGCTTCATTTGACTTGGGACAATCGGCAATGAAGTGGCCATATTCGCCACAATTGAAGCAAGCTCTCTTTGATTTCCACTTTCCCTTGTCACCATCCTTCCTCCCTTTGCCATAGCCACTCTTGCGAAGAAAGTGCTTGAATCTCTTGACAATAAAAGCCATCTCTTCATCTTCACTTTCTTTACAACTTAACTCTTCTTCTTGTTTTGCCTTCAAAGCCACTTCTTGATTTTTGATCATGGCGGCATTCTTCTCCATTTGCCTCACTTCACGAGCTTCCTCTTCTTGCATCTCATGAGACACAATTCTTCTAAGAATGTCACTTGGGGTGAGCCTCTTGAAGTCTTTCCTTTCCCGTATAATTGATACAAGAGTGGGATTTCTTGGACCAAAAGCACGGAGAAGTCTCTTGACCACAAAGTGATTTGTCATGTCCTCACTCCCAAGTCCTTTGATCTTGTTGACAAGGATCATCATCCTATCATACATCTCTTGAGGTGTCTCCTTGTCATCCATCACAAATCTTTCAAGCCTTCCTTCCAACAATTTAATCTTGGCCTCACGAACGACTGGTGATCCCTCATGAGCCAATTGCAAAGTATCCCATATCTCCTTGGCCTCCTCAAGTCCATCAACCTTGTTGAACTCCTCCGGACTCAAGGCGGAGAGAATCGCATTGGAAGCTTGAGCATTGCGGTGGATGAGTTGCTCTTGCTCCGAGGTGAGTTCCATGTCATCATGGGGTACATCAATACATGTACAAACAATTTTCCAAATGCTTGGATGCAAAGAAATTAGATGCAACTTCACCTAGTGCTTCCAAGCGGCGTAATGTGTCCCATCAAATTGAGGAGCACGCCCGGAAGGCACGGAGACAAAGTTATGAGGAGGAACATTAAGTTTGTTGTAATCAAAGTGAATAGCAGCTCCCTTGGGTCTAGTATCCTTGGTGCTTGAAGCGTCTCCCTTGTCGTCCAACCCTTCGGTTCCCTCTAGATGCGACATCGTGGATCACTCCAAGCGGTGAAACTTGAATAAATAGCACCTTGCTCTGATACCAATTGAACATGCTAATGAAGCCTAGAGGGAGGGGGGTGAATAGGCTGTCCCTGAAAACTTAAAAACAAATCGCAGCGATTAAATTCAAACAGACCCGGAACTTCCTGTAAGGAACACCGGAATTTCCGGTCTGCCAGGCCCGGAACTTCCAGTGTTCTAGGACAGGAACTTCCGGGTTACAAAACAAAGGATGAAATTCAAATTTCGAAACAGGAGACTAAGCCAATCTTCACAAGATGGTGCACAGGTATTCTAAGCATAGAATAGATCACAGAAACATCTATAGAAACATCACAAAAAGAGACAAGAGCTCCAAAGAGCTGGGTCTCGATTAACCCCTTTGCCTCACTTGTGCAAAAACCCCAGAGGAAATCCACAGCCTTCAACCCCAAACACCTCTAGGCAAATTTCTAGAATTGAGTGACCACCAAGATCCAAGTCAACCTACTTCTAGAAATCCGCCACACAAGTGTGGGTTGCTCTACTTGGAAAGCCTCTAGAATCTGTTACCTCGTTCCCTTTCGGAGGAGAGGAGATCCTTCACAAACTTACCCGGGACATCCACAATATGCAACGAATTCTCGCGGGCGACACCTAACCGTCTAGGAGATCATCTCCAAGAGTAATAAGCACCGAGATGACAGCCCACGAGATATTCCAAGTGCTCACCCAAGATCCTAGTCTTCACACCTCTCCAAATCTTCTTCTCTCCCTCTCAATCTCTCTTTCTCACAAGAATTAGGCTCTAGATTGAGTGGAGAAGGCAAGAAACACTTGGGAGAGGCTAGCAACAGCTCTAGGTTCAAAAAGTGAAAGTGGAATGGCCAAAGAACGAGCTGGAAACGAGTTGGTTATGTATAACGTGTAGGTGACGTCATCTAGCCGTTACTTACAATTTTGAACTGGAAACTAGACAGGAAGTTTCGGACCTGGAAGCAGGAAGTTCCGGACTTGCATTTTTGGACAGATGGAGTATTTGCAAAAATAACTCCTAGGGAAAATTGACACTTCGTTCACACTAAGAGCACTTGACATATCTCAGAGCATCACCTGGAACCCCTCTTAATAGTACGTTTTTTTTTCCTAAAAACTCGATTGCAATAAATAAACTATCCTATGCACTTCTCGAGTTCCAGTCCGCTTTGATTTTATACTTTTGGGGGGTCTCCAAGCATCCATCTTCCACATCTTAGACTAATGCACCTGAAAGTAACTTAATGAACTCATTAGTCCCTTAACCACATTTGTCATTAATCACCAAAACCCACTAGGGGGATTAATGCACTTTCAAGTCATTTTAGCATTTTGCACATTCATAATGATGTTAATGAATCTAGATAAATATATATGTCTGGATTCATTAACATCAATATGAATGTGGGAAATACTAGAATGACTTACATTGTGAAACGGAGGGAGTATATTATAGTTTATTGTATACTAAAACTAGGGAGAGAGTACAGTAGAAGAAGTTGGAGGAATTCCGGAGTTGTCGGTAATCCTCTCTTATTTCTTATACTTTGTTAATTACTACTCTCCGTTTCAGGTTATAAGACTTTCTAGCATTGCCCACATTCATATATATGTTAATGCATCTAGGCACACATATATGTCTAGATTCATTAACATATATATGAATGTGGACAATACGAGAAAGTCTTATAACCTGAAACGGAGGTAGTATGTTTTAATAAAATTATCATTCTAAGTAATTAAGATTTGCTTGGTGAGAATTAATTCCTGGTTAGTTCCTAATTAGCGTGCGAGATCATTGATCACTATAATCTAGTAAAATATAGTGGTTGCTTTAGTGTGTAGATAGCGTTAAAGTAGTTATTAATTGCGTAGACGTGGTATTGGGTAATTAATTTTCGGTGATTGCTCCGTATCCCACAGTAGGTTTGAGGTAGGTGTAGAGGTGGTGACAGCCCTCAATTACACTAAAGTCCTTCATGTCCGGGTAGCAGTAGAGCGATGTCACACCCCGAAGTTCTCCTCCCAAGCCAAAAATTTAATTTATAAGCGACCCTAAGAAAAAAACCGGTGCAAAGCAAGAGTAACCCCTTTTAAATCAATGCAAATAATAATCGAATCTGACATGTGGAATTTTTCTTGAGTTCTACATGTCGAAATTCACTAACAGGATTTTTAGTGGAATTTTCAGAGCCCTAGAAATAATTTTAACCAATTAAAATTGAGCAAGCAATATTCTAATTCCAGGAAAATCATTTTCTCCTTTTTCTTTTTCTTTTTCCCTCCCTTTTTTGGATGGGCCGCCGGCCCATTCTCTCCTTTTCTCTCCCTCCTCCCTGCTGGGCCGGCCGCAGGCCGAGGCCCAGCCAAGCCGCCCCTCCCTCTCTCCCCGGGACGCCGACAGGTGGGCCCCACCTGTCGGACCCGTCCCCTTCCTCCAGCCGGCGCCGCCGCGCCCACGCCTCCGCCTTCTCCGGGCCACGTCAGCCACGTCCGCGCGTGAGCCGCATCTCCCGCGCCCACTCCCCTCTCTCTCCCGCCCGCGCCCGCGCCCGAGATGGCCGGGATTCGATCTCTCTCCTCCCCCACTCCCCACGTTGGCCGGTGAAATCCCGCCTCTCCCGGCCACGTCCGGCCCTCCCCTCCCCTATTTAAGCTTCCCCGTCGCTCCCTCTCGCTTTTTCCCCATTTCGCCGAACTCTCCCGAGCTCCCCATCGCTCCCGCGCCGTGCAACCACCCACCGCCGCCGTTTTCGCTACTCCGGCCGCCGCTAGCCGCCGCTAGGGTCGCCGCCGCACCGCGCCGTCGCCGCCGTCGGGTTCGCAAGGCTAAGCTCCACCCCGGCCGCCCCTTCCCCGTCGAGTTTCGTCGCCGGAATTCGCATCCCCTCGCGCTCCGGTGAGTTCAACCGCTACCGCCGCTTTCGACAATGAATACCGGTCGCCGTGGTTCATCTCCTTCCCTCTAATCTCTCTCGTCTCCTTCTTTAGGGCACCCCGAATCCCGTCCGCCGGTGGCTGTCGTCCTCCCGTGGCTCGCCGTCGCCGTTCGCCGTCGTCTTCCTCCGCGCCGGCCACCCTCGGTGAGGCGCCCTCTCCCTTCTATTCCCCTCCCTCTCCCTCCTAGCCACCGCTTTAGCGCCGCCGCCCGTTAGTCGTCGCTTTAGCACCACCGCCCTTCGGCGCCGCCTTTGCGCCGCCGCCTCCGCCGTCGGTTGCCGTCGCCGGCAACGCGCGTGCGCGCGCCGTCGCCGTCGCCGTGGCCGCTTGGCCGGCCTTGAGCCGAGCCGGGTCGCCGCCGCCCGTCCGATCGACCCCGAGGGCGATCTAGGCCATCGGTTCCGTGGACCGGCGGTGGACCACCCGCGTGGTCCCGGTCCACGGTGAACCGCCCTCCCCCTTGAGTCGCTGACCGGTGGGTCCCGCTTGCCGGCGCCCCTTCCTCCCTCTCCCGAGCCGCTGACCGGTGGGGCCCGCTTGCCGGCGCCGCGCCCTGCCTTGATGACGTCAGCCCTGGGATTTATTGCGCAATAAATGATTTAAGGTTTTTTTATAGTAATAAACACAGTGAATCTTCTAAAATTCATAACTAATTCATCCGAGCTCCGTTTAAGCCCATTCAAGTCTCAGTAAATCAAGAAAAATGTGTAGAATCCATTAAAAATGGTTTTGTTCCCTGTTTCAGTAGTCTTATAGCCTGTTTGCAATGTTTGCTTTGTATGTCGCTAGATTCCGGTTCCTCCGACGCTCCGGTGTACTTCGAAATAGTCGCCGAGGTTCCTCCAGCAGCAGAGCAAGGCAAGTCATGCTTGTCACTTGAACATGTTGATCCTATATTGCAAATGCTCTATTGTTTTTCTTCAAATATTGCATTGTTTTATAATGTTACTATGGGATGTTTACCTATTGTCATAGCCATGCTATTGTTGTACCATGTCCCTTTGTCAGCTTGGGGTTATAACATGACTAGAGATTGGACTAGGGATTGCTTAGCCATGCTTAGTTCAACTAGTACACAATGGGAAAAATTCTATTAATGTTTAGACTGCTAGTTCTAATGGTATTGTTGGATTAGTGCCACCGCTTTGGTGTTGGTTAATTAAAATAAATTACATGGTGGGCTGTGGGTGCATGGTTTTGCTGGTCGCACCCATGGCAGTTAAGGACCGGTTCGCGGGATGCCCTGGAAGAACTTATTGTACTTACCACAAGCCAGCGTGGGCAACGGCTGGGCTTGTAGTGTAGCTTTCCTCTAGCCGACACATCCAGGCAAGGGTGGGCGTGATGGAGTTTGGATGGGCCCTGCGACGGCCTATGCGGCTTCCGGATTCACCTAGGCACGAGAGGGGACTGCCCGCTGTCTTGCGAGGAGTGGGGGTGAAACCTGAGGTGTGGTGTGCTTGGTTAGAGGGGGTTATGCGAAGGGTCTTGTCACGGCCTCTTTCCGGTATGTCGTAGTGGCATGTCGGCGCACGGAAACGTGTCGTGGGGCTGTGTCTTGTGGGTACAGTTGTACACCTCTGATCAGAGTAAAACTATTCGAATAGTCGTGCCCGCGGTTATGGGCGGTCAACCAGATTCACCGTGATTAGTCTCACCCTAGTTTAGTCTTTTGAAGTTTGATAGTTTAGGTGGATGGTTGGGCCTGTCGCAACGTGGTATAGCGTTGGACAGTGGATAATTAATATTAATTAATTATTACGACTGTTTTCTTCTTTAAACTTCTGTTTATAAATGCTCGCTTTATGCAAATGAACCACTCTAGCTCTTCTTTGATAATTCCCTGCATCATACCCCTATTCCAGTATGACTTGCTGAGTACAGTGGGTAGTACTCAGTCTTGCTCTATTTTTCCCAACCCCAGAGCACGAGTATGTGTCAGATGAAGGTTTTTCCGAGGAGTAGGCTTCGTCCGTGCCGTCGAGGATGCCTGTGGAGTGGTGTTCCCGCTGCAGATCTAGTCAAGGCTTAGCTCCTGTTGTCTTTCGTTTTCCACTGCATTTATGTAAGACTTTTATGATGTTTGTAAGACGTGGATCTGAATGTCAACATTGTCGTTTGTGTACCCCGGCCGGTCCTGGACGGGGATTTTAATGCACATTCTGCTTGGAATTCTATTCGGGAATTTCTGGGCGTGACAAGCGATATCTGGGAGTAGCGGGCTAGCCAGTTCCTGAAGTATCGCATTAGAATTAAGCTAAGCTTTCCGTAGACACTGTTTCCCACTAGTAAATTCTCTCTATCATTTGCCTATCTTTACTTTGTGTCCTTGGATGAACCTGACGAGAAGCTGAGCACACACGTTCCCTGTGGTATTCGATACCTTTGAATACTCCCAGGTAAAGTGCTACATCAGTATCTTTCATGCGCTTGCGGATTTTACCTGTGATGTTAAGAAATACCAACACCCGCTCGACCAGACCTACATCCTCGTAGGTGTTCGTTCACATGGTGGTTGATGGGATTCAGATTGGGTGACATAGGGTAGGCATGTCACGCGGTGACATAGAGTTAATCTTGGCCCTCCAAAATAAATCCAACGGCTGAGATTCGTCCGCGTCATCACGAGTTAAAATTTAACTCGCAGGAGTAAAAATTTTACTGGGAGTAAAATTTCAGGAGTTAAAATTTTACTGGAGTTAAATTTTAACTCGTGATGATGTGGACGAATCTCAGCCATTGGATTTGTTTTGGAGGGCCGAGATCCACCCTATGTCACCGCGTGACATGACTGCCCTATGTCACCTAATCTGAATCCTAGTTGATGTGGGTTAAGCATCCGTTCCGTGGACGACCACCTGGCCTCGATCATCGCCTGCCGACCCGACCTATCCAAAATATGACATTTTGCGAAATTCTCTCTTCAAAATAGCATGAAATCATAAAATAATGCGTATGGTATCTATTAATAAATTATCACGTTTTCAATGTCCCCGAGCTTCTTACAATGTCCCTCAGCAAAGATTATTTTTTGTTCTTGTCCTATAGCAAATTTGATGTAAATCAAATAATCACCCATATGGAGCTCAATTATGGCATGCACGGGAGTGGTGATTCTTCGTAGAAATGGATTCAACAACATATTTATACACTGATGAACGCCTAGCTGGCCGTTTGCACTTTTTGCATGAAAAAGAAAAGGAACGTCAGGAACTAGAAATTCTGATTAACGCATAACCATTGCTGCTAGCTGAATTTGGGTTCCACGTGAATACGTGATACGATCGAGCCAGTGTGTACTTGTTTTTTCGTCCTTTCTTTTTTTTTTCTTTTTATATATCTCACCATGTTCGCTTCCCGACATTATAATCATGCGTGAATCAGGCAGCTTTGACGGGAGAGATTACACACTAAACAGCAGGCAGTATCATGAAAAGAATAACAAAGTTACGATTAATTAATCTCAGACACGAACAAAGGAGTTAGTCATCATCACCGTCACCACCATCATTCACACGAGTACTCCCTCCCTAAAAAAAAATCTAAAATTGGATATAATTTACTATAGAACAATAAATTTGAATAAAAATTTATTCATATTCATAACACTACTAGAAAAAGTATTTTTCCAGACGTAGGGGTCTCATTTTCGCAGGCGGTAATAACCCTTAGAGCCAAATGACCGCCTACAAAAATATAAATCGGGGTGAATGTGCCGGTCCGCCTGCGTAAATCTATTTTCGCAGATGGACCTCTTAAGCGGGCACTGGTGGAGAAACCATCTTTCGTCGGTCGGCCGATTTCCACAATAGTCCCGGATGCAATAAAAACCGGGGCTAAAGATGATCTTTAGTCCCGGTTCAAAAGGGAAACGGGCATATTTGATCTTTAGTCCCGGTTTGTGTTACCAACCGGGACTAAAGATCATCTTTAGTCCCGGTTCGAATGCTGTCAGGACCTGTCAGGCCCCCCCGGGATCTTTAGTCCCGGTTGGTAACACCAACCGGGACTAAAGATCTTAACTTTAGTCCCGGTTGGTGCTACCAACCGGGACTAAAGATCCCGGTGATCTTTAGCCCCGGTTGGTGCTACCAACCGGGACTAAAGATCTTAACTTTAGTCCCGGTTGGTAATACCAACCGGGACTAATGATCCCGGTGATCTTTAGCCCCGGTTGGTGCTACCAACCGGGACTAAAGTCCCACCCCTATATATATGTCTTCTTCCTCCTCCAGCTGCCCGAGCAAGCTTCAAAATTACTTCAAAAAAGAGGGGAGGTCATGCCAAAATTTCTATTGAATTTATTTTGGTGATTACATACAAATCGGAGGTGCCTAAAAGGTTTGCAACTTCATCCTCCAATGTTTTTTTTGTCATACTACATTTGCACCTATGTTTTGCACACTTTTTTTGTCTCCAAAATTTAGTTGTAAGTTGATGAGAGAGAAAATGTGTGTGGGGAAGAAAGAATATATAGAAATTTAGTTCATTTGCTAAACAAGGTTTTATAAAATAGTTGAGAAGGAAAACTCTAGTGAAAGTTAATCTTAAATAATAGAAAACAAACTAAAATGAAAATTAAAAGAAGTAAAACACATTAAAATTAGTTTAAAACTTTACAAATAGTTTTTAAGAATTATTTGGTGTAATATTTTATGATTTTTGTATGAATAAAGATATCTTATAATTATTGTATGACTGTCATTATTGTAAGAATAATTATTTGTGTGCGGTTTTTTTGACTCATGTAGATGGATCGGCAATGGATGTACACTGACCGGCGGTCCAAAGAGTTTATTGACGGCGTGCACTATTTTTTGAGAGTGGCCGAAGCTAACAGGCAAAGGGGTTTTATTTGTTGTCCATGCAATAAGTGTAAGAATCAGAAGGAGTATTCTGCATCCAGGACTATTCATTTCCACTTGTTTGAGTCGGGGTTCATGCCAAGCTATAATTGTTGGACATCCCACGGAGAGCAAGGTGTTGAAATGGAAGAAGATGAAGTGGAAGATGACAATATTCCGGACTTTGCTCAGTATGTTGGATTTGAAGGAAATCAAACGGGCGAGGAGGAAATAGCTGCTGATGGTAACGACGTTGCGGATGATCTTGGTCAGATGTTGCAGGACGCCAGGGAGGACTGCGAAAGTGAAAAGGAGGCCCATAAATTGGACAAGATGTTGGAGGACCACAGAACTTCGTTGTACCCAGGTTGCGAGCAGGGGCACAAAAAGTTGGATACCACTCTGGAGTTGTTGCAATGGAAGGCAAAAAATGGGGTTAGTGACAAGGCATTTGGCGATTTATTGAAACTCGTCAAGAACATTCTTCCGGGGGGAAACAAATTGCCCGAGACAACGTACGAGGCTAAGAAGATAGTCTGCCCGTTAGGACTGGAAGTTCATAAGATTCACGCATGTCCGAACGATTGTATCCTATATCGCGGTGAGGAGTATGAGAACTTAGAAGCATGCCCTGTTTGCAAAGCACTACGATACAAGATTAGACGGGACGATCCAGGAGAAGTTGACGGGCAGCTAACAAAGAAGAGAATTCCTGCTAAGGTGATGTGGTATTTCCCTATAATACCACGGCTAAGGCGTTTGTTCAGGAACAAGGGGAATGCTAGAATGTTGCGATGGCACGCTGAAGAGCGTCAACAGGACGGGATGCTGAGACACCCCGCCGATGGTTCGCAGTGGCGAAACATCGACAGAAAATTTAAAGAATTTGGAAAGGACGCACGAAACATACGGTTTGGTTTGAGTACGGATGGCATGAATCCTTTTGGAGAGATGAGCAGCGGCCATAGCACTTGGCCCGTTACGATGTGTATCTACAACCTCCCCCCCTGGCTATGCATGAAGAGGAAGTACATAATGATGCCGATTATTATTCAAGGCCCCAAGCAACCTGGTAACGACATCGACGTGTACCTAAGACCACTGGTCGAAGATCTTAAACAGTTGTGGAAGAAGGAAGGTGTCCCCGTGTGGGACGAGGACAAACAGGAGGAGTTTAACCTACGAGCGCTGCTGTTCGTAACCATCAACGATTGGCCTGCACTTAGCAACCTATCCGGACAGTCCAACAAGGGGTACAAGGCTTGCACTCACTGTATGGATGAAACAGAAAGTACGTACCTTAAGCACTGTAGGAAGGTTGTATACATGGGTCATCGTCGATTCCTTGCAGCAAACCACCCGGTACGGAAGAAAGGCAAGCACTTCGAACATAAGGCCGACCACCGTACGAAGCCTAAACATCGCAGCGGGAAAACAATGTTTGCTATGGTTAAAGATCTTAAAGTAGTGTTTGGAAAGGGGCCTGGAAGCCAGCATATAGAGAGCGAAGATGGTCACGCGGCGATGTGGAAAAAGAACTCTATATTTTGGGAGTTACCATATTGGGAATTCTTGGACGTACGCCACGCAATCGACGTGATGCACCTCACTAAGAACCTTTGCGTAAACCTTCTTGGCTTCCTAGGTGTATACGGAAAGTCGAAAGATACACTGGAAGCACGTAATGATCTGAAGCATATGGAACAACGCGGCGACCTTCACCCGGAACCAAAGGAGAAAGGAAGCCATTACTTGAGTCCAGCCAGCTACACTCTTAGCAAGGCAGAGAAGGAAAGTATGTTTGAATGCTTGGAGAGCATAAAGGTACCGTCTGGATACTCCACGAATATCAAGCGAATAATAAGCACGAAGGAGAAGAAGTTCACAAACCTAAAGTCTCATGACTGTCACGTGTTGATGACACAACTGCTACCAGTTGTAATAAGGGGTATCCTTCCAGACAATGTCCGGGCAACAATAACAAAGCTATGTGCATTCATGTACGCAATTTCGCAGAAGGTCATCGATCCGGATAGATTAGAAGCCCTTCAGAATGAAGTGGTGCAATGTCTCGTCAGTTTTGAGTTGATATTTCCACCTTCATTTTTCAATATAATGACGCATCTGCTTTGTCACCTTGTGAAAGAGATCCGTATTCTCGGGCCTATGTACCTACACAACATGTTTCCTTTCGAGAGGTACATGGGCGTTCTGAAGAAGTATGTTCGTAACCGTGCTTGTCCAGAGGCAAGCATCGCCAAGGGTTATGGAACAGAGGAGGTCATCGAATTTTGCGTAGAATTTATCGAAGACCTTCGCCCAATCGGGGTACCTGAATCACGCCATGAAGGGAGACTACGGGGAAAGGGAACTCTCGGAAGGAAAGCAATAACGACGGTAGACAACAATTTATTCCGTAAAGCCCATTTCACTGTTCTGCAACACTCTTCATTGGTAGCTCCTTACATCGAGGAGCACTTGGCTCTAGTTCGCGCCAGGAACATCGGTAAGTCCGATGCATGGATTACACGGCATCACATTGATACTTTCCCCGCGTGGCTACGACAACATCTCATGGGTAACGAGTCGATCAACCAACAACTTGCCTTCCTGGCGAGGGGACCGTCTGGGTCGATCGCGACATTCCAGGGATATGAGATCAATGGGTACACATTCTACACGAGAGCCCAAGACATGAAGAGCACGAACCAAAACAGCGTTGTTCGTGTCGATGCCATGGGACACGATGGAACAACTGCCACGTATTACGGTGCCATCGAGGACATATGGGAACTTGACTATGGTCCTCTCAAGGTTCCTCTGTTCCGGTGCCAATGGGTTAGGTTGACTGGTGGAGGCGTAATGATTGATGACAGTGGGATGACAACTGTTGACCTTAACAAGGTTGGATACTCGGACGAACCTTTTGTCCTTGCCAATGATGTAACGCAAGTCTTTTTCGTGAAGGACATGTCTAGCAAAGGAAAGAAGGGCAGAGGGCCTGATGAGCCTAAGCGTCAAGTGGTTCTCCCAGGCAAAAGAAAAATCGTCGGAGTTGAGGACAAGACTGACGAGGATTACGATCAGTTGGATGGGCAACCCCCTTTCACGGTGACGATTGACCCTAGCATCCTCCTATCAAATGAAGACACCCCTTACTCACGCAGCGATCACAAGGAGGGAACAATAGTAAGGAGAAAGTACGTGCCGTAATTATTTTGTACACGATGTAAACTATTTTGGATGTATTGATTATCCATATAAATCAATTGATGTATGGCATATGTTAATTACGCACGATTATTAGAGGTTTCAACAAGTTTAAATCATGTATATGCTAGTTATATGTGATACTTACAATTTTTAAAAGTTTTAAATCACACAGGTGGCAATTTCATATGTATGTTAATTAGAGTTTTTAACATTTAATTTACTAGCATTCATATGCTAATTATAATTGACTAGAGGATTTTTAAAAGTTTTAAATCACGCAAGTGGCAATTTCATATGTTAATTAGAGTTTTTAACATTTAATTTACTATCATTCATATGCTAATAAAAATTGACTGGAGAATTTTTAAAAGTATTAAATTTAATATATTTTTAAAACTATCATTCATATATTAGAGTTTTTCACAATTTAATTTACTATCTTTCATATGCTACTTATATATGACTATTCAAATTTTTAAAAGGTTAAAATCATGCATGTGGCATTTACATATGTTAATTAGAGTTTTTAGCATTTAATTTAATATAATTCCTACGCTAAGTACATATGATGATTACAATTTTTATTAATTTTATATCATGCAGTATGTACATACATATCTTAATTAGAGTTTTTACCAATATAATAATATCATTCATATATATGCTAAGTATATATGATTATTGGAATTTTTATTAATTATATTTGCTTATTACGATTTATCCACTTAATTTATTACAGCCAAAAAAAAATTTTCGAAGTAATTTTCATTAATCTTTGTACTTTAAATAATGTTAATGCATTAACTTCTATTTTATAAACCCATATGTAAGCGAAAATCATATGCAGTGCTATAATCTTTAGTCCCGGTTCTTAACCCTAACCGGGTTTAAAAAGAATTTCGAAATAGCGGGAAAAGATATTTACTCCCGGTTGTTGAGAACAACCGGGACTAAAGATATCTTTAGTCCCGGTTGTTGAGAACAACCAGAAGTAAATATCTTTTCTTTACTCCCGGTTGTTCTCAACAACCGGGACTAAAGATATCTCAACAACCGGGAGTAAAGATCTTTTCTTTACTCCCGGTTGTTCTCAACAACCGGGACTAAAGATATCTTTAGTCCCGGTTGTTGAGAACAACCGGGAGTAAAGATCCAGGGGTATATATATTCCCGGTGCGCCCTCGTCTTCTTCACCAACACTTAAACGTTTTCGGCCGATCGATCTCTCTCGGCCTCTCTCCTTCGCCGCCACTGCCTAGGGCAAATCCCCGCGCCGACGCCGCCGTATCTCGCCGTCGTCTCGAGCTCGTCGTCCTCGCCGCCGCCTCCGCCTCCTCCGCTGCCGCCGCATCTCTGGGGTGAGAGCCGCCGCCGCCAGATCTCCCTTCATGCATCTCGATCTCTCCGATCTCGATCTCTCTCCGTCGCGCCGCCCGCCACGAGACGCCGTGCCACGACGACGACGCGCCACGCCGCCGCCTTCGACGCCGCGCAACGCCGCCGCCGCATGCCAACGCCACGCCGCCGCCGCCGACGCCACGCCCCCGCCCCCAACGCCGCCACGCGCGCAATGCCGCCGCCGCCACGCCACGCCGCCGCCGCCACGCCACGCCACGCCACCGCCGCCACGCCACGCCGCCGCCGCCACGGCCCCACAACGCCACGCCGCCGCCGCCGTCGCCACGCCGCCGCGCCAACCGCCGCCCCGATGCCGCCACACCGCCGTTAACGAACGAGAACGAGAACGATCGAACGAACGAGAGCGAGAACGAACACGTCAACGTACGTTGCCGCGACAACGTGAACGAGAACGAGAACGATCGAACGAACGAGAGCGAGAACGAGAACGATCGAACGAAGACAAGCGAGAACGAGGGAACGAACGTGAATGAGAACAAGCGAACGAACGTGAATGAGAACGAGCGAACGAACGTGAACGAGCTAGGGAACGTGAACGAGCGAACGAACGAGGACGAACGTTAACGTGAAATGCAATATATATATATATATATATATATATATATATATATGTATATATATATGTATATATATATATATGTATATATATATATATATATATGTATATATATATATATGTATATATATGTATATATATGTATATATATGTATATATATATATATATATGTATATATATATATGTATATATATGTATATATATGTATATATATGTATATATGTATATATATATATATATATATATATATATATATATATATATATATATGTTACTTCGCATTTATCCTAATACATTTTTTTGTATCTTGCAGAAAAGACGTGTTGTCGGAGTCGTCCGTCAAGCCTGAGTGGAAGAGCTAGCCCTAGAAGGAATTGGAGCAGGCAAGTGACGTAATAATATAAATGATTGTTATATTTGTAATGCAATTAATTAAGATTATTAGACCTGTAATTAGACTTATCATATAAGATTGTGTAGTGTTCTAATATTATTTGAGTTTTAATATAAGATTATTTTATTGCAAATTAGACTTAGTATGACATTATTGACTACGGAATTGGTGCGACTCCTAGCAATTGACTATTGTAGTCTTAATTAGACTTAGCATATACGCACGAAACACTTAGCATACATTACTATTTTAGTCTTAGCATGTAATATTATTTGAGTTTTAATATAAGATTATTTTATTTGTAATTAGATTTAGTATATAATTATTTACTAGCTAGGGTTGTATAATATACGTCACCTAGACTTAGCTTATATCACGATTTGTAATTAGACTTAGCACGTAAGGTTGTGTAGGGTTCTAATGTACGACATTTACACTTAGCATACATGACTTAGATTGTTAAAACATAAATGTCTCGTGACTTAGCAGATGTTTCTTGTATCAACAGATGGCTGACCGCGATGAGGAACAGATATTGTACGATACAATCGCGGAGGGAAGCAGCCAGTACTGGAATGAAGAAGAGGGGAACGAGGATCCAAACCAGTACTTGAACGAGGAAGGGAACGTGGAGAGGGATGCGGAGGGGAACCAGCAGGGGCACGTGGAAAGGGATGTGGAGGGGAACCAGGAGGAGGAGGCTAGTGGTAGTCAACCCTCCGTTGGACAGAAGAGGGCACGCGGGCAACGAGGTGCAGCGAAGAAGCTTGAGGGTCGGCACATCATAACGGAAGTGGAAGAAGATGGACGTCCTAGTGCCCCGGCCGAAGCCGCCAAGAACTATGTACGTCACAGCGGTTGGGTTGTACGGGATAACGTGCCTGTCAGTACGGTGTACTGGCGAAGAACAAGGGCACGCGGAGATCATGAGAGCTTTGTCCCAGATTCGGAGAAAGAGATGTTGTGGACCACAATGCTCGAGACATTCACCCTTCCTGCGGGTACAGAGGACAAAGTGAAAAGGTGGACTCTGAAGAAAATGGCAGAACAGTTTCAGAGCTTCAAGGGAGATCTGTACCAGAAGTATATACTGAAGGGGCAGACACCGAACTTCGACACATTCCCAAAGCTAAGGGATCACTGGGACGAGTTCGTTGCATATAAGACAGGTGAACAAGGGCAGGCGATGATGGAAAGAAACAAAGAAAATGCCGCCAAGAAGAAGTACCATCACCACTTGGGGTCAGGAGGCTATAGCGTCGCGATGCCGAAGTGGGAGCAGATGGAGGCTAGCTTGATTGAGAGGGGTATCGAACCGGCAACAGCCAATTGGCCGGAACGATCGAAGTTCTGGTACTATGCTCACGGTGGAACGCTCAACCCAGCTGATGGCTCACTGGTCTTCGGCTATCAGATACAAGAGGCTGCGCGACGACTAACAGATGCAGTGGAAGCCTCCTCTCAGGGCACGTTCCGACCAGACAGAGATAGGGACGAGCTGACACTCGCCCTGCAGACTCCAGAGCATCCAGGACGAACTCGAGGGAAAGGGGTGATTCCTTGGAAGATTGGTTTCAAGGAGGACATCCACACGTACAGGAGTCGGATGAGGAGCAAGAGAGATACCGAGGCGAAGATTGCAGACCTAGAGTTCCGGGTATCGAGCTACGAACTCAACATGAAAGAGGAGGTGGCAAGGAAGGTTGATGAACGCATGGCCGCACATCGGTCCCATGATCCCCAGCCGACCATTCCTCCTGCAATGGTGAGCCCGTCAGGAAACCGTAGCAGCTGCGCCTCAACGGGGCAGGTAGGATCACAGAGCATGGACGCCAAGCAAACACAGGACGAATCGACCTGTCCCGTTGATGACATCACTCAGCGGACACCATGTGAGCTGCATATTCCTTTCAAGAACTTATCAATAAAGGTAAGATTTAGCCATTCCGCTAGTTGCTGCTTATATATGTTGATTACTAATAAATAATCTCTCACAACATGAAGGTGGCGTCGGGCATGGCCATCCCAACGGACCCTTCAGGTACTTACCACTGCAGGCCGATTCCAGCAGGATACTCCAAGGTCGAAGTTGAGTTGGTCGAAGGCGCGTACGAGGACCTCGAGCTGGATTACCCTGGAGGAGACGGTGAGACGCATCTACGAGACACATGCCATGCTATTATTCTATGGCGCAGGCGGCACATCATCCTCCCTGGGCGACAAGCGGCGTCTCGTGCACCATCTCCTCCGGCTCCGCCATCTCCTCCTCAGGATCCTGCACCGTCTCCTCCTCATGCTCCGCCAGCACCGTCTCCACCGCAGGCTCCAGCATCGACTCCTCCTCAGGATCCTGCACCGACTCCTCCTCGTGCTCCTACACCTACTCCCCCGCAAGCTCCTCTTCCGGCACCTTCAAAGTCAAGGGCCCCCCCAGCTCCACCGCTTGCCCACACAAGGGCAACAAAGAAGGCGAAAGTTGACGCCGCCAAGAACAAGGACCCGGGGTACGATTGCACGCAAGAGGAGCTTGACGCTTACGTTGCATCAGAAGTCAAGAGACAATTCAAGCCTCGAAGTCCAGAAAAGAAGATTCCTATAGACCCCAGTGTCAGGAACTTCTTCAGGGGTATGTCTACATCTGTCAAGGAGGCCATCAATCTATCGGACTATGAGCGAACGCTGAAGAAAGCATCTTCTGGAAAGTCCAAACCAGTCCCTCAGCTTGGAGAGCAACCAAACCAGGAGATCGAGCCGTTGGTGACCGGTAAAGAAATGACGATAGAACAATTTATTACTGACACCGGTCTAACTACGGATCAATTGCTAGGAGTCGCACCAATCGAAAAGGCGGAAGTGAAATACATGTACGAACTCGGTAAACCGCTTGTCAAGCCTGAGCTGCTGCAGTCCCTACCCACACAAATGTACAAGTTCCATCAGCTGTACATGGAGATGAGCGCCACCGGTAGAGAGATGATCGGAGCGAGGATCAGGGACACGGACTTCTTGCAAGGAGATGACATTCTCTGAATCAATTTCAGGGGAATCTACGAACTATACCAGCTGGACGCCCTCGACGTCTCTATTATGAGTTGCTGGATTTTGTAAGTATATCGTTCAGTTAGATTTCTTACTATACGTCTCCTTTAATTAATTAGGTCCTTGTATATAAGTAGACCATATAAAATAATATACTCCCTTTTATCGTTGTAGAATGGAGATTCAAAGGGCCCGACGGCGGAGGGTTTTCGATACTGGATTCATCGACCCTCGGAAAGTAAACGTCGCAATGCTCGACCAATATCCACAAGAAACAGAGGACAATCTCGTCCATCTCCTGAAGGCGCAGCATTACAAGACGTTCATACTGTTGCCATACAACACAGAGTTAGTTTAATTTTACTGTCTTCCTACATACCAAATTTCATTCCCGTACGAACTTGCTAAGTGTTTCATATGTAATGCATCCCACGCACATTGCAGATTCCACTGGGTGCTTTTACTCATCGACCTGGAGGCCTGCACCGTCAACGTATATGACTCAATGGATAAAAAAGAGTCTAGGTTTGACAAGGTTTTCGAACTTATAGACAGGTACCGTCATAAGTTCCTTTGTTAATTAAGAAAATCTTGTTATGTTAATTGCTACTACGAATCATAGCTTTAAACTCCATGTAGGGCTTGGTATCGATTCCGTCATTTGGTCCGCGGCAAATGGAGAGAAAGACTTAGGCGGAAGTTCAAATTTCCTGTGAGTACACATGCTCTACATTTATATTTCTCCGATTCAAATACATACAAGTGTATATTAATTAGATCTCTCGTTGTTTGTCATTTATTTGTAGTGCGCAAAGCAAAAGCAGGGAACTAACTTGTGCGGCTATTACGTGTGCGAGTATTGCCACTGCCTTGCAGACCAAATCATCACCACAAGAGAGCTCGATGTACGTACAAATAAATTCAAAATTTCATTACGTAGCGATTTCTTGTTTAATTACTAATCAATTTCATACATTCATATAGTTTATTCGCATGAGGGATAACCTGACCACACACAAGGAATTTATCGCGGCGGTTCAAGAACAACTCATGGGATTCATCAACGAAGAAATCCTTGATCCCAAGGGTGAATTCTACTACGACGGAAACACAATTCACCGGTCCTTAGCTTCTGAGCTAGCAGCGAGTACTACTACGTCGAAATCGTAGCTAGCTAGGACATATAATGGATTGTAATTAATACATGACTACATATGTTTCTATATGCATGTGTACACATTTTCTATAATGTAAATATATTTTGTTCATATATATATCTATATACATATGCATTTGCATAACATATATATGTATAAATACATATATATTATGCATGTATATACATATAATATAATATAATATATATATATATATACATATATATATATATATGTATGCATATATATGTATTGAAACATATATATGCATGGTTTATATATATATATATATATATATATATATATATATATATATATATATATATATATATATATATATATATATATATAAACCATGCAGCAACAGGGGCATGCAAAAAAAAAAGGTCAGCTTGATCTTTAGTCCCGGTTGGTGTTACCAACCGGGACTAAAGAGGGCTCAGCCGGCCACGGGGCTGAGCCATCTTTAGTCCCGGTTGGTGTTACCAACCGGAACTAAAGATCGATCTTTACTCCCGGTTATTTCACCCGGGACTAAAGATAGCGATCTTTAGTCCCGGATTGGTACTCCCGGTTTGGAAACCGGGACTAAAGGGGGGTTACGAACCGGGACTACAAAGGGTTTCTCCACCAGTGGGGTCCGCCTGCGAAAATAGACTTGACTATAAATAGACTTTGGATAGACTTAGATTTTTCTAAGTCTCAAAACGCACCCCTCGCTCTCACCTCTCCTCCCCTCCCCTCTCCTCCCCTCGGCCGGCCTCTCCCACGGCGGCTACAGCGCGGGGCGGCACGGCGTCCGGCAGCGGGGCGGCACGCGGCGTCCCGCGGCGCGGGGCGGCGGCGGTGGCAGCGGCTCCCCTCCCCCCTCCCTCCCAGATCTGGGAGGAGGGAGGGGGGAGGCCGGCGGCGGCGGCGGCGATGACGGCGCGGGGCCGCGGCGACGACGACGCGCGGGGGCCGCGGCGGCGGCTCCCCTCCCCCCTCCCTCCCAGATCTGGCCGGAGGAGGGAGGGGGGAGGCCGGCGGCGGCGGCTATGGCACGGGGCGGCGGCAGCGACGACGGCGCGGGGCCGCGGTGACGATGACGCGCGGGGGGGGCCGCGGTGGCGACTCCCCTCCCCCCTCCCTCCCAGATCTGGCCGGAGGAGGGAGAGGGGAGGCCGGCGGCGGCGACTACGGCGCGGGGCGGCGGCGACAACGACGCCCGGCACGGCTCCCCTCCCCCCCTCTTGCCCGGCGCGGCGACACTGGAGGAGGACGCCGCCCGTGATTTTTTTTTTGTTTTTTGAATGTATTTTCACAAGCGGGCTGTTGCTCTGACTGTGAAAATTGATGATTTTCACAGTCGTTGACCTACAGGTGATCTAACGAAAATCACTTTTTTTTGTCACCAAAATCACTTTTTTCCGCCTGAAAATATATTTTTCTAGTAGTATAATACTAGTATGTGTCACATCGAATACTAAGTTGATTTTTTATGAAACGGAGGGAGTAAATATGTATCTGTAGACTGTAGTGTAGCTTTGCATGGCTTAATTATAGTATCAAACAAGATCGCTAATCACCGGCCTGCTCCCCCTCGTGCTCCCACTAATCAGTGATTACCGCCACTAATCAAGAAAAGAAAAAAAAGAAAGGAATTAGCAGGGGGCAGCGTGGACACGCGTCGAGTTCCTGTTGGATGACTCAAGGTGGGCCCCACGAAATGATTGCTGTCAGCGCCTCCCCACGTGCTGCGGTTGCGGTCGATGTCCCCCGCTGACAGCACGTGAGCCGGCGGGGCCCACTGTCAGGGTGGACAAATGGACGGTCCGGATCGACGCGTGGATGCGTGGGCGGGTCGTACGGATGGGCCACGAGGGCGGAGGAGGTTGCAGGTTGAGTCCCTTTTGGGCCGTGCAGATACATCGTACGTGGCCCGAAAGGCGGCCTCCCGCGTGATGGATCCGGCCGTTCTTTTGGCCTGCTTGCTTTTCCTTTGCTGGTTGTGTGGTGGAATAAGTTCACTTAGTGACCCTTAAAAGGGATCGAAATCTAATCCGTGACCCTGAACCACAAAACCGAATATCTCGACCCCCAAACTCTTAAAACCGGTGTAATTTGACTCCCTTAACGGTTTTGGAGGGTGGTTTTGCTGACGTGGCACCTACGTGGCGGTATTGACCGGGTCTCCTTTACACGTGGCGTTGAGTGGCATTTAGAATTAAAAAATATGTGTGGGACCCATTTGTCATTGATAGAAAAGAAATTGTGGGACCCACGTGTCCCATCTCTCTCTCCCCTCCCTCCAGTTTCCTCTCCCTCCTCACCGCTCCCTCTCTCTCCCGCGGCGGGCGGAGACGGCAACGAGCGGCGGATGCGCGGGCGTGGCGCGGCGGCCTGCGAGCGGCGGAGACGCGGGAGTGGCGTCGCCAGGCACTGGAACGGCAACGGCGGCGGCGCCCGGGCTGAGCTCCACCGCCTCCTCGCCGACGGCGACTAGGCGTTCGAGCCGGAGTACGGCGGGCGGCGGCGGCGAGAGGCACACGCGGCGAGGTCGACGACGACGACGTCCTCCACCGTCACCCACCCAACCCGATCGCGCATCACCGCCGATCCGCGTGCGGCGGCTTACAGCTGGATCGGGGGCCAGCCCTCGCAGAAGACGCGATGGATATGGAGGAGAGGGGACCAATGCAAGCGACCGTGTACCTGGCTCCGTTTCGCTGCGACTTGAGACACAAGGGATCAGATCGATCAAAAAGATCACACGCCAGCACGCACGCAGCGCAGGTGTCTCTAACCAGCTGGTCCGGTCCGCCTCGAACAAACTCGTCCGAGATCGCGGCCGGTCGCCGCCTCGCTGGTGCAGCTAGCACCTCTATCTACATCTATATCAGGAGACCATTGAGAATGAGTTGCATGCGGCTCTCTCCTCTCATCCTGTGAGTTGCCCGAGACGAATCAAGAATGAGTTGCTTTGCCCACAATGGATGGAGCTCGGTTATCTCTCGTGCTCCTGTGCCTGGTGGTGGTGGTGGCCTCCGCGCATGCCGGCGGCGCCGATGCGAGGAAGACGGTCGGCGAGTACGTCATCGCCCCTCCGCGTGTGCTTCCCGCCGCCGCCGCTCGCCCGTTCTCCTGCTCGAACGCCTGGTCGCCGTCGGTGAGGAGGCGGTGGAGCTCAGCCCGGGCGCCGCCGTTGCCATTCCAGTGCCTGGCGCCGTCACTCCCACGTCTCCGCCGCTCGCAGGCCGCCGCGCCACGCCCGCGCATCCGCCGCTCGTTGCCGTCTCCGCCCGCCGCGGGATAGAGAGGGAGCGGCGAGGAGGGAGAGGAAACTGGAGGGAGGGGAGAGAGATGGGACACGTGGGTCCCACAATTTCTTTTCTGCCAATGACAAATGGGTCCCACACATATTTTTAAATTCTAAATGTCACCTCAACGCTACGTGTGAAGGAGACCCGGTCAATACCGCCACGTAGGCGCCACGTCAGCAAAACCACCCTCCAAAACCGCTAAGGGAGTCAAATTGCACCGGTTTTAAGAGTTTGGGGTCGAGATATCCGGTTTTGTGGTTCAGGGTCACGGATTAGATTTCGATCACTTTTAAGTTTAACTAAGTGAAACTTATTCCTTGTGTGGCTTGGGGGGGTGGGGGGGGGGGGTGTTGCGTCGAGTCAGCTTGCGTGCGGTGTGGCCGACCGGTCGCTGTTGGGCTCATGTTCATGCACGGAACGAACGGTCACGGGACGGGTCGGTGTGTCCCTTCTTCCCTGTTCATATCTCACTCGGAATCTCGTGTTTTTCTTACAAAATCTGACGACATTGTCTAGTCAGCTTCGATGGTTTACTCTAAACATTCTGGTAAGATAATACTCCCTCCGTCTCAAAATATTAATAATTTTTAATGGATAAAATATTTTCTAATACTACGAATTTAGACAGTACTATGAAATGTTTCGTCCATCTAAAATTACTTATAATTTAGGACGACGGATAGAGTACACCATTCATTTTGTATCATAAATTGTTTTAACTTTTCCTGGTCAAACTTCCTCTTAGTTTAACTGAGTTTATAAAAAAATTAGCAACATCTACCACATCGAATTAGTTTTATTAGTTGTAAGATTGAATATATTTTGATAGTATGCTTTTTTTTATGTTAGAAATGTTAGTATGAAATGGAGGGGTTACTAAATTATATCCACCAAAATTTTTTACAATGTCTATACATTATCTTGTGTTACTATTCCCTTAGTTTCAAAATATATATAGCTATTTCTAATATTCAAATTAATTTATCCCAAGATAAGTTATTTCTAGCACTTTTGATGCTATTATGTCTATTATACCCCTAACAACTACTCCATCTGTTAAAAAAACCAATTGTTGTCTAGGATCAAACCCATAATTATTTTTTTAACGGAGGGAGTAGCTCACACCCACGGATCCACCAACAACCGAACCCCTACTAAGTCCTTTATACATTAATAAAGTGCATTGTGATCTTTTCACCGTTATTTCTTAATATCTATAAAATAATTTAAAATAGCTATATTTTGGAAGAGAGAAATTATATATTTTAGCATCTAAGTACAGCCATCTTAATCGTTATATCTACCATGCATGGCTGTACACCCGATTGAGTGTGTGTACGGTGTACCTATTAGGGGATGAGCAGGGGTTGGGCCAGGCCAACCCATATTGTCCATTTACATATCTAGCCATTGTTGATTTGGGGTGAGCTAGTATTTTGCTTTTGCACAATGAGTAAACCAGTGTAAACTCTATCTTGAATTTCTCTTTTCATATGTGGTGTCAGTGGAATTTGTGTAAAGAGCTAATGATTATTTACATTTCAGCTTTCTTTGAAATGGGCGAATTTCAAATAAATGTTGGAAGAACTAAACTAAATCTGATCCTGCAAATAAAAAAGACCCGTTAAAATTCATGAGTTCCAAAGGAACATTCCTTGTGGCCCAACATATGAGAATAATTACTAGCTAGTTTTTCCATGAACAAAGGGAATCTGTAATCTATCCCTGACATATTGGAAAATGTTGTCTAAGTTGTATGTTAGATATAATGTCGATTTGATATGGCTGGAGAATAATGTAAACATACGAGGCACATAAATATTTACTATGTACATTTGTCCCAGAATAAATTAATTTAGTACGATATGTGGCATATATTATTGAGGGAATCTCTTATACACCACTCGAAATTAGCCAATTCTCTTATATGCCACTCAAAATTGACTTCTCACTTTTATGCCATTGGTTCAAGTTTTCCCACCCTTTCATGTCATTCCTAGCACTATAGCTTTTGTTGACGGTTAGTTAGATGTTAGTTTTTCATAAATGACCAATATGCCCTCTCAACTAAAAAATGTGTAAACTTCAAAATTCATAACTAATTTATTTAAATCCTTTTTGAGTGAACAAAATTTTGTCAAAACCAGTGAAAAATGCTCTTTGTATTAAAAATATTGTCTACCAACTGTCAAGGGAAATGCATCTTTTTTACAATGAAGTTAACAGTCAAATGGCGGTGGAGTAACGGCAATGGCCTTAAAAGGAGGATAAACTTGAACCAGTAGCATAGAAGGGATGAGCCAATTTATAGTGGCATATAAAAAACCGGTTAATTTAGAGTGGCATACAAGGGATTCTCTCTATATTATTACTACGAATCTGGTCAGATGCATGTTCAGATTCATAATACTAAAATATATCATATCCTATATCAAATTAACTTATTATGTATCGGAGGAAGTAGCTAGTCTCTGCATGCGACACTGTATTTTATTTACGTAATTTGAACATTTCTCACTTTATCTGCACGTCGCAATCTGCACTATGGGGTATCTCATATTGCCTTTGCCCTGTACTGCCATGTGAAATTATGGTATTCAAATGATGCGACAAGCTCTCCGCTCGTCCATATTGCTTTTGCCCTGTAGTGCCACCACTATTACGTGTATCGTCCAAACGCAGCGGGGTTCTAATTATTTAAATTAACCAGATATAAATTAAAGTAACGAGACATAAACTAGATTATTTCTTGCACGTAGCTTCGTTGCTAGCTTCCGCTAGTATATCCATACTTAATTTGGAGATTCTTGTTAAGCAGTAGTTGACAAACTCCTAGTTTCAGTATCTTGTGTCTCTTTCGGTTACAGTACTGTCCAATAGCTCGATCAGATTACTTTAATTTTATGTTAAATTATGTATGCTAGCTACAGAATCAGAATCTTCTGTATATATCCTACTACTACGACTTCCCTTCTCCATCAATTCAAGTCGTAATATACCGTTCACTGTCTGCAAATCTACTCTCCCTGTCTCTAAATATGAGGGATTTTGGTTGGATATGACACATTCTAAGTATAACGAATCTGGATAGAAAGCTTGTCCAGATTCATTGTAACAGTATGTGTCACATCCAACCAAAATCTCTTATATTTAAGGTAGTATAATAGTACTCTTGGCCAAAAAAGTTAAAACCATATTTCCTTTTATCATAATTGATCATAAATGTTTGACATTTTAGATAAGATCAGGTTAAACTTGAAAACTTTAAGTTTTAATGATTTTTAAATTACTTAGTTTGAAAAATATAAAAAAGTGGTATGTGTTAGATTTACCTTTAAAAGTATTTTCATCTCGTAAAATTATTAAATAATTTTGTAAATTTATTTTAATAAAAAAATATTATGGTTGAGGTCACATGTTAACGACCAGAAGAAAGTCAAATATCAAATACGTTTTACATCTGAGAGAGTATATGTTAAGACAATATTTACATTACAAATTACATGACATATTTGAGAGTAATTAAATTCACAAAAGTACTCATATCTTGATAGAAAATAAAATTAAATTTCAATTAATTAAATTCGTAGTAATGAACCATCACAAAAAACTAGATTTAAGGATAATAAACTACGTGTAACCAGTTTGCAATTTGAATCCTATAAAATCATCATATTCTCGTATAGTTTAAACAGCTCAATTGAAAATTGTTCACAAAGCTTCACTTTTATATGCGTTCTTTTACTCCCTCCAGTTTCATTTTAATTGACGTTTTGGACAATGACACGGTCTACAAAATATACCTTTGACCTTATTTTTCTATTATAATATACACAATAAATAAATGCACGTTAACTTTTATTATAGTGTTTTGAAAGACAAATCTATATATGTTGTTCTAGTTTCTTTAAACTAAATACTTTTGAAGTTATTAATGGTCAAAGTTATATAAGGTTTGACCTCAACCTTGTCCAAAACGTCAATTATTATAGAACCGGAGGGAGTACACTACTTAAAACATGATCTTTCCAAACAAACCCATATGTAAAAAGATTTGAAACACACCCTCTATAAACCCGTATGCGAAAATCCATTTTCACAAGCAGATCTCTTAATAGGGCGCCTGTGAGTTTTCACACCCAGCCAGTTCATCTATCCTTTAAGTTTTCCTGCTCCGTTCGTCTCCTCTCCTCCCTACTCCTCCCCATATCAGTCTTCTCCGTTGCCCTCTTCTCTCCCTACCCTGTTCGACTCTTCTCCTCTTTGTCAGCGATAGGAGTGCGCCAATGGGAGCTACAGCTGCCGCTGCCTCGAGAATGACGGGGAGAGGCGACGGCGACTAGGGTGACAGCCTCAAGGACGGTGGATCTGGTGGTGCCGCCCTCGAGAGGGGCGAATCCACCTCCACCGGTGAAGTGGTAGGAAGGGATAGCGACAACTACTATGCAGCTACAACGAACATGTTGATGATGAAGGCCTCAGGAGGCGCGGATCCACCCGTGCCGTCCTTGGGAGGGGCGGATCTGCATCCACCAGCGAAGTGGTGGGAAGGAACAGAGACAACTACTACATAGCTACAACGACCATGATGACAATGGAGGCCTCAGGGGGCGCAGATCCACCCGTACCATCCTTGGGAGAGGCAGATCCACCTCCACCGGCAAAGTGGTGGGAAGGGATAGCGACAACTACTACGCAGCTACAGTGACAATGATGACGATGGAGGCCTCAGGGGGTGCGAATCCACCCGTGCCCTTGGGAGCGACGCCGGTGATGGAGTGGCGAGGAGTGGCGGCGGTGGTTTCTAGAGCGGTGTGTATAATTTCTTCATAGCAACGGATTTATTTGATATTTTTCCTTTTTAAAATATCATAACTCAGAAGCATAATTTTACCAAATTTACTCTAGTATTTTACTTTGTTAATCAACATTCTTTAGTTTTCACATACTAGTGATCAAACACTATAAGAAAAACCATTTTCCAGATGTGGGTCTTTTTTTTCCAGGCGGGTAGGCCCCCCGGAGCCAAACGGCCGCCAACGAAAATGACAACTGGAGATGATTTCCGTCGTTCGCCTGCGAAAATCAATTTTTTCAGGCGGACCCCTTAAGTGATCCGCCTGGAAAAATACCTTTATTTTCATAGGCAGACTCCTTAAAAGATCCGCCTAGAAAAACATAATTTTAGCAGATGGAACCTTAAGTGGTCCGTCTGCAATATGTGAGAATACTTTAAAATTCGATTTCCACAGCTCGTGCCTCTCCCTCTCCCTCACTTTTTCCTCCACTTATTTCCCTCTCCCTCTTTTTTTCCTCTCCCTCTATTGGACACCAGTGCGGCCACAACCAAGCGGAGGAGGAGGCGGGCGCGGAGGAGGCGACACACACACTATCAGTGGAGGAGGCCCCTCCCTCTCCCTCCGGTTCCCTCCTCTTCCTTCCCTCCCATCCCAGATCCGGTGGATGGGAGGGGCGGAGGCGGAGGAAGCACACCGCGCGCAGCCCCTCCCTCTTCCTTCGGCTCCCTCCCCTTCTCTCACACTTATGAGAACATAAGAAGGAATCATGGAAAAAATAAACTCAAATGAACGAAATATGTGACTTGTAGAATTTTCTAAATCTCTATCGAAAATAGGTGTCATTCGGATGTCATTTCTTAAAATAGGCGTAACTTTCTCATACGAACTCGGAATCAGGCAAATAATATATCCACGAACATCTACAGAAAAAAGTTACATCCGATTCTCCCCTACTCTGCCGGGTTCGGCGAAATTAAAACCTCCAAATTCCGCTTGTAAGATTGTGTTTTCGAGGTGAGAAGCTTTTCGGTAGAGTTTTAGAAAATTCCACAGGCCACATATTTCTTTCATTTGAATTTATTTTTTCTATGATTGATTCTTGTGTGCTCCTAAGCGTGAAAAAAATATCAAAAAATAAAATAAAAATAAAAAATTGTGTGTTGGGGGGGCGCTAGCTACACTGGCGCGCTCCCCAGCCACCTCAGCACCGCCCCGCCACGTCGGTAGGAGGACGGCGCCATTGACTCTGGCGTCCCAAAAAGAATTATTTTTAGGATAAATTTTTTCAGGGGTTTATTTGCGAAATAAGTTTTTTAAAAGAACCAAATTATGAAAATCCAGTCTTTTTGAGGGGGGCAATTTTGCACGGGAAGGTATAGGAGGGACCAAACTGGTCGATTGAACTGACACGAACGATGGAGCCCAACAAGATGCGAAACATCTCTCTCAGTCTCAGGGAGAGCGACGCTGCAGGCAGACAGGACATATGCCGCCGCGTTTCATATCCTGCACTTTTCACTGCTCATCTCATCTCGTCCCCAGTATGCAACTGTGAGTCTGTGACACGCCCGCCAGCCAAAACAACGACCGGCTCCAGTTGCCTCCCCTTTTTCTCCTCCTGCACTTTTTTCCTCTCTCGCTGCGCTTTTCCACGCTGACGTGGAGCGGATAACCCCGCCACCCGCTTAACCCACCTGTGTCTAGTGTAGTGGCGGCGCCGGCTCACCCTCCGCGACAGCACAGTCGCAACCATTTGCGGCTGGCTAGCCTAGCTAATAAATACTGCTCCTGGATTTTTCATATTTTGATCTTTTTTAAAAAAAAAACTTATTCACAAATAAAACTTAAAAAATAACTTATTCGAGAAATAATCTTTTTCGCGACGCCAACGTTCATGGTCCAATATAACGGTGTCAATGACATTGATGCCGTCCCCCTAACCCTCCGATAGAAGCTAAGGGGCTGTTTGGTTGGTTGTCTAACACTACCTAAGCCAGCCAAACATTCGTGGCTAAGTTGCTAAAGTTGTGGCCAAGAAAAATGAACCCACATCTTAGCCTCTTTACCGCACATTATTGTATTTATGAAATGTGTGGTCAAGTTAAAGGAAAGTTTGGCATGACTAACTTGTGGCTAGAACCAAACAATATACTAACTTGGTCAAACCTACTTGCCATACCTGTGTTGAATTGAGGCAAATTTTGGCTAGCGACCAAACAGCCCTTAAGTCACTAATATCATTGGCACTGAGGATCAATTTATATTTTTTTCTAAAAAAATCTACTTGTAATAAAAATTATTTATAAATAGGTCCTCATTGACAGCATCAAGGACCTATTTGGAAATATTTTTATTATAGATAGGTCTTTTTTATATAAATTGGTCCTCGTTGTCAACGATATTGATATCGACCATGGCGCTAATTATGTTGACGCCGTGAAAAGAATCATTTCTAAAATAAGCTTTCAGGGGTGTATTCGTAGAATAAGTTTTTTAAAAGGATTAAATTAAAAACAATTGAAAAATCCAGAATCCTGCTGCGTTTGCATTGCTCCGGTGCCAGCCTGCCAGGTGACGGCGATGTTTCCTAAATCAGCCAATCAGGCGTGTCCTTGTCGGCGAAGCCCCCAGGATTTCCACCCCCAACACCCACAGAAATGAAGTTGAATATCATCAGCTTGGCTTGGATTGCCACGACGTACGGGATCAACGACTTCACCTACCTCGCCATCACCGTTGCAAAACGGATATAGTATATATCAAACAAACAACAGGTTAATTTATGGGAGTGTGTTTATGTGGGCACGATTGATGAACTCAGAATGGAAATAAAGATTGGAGATTGAAATATCTGTAACGCTGATATTTGGCCGGAGATTGACGACAAACATATCTGTAACGCTCATATAATTCTTTAAGTTAGTGCTCCATTTGGTCCGAAATTCATGCACCAATACTTTACCAACATATTTTTGTTGCCTGCTCCATTTGAAAAAGAAAACTATTTTAATGCAAAAGTGGTTGTTTATATGAAATATTAGGAATATATTTCTATGAGTAAATTTCACAAAACTAAAGATATATTATTGGCGTGAACTATCACAGAACCTAGATAATATTTCACTAAACAGATGCAACACTAAATTTATCATAAAATTACATATAACATAACATTCGTGCTAGGGATTTTACTCTAAAATATGTACCTTTGTAATATCTTTACTATTTAATCTGCAATTTTATGATACTTAGCTTGGAACCTATAATTTTATGATATGTTTGGTGTTAAATTTATAGTTTTGTGATACAAAATTTTAAATATGTTGTTTTGCAATAGTTTGATCAACAGTCCATATTCAGTTTTTTCACGAATATTTTTCATATTACAGCCTAATTGAATTCACATGGAGGTAGTAGTATGTTTTTATGGTCGGAAGGAGTAGTACTAATCAGATCTGATTCCATTCTAGAGTCTAGACTAAGGCTAAGGTTGTGTTCGCTAGAGGAGGATGGAAAGCTGCACAGTGCGGACGGAAACACAGAGTAGTCCATTAGCACGCGATTAATTAAGTATTAGCTATTTTTTAAAAAAAATGGATCAATATGATTTTATTAAGCAACTTTTGTATAGAAAATTTTTGAAAAAACACATCGTTTAGTAGTTTGAAAAGCGTGCACGTGGAAAACAAGAAGTTGTGTGTTTGCAAGAGTAAGTTCCTAACACACCTCTCTCGTTTTTCACGCGCACGCTTTTCAAACTACTAAACACAAAGTTTTTTGCAAAAAGTTTCTATACGAAAGTTGCTTAATAAGATCATATTGATCCATTTTTGAAAAAAAAAATTAGTAAATACTTAATTAATCACATGCTAATGGACCGCTCCGTTTTCCGTGCGTACTATTAAAGTGTAGAACGGCTCTTGCGAACACATGAATGGATAACAAAGGTGTCTTGTTTATATCCACGAACTCGGTAAAAGGAAAATTGAGTAAATTGTATCGACGACACTTGAATTTGTTAGATATACTTATTTTGATGTATGAAGTTGTTTGATACATACAAACTAAGGCCAAAAGGATACCACATGGTTAATAATCTTGTAGATTTAGGTACTGATTAGAATACCACGTAAACATATAATATGAGAAGGTTGATATTTAGACGTATATTTGTTCAACAAAAAGATAGAATGTAACGTAATGATTGTAGAGAAAAATATGAGGAACTGGGCAATCATACAAGAGCTAGAATATATGAAATTCATTATTTCGATGATGAATGATAAAATAGAGATCAATTTTATAAATTTGTTTTATGCAAACTCACTGCACGTATGCACGTTACATTCTAATCAACATCAGCTTGACAAAAATTAACCTTGCCAAATTATTTTGATCTGGTTCATACGAATTAATTAGATAAGACTTAGCACCAAAATAAATATTTTCTAAGTTTATGTACAAAATTACACCCACCTAACAAGTTTACGTATCACCAATATAATTTACTTAAGAAAGATAATTCCTCGTACCTATGGGCCATCCTCCTGATCGATCCAAATGACATGTTAGACAACCGCAAGGATGACGATCGAATGCATGGTAAACCACAGCGATCGACGGTGTCATTCGACATAATTGCCATATTCATCATCACGACAGCGAAGTGTAATTAAATTCCATCCGAATCGATCAATCTATCGTTCTCAATCCGACCTGGAAAATTCTGTGCTCCTTCCTTCCAAATTACCACGGGTACTCAGCACGAGCAGCGAACGTCGAAGTACTCCGTCACCGCAGCTAGCTAGGAGTACTGCACATTTAGGCCATGTTTAGATTTCAACTTTTTTCTTCAAACTTTTAACTTTTCCGTCACATCAAATTTTCCTACCCACGTAAACTTTCAACTTTTCTATCGCATCGTTCCAATTTCTATAAAAACTTTTAATTTTAACGTGAAACTAAACACAACCATAGTAGTATTACTCATTGATTAGACCCTACCAATTCTTGGGCTCAAGCTCACATACAATGAACAGTAGTACATGTACCATACTATACTTCAGAGGATGTGAATTGTAGGTCCCATTCTAAACTCCAACAAAATACATATTTTTTCTAGGATTCGCTTTTCAAACTGCTAAACGATATCGATATGTTTATCTGAAAACTTTCTATATAGAATTTGCTTAAAAAATCAAATAAAATCTATTTTTTAAGATTTTAATAATTAAAATTTAATTAATCATATGTGCTAATGATTTATCTCGTTCTGTGTATGTAGAATCGAACAGGATCATAGTGCCACAGGGGTTTTGTAGTAGTGCTACTCACTCCGGCGGGCGGCCCGGCCGGCGCGTGCCACACCACGTTGCTTTCTCCGCGCGTGTGGCTTTGCGTGCTTCCTGCCCAGTCGCCCAGTCGATCCATCGACCGTTCGTCGAGTTGTGCACATATTCCAGGCTCGATTGCGACGGCGATCAGGTCCCGGATTCGCGTGACGCGTGCTGCCCAAAAACCGGGTGCATCCGCCGCCGGACGGGCGGGAGACTGCTCCAAGTTGTTGCAGGCATCTCAGCCGGGCTGGCAGCTGCACTGGAAGTGGTGTGCTTTTTGTGATAGGTAGGTAGAAAAAGGGACATAAAGAAATGCAACAAAATACTATATACTTTGCATCCGAACTAAATGCAGCGATCTACCTGCATGCGTGCAGGATTCTCTCTACTGCATTTGATCGGTACGTAGGCCACTGCCACACGTGTTTATCGACTTCGTTGAGATACCTTAGGCCATGTAAAATATGGTGACTCAGACCTGCGGTCGCAAGTTTCAACTAGGTTCGGATGCCATGCTGGAGGTTTGGAGTGGTCTTGCAGGGGTTGCAGAGGAGCCTGCAAAGGAAACGGTGATTGAACTGTGGTCCTAGGAGAGAAGACGATTTGTGTGGTCCGATAAGTTGCAGGAGAAAAAGAGGGAACTGGAGGCCGCTGATGAGACGGCGAGCTGGAGGTCTTCGCCACGAGCCCATGCTTCATCGTGGCCCGTGCCGCTAGGGGAGGGAGGAGAGGGAGCTCGACGGTGGCGGCTATGGGGAAAGCCGGCTCGATCTACGCCGACAGCGGCGGCTTTGAACATATCAATGCCACCTCCGAGAAGACGCTGACGACAGCGGCGGCTCAGCCAGATCCTGCGAGCATGACGCGATCCGCGCCAGAGTGCCCTCTCTTATCGCCGGAGAGCTTGAGCTCAAGCGCCGCCAATCTTGTCGCCCTTTGCCACAGGGAGCTCGACGCCGGAGATCTTTTCACTACCACGAGCTAGGCGGGCCATGCCTCGTCAACAATAGCGATGGAAGAAGGGGAGGCGACGGCGAGCTCGAGCGGGCAGTGAGGAGGGAGAGACGGAGAAGGGGAAGAGGGGCACGCCGGCGGCAAAGGAGAAGGGGAGCACCTCCGCCGGCGAAGGAGAAGGGGAAGAGGCAAGAAGAGTGATGGTGGTGGGAAGGGGATGGGGATGGAAAATGAATGTGAGAGGTTGACTGTGGGACTGTTAGGAGGTTAGAGTATATATGTGTTCTTTTTGTTGTTATACGGTCCAAAATATAAAAGTTTTACAACTGTAAAAATATATTTAGCAGTAGTCTCCATTGAAGGGTGGCGTGATCTATTAGCGACTATAGCCTATGTGACAACTTAGAGACCACTGATAGTAGTGACCTCCATTGTACATGCCATTAGGCTCAGTTTTTTTTCTCAACTCTAAACTTTAACTTTCTCGTTTTCTGTTAGCTCGCTTTTCAAATTGTTAGATGATGTGTTTTTGGCAAAAAAAAGTCTTTCCGTATAAATTGTTTAAAAAGATCAAATAAATCATTTTCAATTTTATTATAGTTAATACTTAATTAATCACGTGCTAATGAGTTTTCCCGTTTCGCTTGCGCTGAAAAAATCCATCTAACTAGAGAGAACGAACAGGGTCTTAAGAGGTATTTAGTTAGTTGCCTCATTTTACCATGTTATACTTTAGTCATGTCATGATTTTTTAGGCATATTTTGTTTCACTGTAACAACTGTGTCATACCACATTATTTTACTTCTGGGATCTACATATCATACTCTTAAATTTGTAATTAACCATATTACACTTATGACCAACTATTTTTTACCTACACTCGTGTCACTATACTACAATTTACCTAAGCTTAGTTATGACAAGGTTAATCCCTACCTCCGTCTTATAAGAATTTCACTTTTAGATACGAATATCTAGCTAATATTAATGGTTCTTTGATGAGAATGCATCACAGGCACACAAGTTTCAACTACTTAATGTACATATGAATTAACAAATGTCTAACAAATATCCTCGAAAATTCTAACCACATATGCTTTTATGATCATATACTAATGTTTAAATTCTCATCTTTAAATTCATCGTAGAAAAAAAAGGGAAAAATCTAATTAACAAACGGAACGGCTAGAATCGAAAGTTTTTCTTCCCAACACTTTCAAATTTATAATCATTTGATAGCTTTAAGATTTGTCCAAATAAAAAAAATAAAAATCAGATAACCTATGTAGAAGACCTGCACGTTATTAGCTTGAGGTGCTAGCCATCTAACCAAATACAGGTTTTGTATAAAAAATATATAAGTTACACAGTAGTTATAATATAATTACATCTCAATTATACTATAGCTATGTTTGATATTTTTTAAATAAAATTATCAAATGTTTTATAGCTACTCTCTAAAAAAGTCATACTATTAAAACAGTTAAAAATATTTTTCAGCTAAATGTAAATAATTTGAAGTTTAGAGTTACACGTATGTAAATTATGATACTTAGCACTGCTTGGGAGCGTCAGTCAAATAATTTTAGCTTCATAAAAAACTAGTAAAGCTGAATTTAGAATGTTCTATAACTTCACTACAAACACAGGTCATAAAATTAAATTTAGGAGTCAACACTCTGCGGAACGTAGGTAGAAAAGGAGGGAAGATAATTGCGACCTGCGTGAAGGATTCTTTCATCTCTGCATTTGATCGGTATACGTTGATCGACTTGATTGTGAAAAATTTTGAATAAATCGTATCTTTAAACGTTGGTCGAAAAGTTAAGGGCGTCATATATTAAAATACGGAGGGAGTATTAAGATAGTGGTTTGTTTGATGGGGTCCTTTTGCAGAAACGGAAAAGAGCAAAAGAAAAGGTGAAAAGTGCGATGGCTGGGCAGGGCAGGCCAGGGCAGGAATGCAGGGGGGCAGCAGGGTCCATTCCAAGTGGGATCCACGCTTCTGTGTTGGGATTCCCATCCCGATGCTCTCAAATCGTGGGTCTACCGACCCTTACCATCACTGACACCACGCAGGCGCGATAATCTTTTCTATTTTGGACCAGGTGTTTAGATCTTGGCCAGAAAATCAAATAAAATAAGTAAATGCAACATAGAGAATTGAAAGCTAGAAAATGAAAAAAAAAATCAATGGTATGGTGGTTTAGGACTCCACCATCTAGGGTTAATCCTTATGTCCACGAATATTACGTATATGTAGGTAGACTTTTAACAGAAATTTAGTAAGATCAGGGACAGATAGTATGCATATATATAGGGAGATCAGGAATAAATATTGCGCACATAGTGAGATTAGGAATAAATATTACGCACATACAAATGAACTTTAATAGGAATTTAGTGAGATCAGTGATGTGCCGCTTGGTTTCTGTCTCTTAGAACATGTGTTAGGGTTATATTCACGGAGGTGTGGGTGTGATGTTAAATATATAGTGGTACGTGTCTGCTATGTAATCGAAAAAAATCCAACCAAATATACATATGTATACAGAATATTCTTTTAAAGTGTTATAAACAACGCACGTCCATTAATATCCGAACACAAAAGATCATGAAAAAAATATATAGCGGAAATCAAATAGAACCATAGTAGGCGGCAGTGGCATTCAAAATTAGAGTATGACAACTACATAGGAGAAAGATTTATAACTGAAGTTAGGTATTTATCGTCATTTAACTCATTACAAACTCAATCCAACAAATGTTTTGCATTGTAGGTTAACTCATAACACTCAACCTAAAAATTACACTTTTGACACGAACTAATTCATCTTAAAGCCAAATCAATTATTGTAGTGCATATGAGCAAGTAGAAAAAACCAGACATATCTATCATATCTTCACTGCAATCATGTACCCATATAGTACCTAGTACTAAGCATGTACATACTCCATATAACTAGTAAGCATGTACATACTCCATATACATGATAAAGCAATCAGCTTCATCGTTAGCTCGTTTGCTTGTTGACTTATGAGCCGCAACAAAAAGAAAATAAATTTTATATTTAATTTTAAAGTTGATTTTGATCTTTAACTAACTAGTTCATATTTTAAAATTCACATTTAAGTCACTAATAATACATATATAAACGTTTTATTTATAAATTTTTTGTGTAGTCTATTTTTTCACAACTTGTTAGCCGTAGGTAGATTAATAAGAATTAATATACCTAGAAGCATAAGAGAAACTACACACGTTTTCTCCATAAATATCGGAGACGTGCCACGCAAACATATGGTCTCAAGAACCACACATATTTTCATTCTCTCTTTGAGCAAGTATATACTCTCTCATTCCCTAAATGTTTGACGCGGTTGACTTTTTTAAATATGTTTGACCGTTCGTCTTATTCAAAAACTTTTGTGAAATATGTAAAACTATATGTATACATAGAAGTATATTTAACAATGAATCAAATGATAGGAAAACAATTAATAATTACTTAAATTTTTTGAATAAGACGAACGGTCAAACATGTTTAAAAAAAGTCAACGGCGTCAAACATTTAGGGATGGAGGGAGTATATCTAAACATAGCTAGGCTAGAGCTCTCCATGCCAAACAAGGAAACAAAAGTAAAATGAAACAGAAAGTTATCATTGGGAACAAAACATCAATCTAAGCCAATGCCAAGAACATTGCATGCACGTCTATACTCTATACTCTATAGAGTAAACCTCTATACTATAGGCTATAGCTAGCAGTCACAAAAGAGAGGAAAAAACGTTAACCCCTGTCATGAGCCTTATCTCTTCTTATCTCTTGGGAATGAGCCAAGGCATGGGTTGGATGGACTGCGCCATGTTCCCATCTACATGCATCGAGACGCCACCGTTGGCACGTTCCTGTGTGCCCGGAGCCCGGTTTGGGCAAACGGCAACAGCAGCAGCAGCTAGCACTGAACAACAAGAAGCTAACCAAAGCCAGGGGCCCAAAGTGCCAAAGCATAGAGGGACCTCGTCGCCTGCATCTCTGCATGCCGTTGGCTGTCACCGCTATGACCACACACACATGGCACGCATCGATGGATGGATCCACCTATGGATTCTTGCACGCAATAAGCCAACGATTGGGAGAGCGGCGTTTAGCCGAAACTTCCTTTCTGCTAGCTAGCTCCTGGCCTTGGTGTCATATGGCTGGTTATTCATCTTCAAGTTCGTAGCCTTGAATTTACATGAAGTGTGAGGTTTAAAAAGTTAGAGAGGGTCACTGAAAAGGATTATGATGATGATAAAATGGAGACAACCTAAGATTGGTTTCATGTCACTAGCTTGTGCAATATGCAATGCACGATCGATTGTGTTTTTTTCGTGTGTGCGGGTTGATGATGAAGCTAAAAAAACAAAAAGGGATACATTCACTAGACTTTGTTAAAGAGATTGAGAAAGTAAGATTGTATGATTTTCTAGTTTAATTATCCTAGGAAATTAGTGTTTAAACAATCTTTACTAAAGGTAGAGTCTATATTTGTAAAAGTAAAATTCCTCTTACTACTTTCTAAGGTAAACTAACATCTTTCACAACGATGTATTGTGTATAGTTGGACATGTTTTTAAACTATAGAAAATTCAAAAGGTGACAACTATATTTATTAAAATGAGAAAAGATGAATAATGCCTATACGAAGTCGCCCCCTCTATACATTGATAAGTTTTATATAGATTTTCCCATGTATCTTAGATTCATCATAACATAAACTTGGCTGACCTTAGCATGTGCTGAGACCATGGGAAGCAGTGTGGAGGTAAAGAAAATGATAGTAAGCATACTAATGTATGAAATGGGGGAGCATTAGAACACTCGTTGGATGAGTAATAGGTACATTAATAGAAAATAAAGAAAACCATATGAGAAATATGACATGCTTGCAGCTCTTGCTGATAGTAAGTGTTGTTATTCATTCAATGGTTACATATAAGAATTTACTTTAATTAGTCCACACATAAAATTAGTCTAACTAAGTTACATCTTAAGTTACATCTTTATGGCCGCAATTTTTGAAAACGAGACATCTTAAAATATGGATAATCTATCTTCTATAACTTAAAAGGGCACAATTTTTGTTACCGATTTTTCTGGAACTAAAATGTACCCTCCTTATTTTAGAAATACCTGAAAAAACTCAACAACAGAGAACAGAGAAGATAATTACAACAAACAAGAGGGAGCACACTCCAATTCTATTGTATGAGTTGTCTGCACGTCATCGAAATATGATATAAAAATATTATACATATGATAAATATCTATAGCACTTTGAGCTAAAACATACTCAACAATAAAAGAAGATAATTACAACATACTAAAGGAGGCACACTCCGCTTATATAAGAGTTTTGTACACGTCATCTAAATATGACGTGGAAAGATTATGCATATGACAACCATATACACCAATAAGTAAAACATATTTCGGCCATCGTAACCTTTAGCTACGTATTTGGACGAGTATTTGTCTCGATGCATAACTAAAGATAGTACCTTTTAGAAAAAAAAAGTACAACAAACAAGATAATTACAACAAACTAGGAGAAGCACACCCCATTCCTATTTTAAGAGTTATCTACATACCATCTAAATATGACGTGGAAAGATTATGCACCTTAAAACCATATACACCAAAAAGTAAAACGTGCTCCCACACCATGCTAACCTTTAGCTATGCATCTGGACAACTATTTGTCTACGTACATATTCCTACCTAAAGTTAGTATATTTTGGAATAAAGTACAATAAACAAGATAATTACAAGTTTATAAAACAAACTACTACAGGGACCAGAGCACACGCCCCACGCACCACCCCCCTAGTTAACTTAACCATGGTTAAACTCTCCACCTTAGGTTAACCCAACCTTCTCTTCTTCTTCTTCTTCTACTTGAGTAGACAGCCACCACCCACAGCGCACGCTCGCTCTCGCTCACGCACGCACGCACGCACCCACCCGGAGCGCGAGAGGACGGCGGCGAGCGGCGAGGAGGAGGCGGGGAGGTGGGAGCGAGCTCGCTAGCTTAGGCGGAGGGCGGCGGCGGCGGCGGCCTGCCGTCGGCGAAGCGTGCCGGGGGCGTTCGCTGCCTGCTGCCGGAGCGGGGGAAGGGAAGTGTGGTGCGGCGGCGGCGCGCTCGCCAGATCTGCGGACCCGCCGGCGGCGGGCCGCCATTCCCGTCGCTCAGCATTGGATCAGGTGGGAACACGAGCTCCCTCCCTCCCGGATTTCTCGGGGGGTGGGTCTCTCCTCTCGCTTTGGTTTCCGCTTCAGCAGCATCTCCGTTGATGAAGCTTGGGTTTATGCCTTCTCCGATTTTTCTTTTTATCCCCCAAATCCAAGTTATCTTTAGTTGTTTGAGCAAAACGCTGTGCATTTTTGGTCAGAAAAACTCGTGCTTTCTTGCTAAGAAATGCATCTAGTAGTAGTTTCTGAAGCACTAATTTCCATCTGCTAAAGATTCTCTGGGATTAGCTGGACGCACGATTTTCATCAGCCTGGTGAAATTAATGTCGGTGGGTAGGATTAAACTTTGCTTTTTCTTTTTCTTCCGCAGCTGATCTGTTTCTTGCTGTGAGGCAAAATCTGTAGTACTTGCAAATCCACTGTAGTGTAGTTTCATTTCAAGGTGTACTAGATTTCTGTAGTAAAAGATACACGCTTTTCTTTTTCTTTGAGAAGAGTAACCGTGGTGAGGAGATGAGAGTGAGATGGCCGTGAGTTAGGCATGATATGGTGGTTGAATCGGGAGGCAATCAAGCTGCTGCAGTGGAGCTATACCGGACTGGATCGGTGTTTACTACATGGAATGTTTGGAGACATGTCTAGATCTCATCTCATCAGTTGCCCGAGATTCAGGGTAAGCCAAAGGACAGCTGATGCTGATGGTAGAGTGGATGGGGGACAGCATATGAATCCGAATGATGAAGCCGGCGAAAGAATGCATCCGTGTGTTCAAGTTCAACGAACATATAATGGCTTCGGTGTGCACCCTTAAAAAGCTTGCACTAGTAGTAGTATACTACTGCTGCTACCTACTAGTAATAGTCAACAATCATATGGAAAGTGGTATTCCACTCCCCTTACGTGTGGTAAACTTTCTCTTAAGAAATATAAATGCTCACTTAGTCGTGTGAAGTGTTGGGATTTATTTAATTTTGTAAGTGGATGGTATCTTGAGGAAACTTCCTCATCTTGCATTTCATATTTTATACTGAGGATGGAAGCAAGAGTTGTTTGAGGTCATGTGGAGAAGCACTTCTATGTTTTGATGCTTATATGTAGGCATGTAGCTGGTTTCTGACTTGATAAAAACATCATGGTAACCTCCGTTTGTTCTGTCTGTTTTTGCAGGATCCGGTTATCTACCGAAATTGAGCTTGTTGGGTTTTGTAGCAGCTCCCCTTTGTAGGGGAGGTTACTGCAGTCTTCAACTCTCTGATTTGTTGTTGCTTTCTGGTGCCCTCGAGCTAGTGTTCAAGATGTCCTTTGTCGCCTGATGATTGCTGCTGTGACATCTCTCTCGCACCCTAGCACCGCGTCATCTGCCAAGTTTGACGGGCGCAGGAGCGAAGAGAGGCGTAAGAAGGGCCTCATTGTTGCAGCTGCCTCTAGTGCATTGACCTCCATTCCTTTGTCATTGTTAGCCATGTCTCGCAACTTGGAGAGCCCAGTTCAGACCCAGATGGCAGTTTCAGCCTTGAACCGTGCTCTGAGCAGCGAGTACCCTTCGAAAAGTAGAAGTGAGGGCAGAGCTAGTGGGTGGAAGCGTATTTTTGTCCAAACTGACACCGGCTGTGTACTGGCTGTTCAATTAGATCGAGGTGACAATGCACACACAGTCAAAAGAAAGCTGCAGCTTGCCCTGAATGTTCCAACAGAAGAGAGTTCTCTGACATTTGGTGATCGTGTGCTTAAGAATGATCTCAGCACTATCCGGAATGATTCTCCATTGCTTCTGACCAAGACTTTCATGCATCGAAGCTCCTCCACCCCATGCTTGTCTCCTACTGGCAAGGATATCCAGCAGCAAAGGGATAGGGGTGGTCCAATTGAGTTGTTAGTATGCCCAAGCCGTTGTTCTCGGACTAAGCAGCTTGTGAAGGATGTTGCTAGGGCTATAAGAAATGGTGTGGATCCAATACCTGTCAATAGTGGGCTTGGTGGTGCCTACTATTTCAGAAACAGCAAAGGTGAGAATGCTGCCATTGTGAAGCCAAATGACGAGGAGCCATTTGCACCCAACAATCCAAAAGGTTTTACAGGGAAAGCCCTTGGGCAGCCTGGCCTTAAAAGATCGGTTCGAGTTGGTGAGACTGGTTTTAGAGAGGTTGCTGCCTACCTTCTGGATTATGATAACTCTGCTAATGTTCCCCCAACGGTTCTTGTTAAGATCTCTCATCCTGTATTTAATGTGAATGAATGCGTCAGTTCAGCCAACATGAAGGCTTCTAAGGACTATCCAGGGGCTGTAAGCAAGATTGCATCATTTCAGCAGTTCATTCCTCATGATTTTGATGCCAGTGACCATGGGACTTCAAGCTTTCCTGTCTCTGCTGTTCATAGGATTGGTATTCTTGACATTAGAATTTTCAACACCGATAGGCATGCTGGAAATCTTCTGGTCAGGAAGCTTACTGGACCAGGAAAATTTGGGAATCAGACTGAACTGATCCCTATTGATCATGGTCTCTGCCTCCCAGAGTGCTTGGAGGATCCTTATTTTGAATGGATCCATTGGCCACAGGCGTCCATTCCATTCTCTGATGATGAACTTGATTACATAGCTAATCTTGATCCGATGAAAGATGCTGACATGCTTCGTATGGAGCTTCCTATGATCCATGAAGCATGCCTTAGAGTGCTAATACTCTCCACCATATTTCTGAAAGAAGCCACATCATTTGGTCTTTGCCTTGCAGAGATTGGTGAGATGATGAGCAGGGAATTTACCGGGATGGAAGATCAGCCAAGTGAGTTAGAGGTTGTCTGTATGGAAGCAAGGAGGCTGGCAATTGAACGTGAAGAGAGCTCCACTGAAATTGATTCTGGTGATGAGGATGCAATTCAATTTGAACTTGATTGTGAAGATGATCATGAAATGCTGAAAGCACAACCAGCCTATCATTTTGAACTTAAGGGGGGAAGCTCAAGAAACCCACTGTCTAAACTGGATGAAGCCATTGAAGAAGAGGAAGATGACATTGAGGAGGAAGAAAGCAATGCAGAAAAGTTAGGTTACCCTAAAGCTATCAACAAGTGGCTTCCTAACATTTCCAAGCTATCAACCTCACTGAATGGAGTGCGTCTCGGCGACAAAATCCAGTGTCAGCTCCCCGCTGCTCCAAAGATAATGGATCCTGTGAAAATTTTCGAGGGCAACAGCAACCACAGTGGCTCCCAGGTTGGCAACTGGAGGAGTGCAAATGAGCAACTTCCGACAAGTGCGAGCTTCGTCAAGCTGGCCGACATGGGATCGGAGACATGGGCGCTATTCCTCGAGAAGTTCCAGGAGCTCCTTCCCGAGGCATTCCGCTCGCGCAAGTGCGGCGCTGCGGGGCAAAGGGCAAGGCAGAGGCTTGGCACTTCTTGCCAGTTTTGAGTTAGCGCAGGAGTAGGGGAGGTGAAGAATACTTGTGGTTTGGCTGCTGCTGTTTGGTTGTGGCTTTCTTGCAGGTGTTCGAGCTATGCAGCTGTAGAATAAAAGCCATCCTTTTACAGGCTTGCAATAGGGTTTGAGCAACAACTGCTATCGCCTGTGCCAGAGGTCCATGTTGTGATGATGGCCTTTTTTCTGTACATAATCTTTTTATTTTCTTCTTTTTTTTCTTTTCTAGTTAGACATGAGTTGCTTGAAGGAAGTTGGGATGATCAGCCTGCCCAGTCATTGGCCGCCCAGTTCTTCCACTCATGATATGCATTCAAAGATGTCATTCAAATAAAACATTAAAAAAAAAGGGTTTCCTGATGTGATCATTGAACATTTGTTCAGTCTTCAGAGTACTCTACTGTTAAAGCTCGACTTGCAGGGTTTTTTGTTGTGTTCTCCATGTCATGTTGTGTATACTGAATAAACCCCCTTGTGGTCACACAGATGTATCAGTGGTTTACTGATGCAGTTTTACTCTCAGTCTGCTGTTCATGCTGCTGGGATTCTTGGAATCAACTTCCTTTTCATATGGTACTATACAAGTTTGATGCTCTCATGAATTGCATCTGAAAATATGGCTAATTAACTGCAGCCTAATGTCTTCCTGTCAGCCTGCGTACTGTGCAGCCTTTAGATCCTACTAGAGTTCAATTCTGTCAGAACTACTGGTCACCAGCATAAATGCATCTGAAATGCAGAACAGTATTGAGGAAAATACAGCAATCTGGATAGATCATCTATGACTTGCTTTCCATTTGCTGCTACAGAGTCCACATTACCAATTGATGCTATTTACAACTATTTAAGCCCAAGTTAGAAATCATCCAAATTAGCAAGACCTATAATATTGGCATCTAATAGACCTTCAGAAGGGCAAAATTAATTGATGTTTTACACGACAAGGGCTCCTCAAACCTAGGTGGAAGTTCATTTCTGTTTACATTTCACCTGGTCATGTTATTAGAGCCTAGAGGGAATAAGAGTTCGTTCAAGCTGTTATAGGTGTCAGTTCTTTCATACTGGTAAGATCAGTCAGCTCAACATGCTGGTGCTCAATCCTCCTCAGAACAGTCCTGGTCTCGCTCCTCGGCAGATTCAGTGTGTCGAGTTTCATCAGCTGGAGCTGCCTTATTCTTGATATGGCCTGAGTTACCTCTGATATCCAGGGCCTCTTTTTCGGGTTCTTGTTAACGCATCGGTAGGCGACATCAGCAAGGATCCTTACCTCTTCAGCAATGTTCCCCACTATGAGGTTCTTGTCCAGTATCTCATCCCAATCAGCCTTTCCTTCCCCTCCAATGGCTGCCTGGAAAGAGGTATATCCGTATATGTATAATAAGTACACTTACCAATGACATTGGTGCTTGTGCACAAGTTGTTATCACTGCAAAGGTAAAGTCATCTTACAGGAATAATAGTTTCTGAATAACCATGTTGTTTATTACATAATAATCTGATGTCATGGTGCACATGGCAATAGTGGGGAAATGTCTCTTTGGTAGTAGTTGAACAGGTGAAAATTAAAAATTTGGTGTTTCAGCTAGTGCATTCTTAAGATCATTGGGTTTCTCCTTTGTACACTGTATGCTGTGCATGACTGGAATTATACCACACATAAAAAGGGATACATCATACATAAGAAGTGAGCAATTCATTTAATTTGAAGTACTTTACATTGAAAAAGTTTCCATTTGGAAGGACTTCTACAATTTTGTCTGGAGTTACTGTAAAACATGTTAAAATTCACTTACTAGATCAATGTACTCCATGAGACCTTGTTGTGGATTTATGGCGGTAATGAGTTCGAAAAGTATTATGCCGAAACTATAAACATCGCTCTTCTTTGTGAACTTGCTGGTGGACATGTAGTCAGGATCCATGTATCCATAGGTGCCCTTGAGGCCTGACTTCCTTCCATCATATACTTCCTCCTTTGATAGACCAAAGTCAGCAACCTGCACCCACCAAATCCACACTTAAATATTCACTTCAGGCATTTTCAGGAATGAACTTTTTTGTTTCAGTTGCATGGATGCATCTTTACAGAAAACATTTTGAGTTGGTGCAGTTGATCTCTGAACTATAGACTCATCATAGAAAACATTTTGAGTTGGTGCAGTTGATCTCTGAACTATAGACTCATTTTGAGTTTGGTTAAACAACTGGCAGAAATCATACTGAAAAGTGCCTATGAAGTACAAAGGCTTTTGCAATGATTAACATGAAGTGCATCTTAAATTTTCTAACCTTGGCCCTCATTGAATGATCCAAGAGTATATTAGCAGACTTTAGATCTCTGTGAATAACAGGTGGAACAGCCTGCACAAATAGTCATAGCTTATTATTAATTGGCATGAATAGGTCATTAACAAGAAAGGTACATTTTTAATAGCCATCAACCGTACCCCTTCATGTAAATACTCAATGCCATGAGCTACATCGTGAGCAATTTGTAGCCTTTCTTGCCAGCTCAAACTCCGCTTATTATCATCTGAAAGGACATGGTCATTATTAGGAGGAAAAATTGGAATTCAAGGACCAACCTATATTTGGAATTCAAGGACCAATGTTATTCCTAGTAATGTACCACATACTATATCCGTTTTGTGTAGAAGTACTATATAGTCATTTTCTTTGCATTATCTAAAAAAAAAGTCATTTTCTTTGGCTTCTCTCGTTTATATTTCATTTTCCAAAAGTAGACTTACCATACAAAAGGCTTGCTAAATTCCCGTTGCTCATGAACTCATAAATCAAAATGCGCTGGCCTTTATCCACGCAATATCCAACCAAATTAACAAGATTTCTGTGATGCAGCCTACTAAGCAATGCTACCTGCAAAGAAGATATAGTCAATTAGTCATGGTTGTGCTGCAGTTTATCAAAGTCAAATTCTTCATAACCAACTAAGTTCCAAAGTTTAAAGATATTGTAAGTTGCACTTGGTCTACCCATATCATGTATCATCACCACTCAAGCAACACAATCCTAACAGAACACAAGCATTTTTTCTGTTAGGGAAGGTAATATCCATAATAGCCAATACTAGGGATTAGCTAAAAGTGAACAATTACATTTATATATTCGTACACTAAATTTTCTCCGCCTAAGGTTTGTCCCTTAGTTTACTTCTCTATTACCCCCAAAACAATGGTCCATACACTACAAAGAGAGGGTCTCACCACAACATCTAATTTGGAACAAACACAGTAGCTGTCATTCTGTGACAACAAACAAACACAGCCAATGCTTAATTGTATCCTTCTTAGTAAACTAATCTTCAGAGCTAATTTCCACATAAAAGAGTTGCTTCTAACAAATGAAAGAAAACGTCAGAACTTTGGAGCCAGAAAAATCACCAAACTTCCTTTCCAAAGAAAAGAAGAAAAACCACCAAACATTCATACCTCTGTCTGAAACTCTCTTTCACCTTGCCTTGAATCACTCGCGAGCACCTTTACAGCAACCACTTCTCCGGTGGCCATTACAGCCTTGTACACAGGACCAAACGATCCTTGCCCCAGAATCGTGGTGAAGTTGTTGGTCGCCTTCTGCAGATCTCTGAAACAAACCAAACCAACAATACATTCATGACATCGAAACATTCAGACAAAATGGAGTATGAATTATGATCACATCGAACCAAGAATTTCAGATGAGGATAATATTTATCACCATGTGAGTGGCCACTTTGATTATGACAAGAGTTGTTGATTAATGTGGGAGTAAGTAGGTGGCATTACTTGTAATGGTATTTTGGGATCCCGGAGACGGAGACCGGCGGCGGCGAGTGGCTGCCGTTGTTGGCGCCGCCCCTCCACGCCCAGAACGCGGCGGCGCGCTTCGCCGGCGGCGGGTGGTGGTCCCAGTCGGAGGCGACGGAGAGGGACACGCTGGAGTTGAGGCTGCCGTTGGCGCGCAGCGTCGCGGTGGACGACTCCGGCGACCGCGCCGGGGCGGCGACGCTGGCGCTGGCGCGCCGCCTCCGGTAGAGGCAGATGGCGAGGAGCACGAGCGCCGCCGCGGCCACCGCCGCGGCGACGCCGGCGGTGACCCCGATGACCACGTCCGCCGCCCTATCGACCATCCCCGCCGCGACGACGCCTTCTTCCTCCCGGCGAGGCAAAGACCATGCCGGTGCGAGATCACCCGCGTGAGGAGCAACGTCCCAGCTTCTCCTCTTCTTCCTCCTGCCATGGATGAGCAGCAGCAACACGCGTCAAGAACCGATCTCCCCCGTGGCGGGCAAACTCCGCCGCGAAACGCACCAAGAATTCCGCCAAAACAAAACACAATCTTACAACTAGAATTCCGCCGCGGCGCCACGCGCCAAGAACCAAATCTTTCGTCAGAATTCGACAAAAAAAAAAAAATCTCATCCCAAAACACAGGCATCAGCAAGAACATATACATACCTATGCACTGAAAAAAAAAATCAAGATTCTTCAGTCTTGACAACGATTTTTGATCCCCGATTACTTCAAATCGCAGCAAGAACGAGACATAGAACAACACAAGTTCTCAATTCTTGCTTGGTTGCGTCGATCCTTCCCTGTGGGGGTAGGAGGAGGAGGAGGGAGACGTCGACGAGTTTGGAGGAGACTGGCGCGTGGAAGAAGAAGAGCTCTGTGGAGTAGACGCGGTCCAACCCCCAACTTGATAATAATAAAAAATATATATATTTTTTATGAGTATTTCACAAGCCCAGGAGTAGTTAATATCTGCCACTGAGTTTCAGGGTCCACAAAACCGTCTCCACTCCAGGCCATGAAAACCGTTCGCAAACGGTTGAAAACCATGAAATTCAGACAAATTTATCCAATAAAAAGAAATTTATAGTTTGAGTTTGGAACTTGATTGAATTTAACCGGTATACCAAGCAGTTTGTCAACTCCAGTTTATGAAGCCAGTTTATCTCTCGCTTTCTCTATATCTCTGTCTCTGTCTGTCCTTTTCTAAATCTCAGTTTTTGCTCATGTTTGTCTAGCATGGAAGCAGGTGATGATGACTAGTTTTTCTTTGAGTAAATTGCACTATGGGCTAGTTTTTAATACCATATCTATACCAAACTTTTCACTTAACACCATATAAGATTACACTTGTTTGTAGTTTGGACCAGGGTATAGCAATTTAGACTTGTCCCTGCCAACATCGTTCTCGTAGCGACTCTCGTCGGCGCGTTCAAGGCCGGCATCGACAACGCCGGAGGAGATGGTGCCGTACGCCAGCGTGAGACCTATCCCATGTCAGCCAATCCCATTATCCAGCCACACCCTCGCCGACGCGCTGCCGGACGCAACCATCCACTCCGCAGGCATACTGGCAATTGCGTCGAACTTCCGGTAATGCTAGTGTGAGTTGCATCATGAACCGGAGGCTACGCTGGGAATTAACATCCTGTTCCTAGCACCCGCTGCTTCTACCCAAATGAAAATCTCGTAAGCTATCCCGGTTTGGCTGGCAACGGTGCCAAATGGCCAGTCGGCCACTGGAGTCTGTAACCAAGCAAGCATGCATCAATCACTTAACTCCTCCCAAATGTATGTGGCTCTAACCGAGCAAACAAGCTGTGCTGTCCTGGCCATGCACCGCCTCCTCTACTAACTTCACCAGCGCCGCTAATCTCTTTTTCAAAGATATACCTGGTCCATTGTGAGACAATGGTAAACATAGCTAGCCCATAATGCAATTCACTCTTTTTCTTTTTTTCGCATTGACCTGACATGTGCAAATGAGGCCATGTCAACCCTATGTCCCTATCATGTAAAGATTTCACAGGGTCCACCTGTCTGTGACTCATTAGACTACATTCACAGCAACTGTGCTGTTCTTTTTTTCTTTGAAACCAAGAAAGAAAAGAGAACAAATTTGTTTCTCCACAGAAATTCAGTGGTTTGGTGGTCAGGGAGGCAAAGAACTCAGGAGCAATTGCAGAAGAGGCACAGTAACGTCATGCACGCGTGTCCTGCTTTTCTCTTTGCTGGATGCTACCGCCAAGAAGTTAATATGGACAGATCTAACATTAGGAAGCTCTTAAATAAATAAATTTGTCTTCCAAATCCAGTTGCTTTCTCTGCTTAAGTCTTTCTCTTGAACTTAACGCCTGCATTTTGTTGTTTATTCGGCTCTCTGTTGTTCTTCCCTTGTTGATCTTTGTTTAACAACCTGACGCCGGTCGTAATTTACTTGGTAGTAGCAATTAGGGTTGCTAGTGGATGCAGAAATGTTTTTTGATTGAATCAATGAGCTGATGATGTTAACGAGCTAAGAGTAGTGAACACTTCTTTCTCTGGTATTTTCTGTGTTATAAGGGCATTCATGACTTGACAGTACAAACACCCTGTTTTTTTTTTTTAAAAAAAAAGAATGTTCTGTACTGACGAGCTGAGCCTACAGAGCTAACAATATCCTATTTAAGTTCAACCTCTTGTTTCAAATTATAAAATTTTAAAGTAAACTTCAGTAGTTAACAAGCTTTGACTTGTTATTAGCAAGTAAATGAGAATTCATGGTTGAATTCCGTGGGTTAGCTGCATTTATTTGCTTTTAAAAATTTTAATCGATCAATTGCATGGTGCTACAACAGGCAAGCACGTTGTTGAACAGTGATCAACAAATGATTGTCTGAAGAAGCATGGCTGATTTACAAATTCGGCTAGATTGGACACTCCAATCACATGAATCATTGACAAAATCTGTACAGCTCGTTGAAACCATTTCATTTTTGTCAAGATCTTGGTCGAGCTGGTTAATGCTGACGGCGAGTCGGCAAACACATTTTTTTTTAATTACAAAACAAGCCAAACTGGAGCAGCTTAGCTCACATTCTAATGACTTCCTGAACATATCAACTTCGCATGTTGCATTAAAACTAGTATACAAAATTAGGATAAAGTATAGGTGTGACGTACACATGCAATGTCGCAAGGACACAGCTTTCTTGCATTCAAGACATTTGTTCAACCAAGCAATAAAAGCTATTCATGCTCAAATGCAACCATTCGACATCAGAAATCATGTCAAAGAGATGAATTTTCTTTCTTTGGGGGACTTTTGTCCTGAACTTTACAAATCCAGCCATGTGAGATTGATTCCGTGCTCCAGGTGCACCAACCATACCTCATATGAAGCAGCAGGTGTTTGGTGCTAGACTGCCAGCACCAAAATTATGGCAAATTAAAGAGAGTGTCAGTATGACAGTATGGATTAGGCCTAGCAACTGCACTTGCACAGCTGCACTGTAATTCACAACGAAGAGAGAAAGAGAGAGAAAAAAACTGCTCTGTAATGATAACCTTAACACGGTATAGAATGTACATGTCTACACTAACCTTAACATGGTACAGAATGTACAACATGTCTACACTGTCTACACTATCTGTTGCAGGATGTTTCACCTTAAGTAACTACAGGAAAGAAAACCACAACTGTATGTAGGTTTCTAAACTATTCTAACATGATGAAGCAGTTCACTCCATCTTCCTGCCAGACAACAATGAGCTGATGACTTCTTTTACAAAATTACACAAGCATTCTCTGCAAAAATCGGTCAGTACATCTGGAGATGGGAGAGGTTCAGTTTTGCAGGTGTGCTTGCAAACCGGTCTTGGGAGTGCAAGAGCTACCGATGGTGAATGTTCCAATCCACAGGAGGCCAAAACAGTATGCGTTGCTGCTCGAGCAACTTCCTTGAAGGTGTCAGAACCTGAATCACCAGAAAGTTTTTATTAACAAATAGGCAACAATTTAAAAGTCCTGTTAGTGAACAAAGAATCAAAAGGAGAGTACATACCATAAGTTTTGTCTATATTGAGCAGCTTCAACTCACGTATGGCCAAAAATGAAATATCACTTTTTCTTATTTTACAACTTGACATAGATCTCTTGGATCCCTTGTCATCATGTGTTTCAGAACCAAGTTTTCTCTTGCGCTCAAGACGATCTGGTCTAGAACCTTTAACTTTGTCGTTTGCTCCAGCTGTACCGATGTCAATAGATGCCGCAGTGGCTGATGGTTCCTGAGAGCTTACCATTTCGGTAGATTGGCTCCATCCAGGTCTTAATTGTTGTGATGAGGTCACCATGGACTGGCCAGATAGTAAACTGAACGTAAGCGGACAGGATACAACTGGTTTGGATTTCTCTGGTCTGCTTACGTCACGTGAAGATTCAAATATTTGACCTGCATCCTCATTATTGCTTGATGAGGCAACTTTACCATTCAAATTTTCCTGCATCATAACTGTAGAAGGTATTCTTCCATGAACTGATGCACTCTCTTGCAGTTTACGGTGTTCTCCAAAATTCACTGTTGGAGGCCTATTTTCCATGTTTATACTACGATTATGCTTCTCATTATTGCTTGATGAGGAAACTTTACCAGTCAAACTTTCCTGCCTCATAATTGTAGAAGGTGTTCTTCCATGAGCTGACCCATGGAATTTCTCCTGCAGTTTACGGCATTCTCCAAAATTCATTGTTGGAGGTTTATTTTCCATGTTTGTACTACGGTGTTGTTCCGCGTTGTTTTTCTGAGTTATTCCATCATACAGCTTGTTATTCTTATGTCCTAAAATTGCATCAATTGGGCTGTATGAAGTCGATCTATTCCCCATGGAGAATGGAACACTGCAATTGAGGGAGGAAGGGTTGTCAGGTTTCTTCTTCCCACCAGATGATTTTGCCATTTCTAGCATTTTCCATGCCTTGTGCACATCAGAACTATTCTTAGGTGAAATTTTTTTAGCATGACCAGATGAGGAAGCAGCCACCTCCATGAAGGTTGTTGTGGACCGATGGCGTTCTTCAATATCACAAGTACCAGCACCATTTCCCCTTCTCCTATTGTGTAATTGTGTTGCAAACCCAATCGAACCTGAACGGAGAGCAGACCAGTTCTCACGCAGTTCCCTTATACGGCTACCAAGATTGCGAGAGTTACGCAGTGTTCTAGCTCTCTCAGACTCAATGCGAGAACGGGCATGCGAACACACCCGACTATTTTCTCGCTCCTGAGGAGATTCAGGGCATTGTGGTCCAACGGAAATACCCTGTGATGGCAAACGCTCAGCCCTACTGTCCAGCCTAGTGCTCCTTGCATTGACCCTGCCTATTGGAATTGTGGTGTAATCGTCATCCACAATATCATAAATGGAAGGAACTGGATCAGAAATGGAAGGCCTGTTGCTCTGCACACTTGACCTTTGTACTAAATTTGGAGAGTGACCCTCATCCACAATATCCGAAATGGAAGGAGCAGCAACTGGATCAGCTATTGGAACTTCAATGGTGATTTTAAATTCACCATGATCACTAGAATTGTCATCGTCAATCTCACACCTCGAATGCTCCTCCTTGGCTGTCATGCAGTCCGTACAGAACCAGTCACCCTCAGGAATTTCAGTGCCTAGACCGGCACAGTAAGTGTGCACAGCAGAATCGCAGAGCTCGCACAACATCAGCAGTTCATCATCATTGGAGAGGTTACATACGCTACAGCTGGTGTTTGCATAGAGATCAGCGTCTACAGTGCTGCTGCCATTGCCCGAAGGGTTGCAAGCCTGTGAGCGGAAACAACATGTCAGTCTTGCAAGAATTCGCAAACAATAGAGGAAAAGTATAATAACATAATAGCAGAGGTAATGACAACTTGTTGGCATTGTAGTACAAGAATTAAGGCCTTCAATGACTAGATTGCAGTTAATGTGATGCAACGAGAAATCTAGAGGATTACATGAATATAGAATATTTATCAATTATAGTGAGTTTTTGTTGCAACGGCATAGCAAAAGTGTTCCAATTAATTACTCTGTACAACAAGAGTAAAGTTTTTAAGATATTCGATACACCACAGTGCCAAACAGAGCTTAGCAAAGAACCAAAATTGCCGAATTACAGCATAATAGGCAAGTGATCATAATAAATGTTTGGGTTTCGACGGTATATTGCAAAATTTAATTGCAGTAACGTTTTGTATCTATGTGACTATGTCTTATCATGATCCACACCGCTACTTATCAGCCCAAAACTTCTTTATGTTTGAACAAGTTTATAAAAAAATATAACAGTATTTCCAACACAAAACAAACATATTATCAAAATATATTCAATGCTACATTTAATTAAACTAATTTGGTGTTATAGATATTGCTAAATTTTTCTACAAACTTAATCAAATCTAAAGAAGTTTTGAGTAGGAAAAAAAATCAAAGCACTTATAATATGACTACACTAACAACAATCAGAGTACAGACTAGAAATAAATCTAACAGTTGTATATCTGGATTCTAACAGTAGCTTGCAAAATTCAGAGACAAGAACTCGCGGGGGGTGTTCTGTTTAGAGATTAGGGCACTCGACCTGGTTGCGCTCGGGGACGGCGACGACGCGCTGGGAAGGGAAGCGGCCGGGGACGGGCGGGCGGGTGATGGTGCGGAAGCGGGCCTTGCAGAAGGGGCAGCGCGACTCGACGCGCGCCCACGCCATGATGCAGACGAAGCAGAAGTGGTGGGCGCAGCAGTCGAGCTCCCCGCGCACCGCCCGCCGCGCGTCCGTCAGGCAGATGCCGCAGCTCACGCCCTCCTCCTCCTCCTCCTCCCGTGCCGCCGCCGCCGGCGGCGGGGCGTCGCCGGCGGGCGGCGAGGCCATGGGGGGCGCGTCGCGGCCGCTGCTCCGCGAGGTCGGGGATGAGGCGGCCCGAAACGGATGGGGATCGGTCTGGCTCGTCCGTGCGTCGGGCTGGGTCGGGGTTGGGTCGAGTCGCGCAATATGTCGTAGCGGAATTATGGGCCCCCGAGTCCGTGTCGGAGGTGTGGTGGGTGCTCTGGCCCGTTGGGCTTGGTTTCCTTAAGCCTGATTTGTTGGGTACTACCAAGTTCCACGACTAATTTCTGTTCAGGGATAAGTCCACTTTCCATCCCTCATATTTGTATTGAGTTCAATTACGAAAATGCTCGCTCTCGGGCGACCAGCGGGGGTGGAGCAGATCGGAGGCTCCCCCCACGGCCCCGGCCCCACGCGCATGCATGCAGGTGCCTGGGCCCCACCACGTTCTCTGGCCCACCTGCCACGTGTCTCCACCACATACTCCATTGCAACAAATCATCCACATATTTTGGAAATCCTGTATTAAGAGAATTCGTTTTATTTTTTTTTCACCTAGTGTACTCACAATGTTTCACTATATGTAGATCTAATGTTGCATTGAACGAAACATTCTTTTGCAACAAATCACCCACATATTTTAGAAACCCTCTATTAAGGGAATTCGTTTTATTTTTTTTCCACCAAAAATGTTTCACCTAGTGTACTCACAATTTTTCACTATGTATAGATCTAATGTTGTAGTGAACTGAAACATTCTTTCGTTATTTGCTGAAACATTGTTTTTATATAGGTGAAACAACGTCCGATTTAAACGATTGAAACATTTTCGATCTACTTAGTGAAACAATTCCGATATACTTGGTGGAACATCGTGAAACATTTTTTAAAAAAATTCAATAATAAGCTAAATTTTTTTCGTCGGAATATATCCATGTGTGGTCTTGTTTTAAAGATTTAATTGCAACGAATTTAATGGTGCAATCGGATTATGATTTGGATAAATAATTTAAGAGAAAAAATCAGTTTAAAGTGGTTTTGCACGCGCGTGGCGCGATTTTTGCATGTATGGATCGGACGCCCGATCGGTAATTCCCTCAGCCTCCGTTCAATTAACATCTCTAAACCGTAATACCAGAAATCTTCACCCCTGATCTTGAGAGAACCATCTAAATCAGGTCCCATGGCAGTATGGACTATGGAGGGCTGGTTTTGTGTGATAAGAAAAAAAACATGTGGGGCCCACGACACATTGTTCTACCAATCGGTGGTCGGTGCTACTGGCATGATCACGCTCGCCGCGGCCTTGTCCTTGCTACTACAACTTGTTGCGTCTGAGCTACTAGATGGGGCTGGCCTAGCCGAGCAGGATGCCGGTGATGATGAGGAGGGTTGCTAGTTGGCTGCTCCCGACCCAAGGCCCATCAGTCTTTTTTTGCGATTTGTTTTTTCCTTTTCTTTTGCGATTTTTTTCGGTTTTTTTTTCGTTTTTTTCTGATTACTTTTTTTAATCTTTAGCACACTTATTTTTTAAAAAATGTTTTGAGTTGAAAGTTTTTAAATCTTAACTTGAAAATTTTTAAATCTGATTTGAAAGTATTCAAATCTCAAGTTGAAAGTTTTCAAATCTCGAGTCGAAAGTTTTCGAATCTCGAGTTGAAAGTTTTCGAATCTGAATTGAATGTTTTTGAATCTCGAGTAGAAAATTTTTAAATCTGAGTTGAAAGATTTCAAATATGAGTTGAAAGTTTTCAAGTCGAAGTTGAAAGTTTTCAAATCGGAGTTGAAAGTTTTCAAATATGAGTTAAAAGTTTACACATATATAGAAAAAAATTCGGAAAAAAAAACTAACCGTGTCTTGCCGTTTATTGGGCCGTGTGGGCCGGCGCGTACGCGCCAATTAGAATTCGTGGATGGTGAGGATTGTTGCTGCGGTGGCAGTGGACGACGATTGGGTGGGTGGAGCCGCGGACAAGCATATTTGAAACGAGCTTGTAGCCAATGACCTAGCTAGATGCATGTCGGCCGGCGGCGCGGCGCGGACGACGTAGGCGAAGGCGGCGCTCTTGCCGAGCACGTAGCCGTGCCTCGCCCTCTGGAGCCCCAACACCGGGCCGTGTGGCTTGCCGATGCCGATGTGGAGCTCCTTCACCGTCTTACCGGCCGGGGACCTGCTTCTAGACGCACAAAAAGTATTGGTGAAGTAGCTAGTAGAGGGAGTTTCACTATCTATTGTAGTGAATGAGGATGTAAAAGAAATTCAGAGATTATCTGAAACAAGTTCGGTGCATAAATCAGATGGTGATTTCTGCATGCAAAGCAAATTAAGGGAACTTATGGCAGAGTAAGATGTTGTCATATGAAGTAACTGACAAACTCCACCAGCGAGAACGCCCATGAGCGGCTCGTTATTGTAGGTGGCCACCTTCGTCGTCTGCTGGTATATGTTTACTTCTTTTGCACTGTGGATATACTCCCTCCATCTCTAAAAATTTGACGCCGTTGATTTTTTAAAACATATTTGACCGTTTGTCTTATTCAAAAATTTAAGTAATTATTAATTTTTTTCCTATACATTTGATTCATTGTTAAATATACTTTTATGTATACATATAGTTTTACATATTTCACAAAATTTTTGAATAAGACGAGCGGTCAAACATGTTTAAAAAATATTAACGTTGTCAAATATTTAGGGACGGAAGGAGTATAACGCTTTCTTCGTCTCTCTCTTTTCCACCTCCAGCTCCCACCACCATCACCACCTTCATCTGAATCCAATGGACTGCTCCTTGCTTCATTCTGACCTGGCGGCGAAGCTCGTCACCACCTTGATGGCCCTGCTTTATTATGATCTGGCGGCATTTGTGGCTGAGGCACTAGGGCAGGCGGGGAAGAAATGGGACTGGGGAGAAGTTCTCCCCTCCGGTATGGGAGAAGAGGAGCTTGCCAGTGCCTTATCAATCAAGCTCCAGGTAGTGGCAAAAATAATGGTGGTGGTGGTGGTGGGAGCCGGAGGTGGAGAAGAAAGAGATAGAGAAGGTGGTCCAAAGTGCAAATGAGGTAGACTTAATGAAAACTTTAAGTTACGGATAGTTCAAAGTAAAACTTTGGTTGATAAGAAACTAGCCCAAACTATAATTTACTCTTAATTTATCAAAGAGCATAATTAATGTGAGTAACTTATTCATGTTATAAATGTTATTGGTTTTACTTACAATTGGAGCTATGCCGCAAACTACGAACAAGATTCACACGTTTTTTTGCATTTTATCATTCCTAAGGATTAACCAGATATGCCATCTCGATTTCTATGTTTTTCCTATTTCTATATTTTTGAATTCCTACGTTTTAAAAGGAGCCTTAATATTTTACATGTATAAGGGGTCATCATCGATTGAGGCATCCAATTCAATGACAGAATCAATCTATTACTTATACCTTGCAAACTTAACTGTTATCCTACTTCCGTCTCATTAGCACATGATCAATTATATATTAACAACTACAACTTGAAAATTAGATTTGTTTACATTGTTTTAAACAACTTTTTATAGATTAGAAAACACAATATTTAACAATTTAAAATATATGTAATGGAAAACGAGAAATGTGAAGTTTGAATAAAAAAACAGGACCTTAGTATTATTATAAGCTATAGCTGCCGTTGGTCCTCAGTCCTAGTGTGAAGCATACTTAAAAAAACCGAACCGACCCCGGTTGAACCGGAAAAAAGGAACAAACGACCTTAGTAGCTTGGTTCAGTAAAAAGACCATCCTTACAATCGAACCGGTAAAAAACTATGAACCGGACGGTTTTTATAGGAACTAGTGAACCGGTGGCAGTTTTTTAAGAATCGAACCGGTTTTTAATTTGTTTAGGGCAGTATGGCATTATGAATGTATTATGTTACCACACTACAAATTTTTTATGCCGTGGCTATATAATAATAGATATAATGATTTATTTATGCATATTTTTATCAATTTGTGATGGTTCTATATTTAAAATAATACAAATTAAATATAATATTAATAAATAAAAAACCGACGATTCGACTGGTGACCCGACGAACGACCGGTGAACTAACGGCTAAACTAACGGCTAGAGCGGGTGGATCCCTGGTCTGGTTTTTTTTGTACTATGGTGTGAAGAGAGACAACCTATTGAACCAACCAGGAATCTGATCGATCATAGGATAAAGAAAATACTACCTCTGTTTCGGGTTATAAGACTTTCTAGCATTGTCCATTCATTAATATATATATAAATGTGAACAATGCTAGAAAGTCTTATAATATGAAACGGAGTAAGTTGTAAATTAAGATGACCCACAAGTCTAACCCCTACTCCCTCGTCCTAAAAATAGGCAAACCCTAGGTTTCCGTGTCTAACGTTTGACTGTTCGTCTTATATGAATTTTTTTATAATTAGTATTTTCATTGTTGTTATATGATAAAACACGATTAATTAATACTTTATGTGTGACTTGTCTTTTTAATTATTTTCATATTTTTTTAAATAAGATAGATGGTCAAATATTGGACACGGAAACTAAGGATTTATTATTATTATTATTATTGACGGAGGGAGTACTCCACCCTGCATGTTATAGTCCAACTACCACGTCATCATTGTGCAGGCTGCTTCGGAGCAGTTACATGATTTTTTGTTGCCACGCTCCTATAGGTTAGTAGTACTACTACTCCGTAGTAAACATTGCTTAGCTAGTACTATCATTCGTATTATATTTTTGTACAAACTAATAAATATTAAGTCATGCTTAAGGAAGAAATCGAGTCGTATTAAAATAAAAATGATAAGTACATTATGAATATAAGACCAATGGTAAAAAGTAGGGAGAAAAAATTAACGACATCATATATTAAAAAAATACTAATACCATCTTAATTTTAGTATTAGATGTGACAAATTTCATTACTATTTCATCTTTCATAATGTTTCATAATGTAAGATTTTCAAGTATTGCCCACATTCGTATAGATGTTAATGAATCTAGACACATCTATACGAATATAGACAATGATAGAAAGTCTTATATTATAAAACGGAGGGAGTACCAATTTAGCATTTAATACTAGGTGGTAAAACTTTTATATTAGAGCTCTCGTGGGTGCTTCCAGTAATCCAGTGTAGTCTTTATCTCCCATCAAGCTTCTGTTTAATCACTAATCACCTATTTAATCCCATCTCTCCTAGCTAAGTAAGAGCAAGCTAGCTGACCATCGCCCGATTGGCCGAGAGCCCGAGAACTTCGCTTCGATTGCGCGCCATGGCCACCACCACCACCACCTCCGACCCAGCCGCCGCGCCGGCGCCGGCGCCGCACGTCCTGCTCGTCCCGTACCCAGCGCGAGGCCACATGCAGCCGCTGCTCCACCTCGCCTCCCGCCTCGCCGCCGCTGGCCTCCGCCTCACCGTCGTCGCCACGACCTCCACCCTCCACCTCCTCTCGCCGCTCCTCGCCGAGCACCCGTCGTCGGTGAGCCCCCTCACCTTCCCGTCCTTCGAGCACGATACCTCTGGCCCGACCTCCGTCGGCGTCGACCTCCACGCGCTCGCCGCGCTCCGCGAGCCGCTCGGCGAGTGGGTGCGGGCGCGGGCGCGCTCCGGCGGCGAAGGCGGCAGGGTGGTGGCAGTGCTGTCGGATTTCTTCTGCGGGTGGACGCAGCCGCTCGCCGCCGAGGCGGGCGTCCCGCGGCTGGTGTTCGTGCCGTCAGGTGTTCTCGCCACCGCCGCCACGCACTCCCTCTTCCGCCGCATGCCGAGGCCGCCGCCCGCCGCGGCGGGGCGCGAGTACGCCGTCGAGTTCCCGGGGCTGCCTGGCGCGCCGGCGTTCCCGTGGCGGCAGCTCTCGCGGATGTACAGGAGCTACGTCGAGGGGCACGGCGGCGAGCACGCCGAGGCGATCAAGAACAACTTCCTCTGGAACCTCGAGAGCTCGGCGTTAGTGTGCAACACCAGCCGCGCGCTCGAGGGGCGCTACCTCGACGCGCAGCCGCTCGAGGACCTGGCGGGGAAACGCGTCTGGGCTGTATGGCCGGTGGCGCCGGAGTTCACCGCCGACGAGTCCGCCGGCGAGGTCATCAGGTGGCTGGACGCGTTCCCGGACGCGTCGGTGGCGTACGTGAGCTTCGGGAGCATGATGGCGCTCCCGCCGCCACACGCGGCGTCCCTCGCCGCCGCGCTGGAGAGGAGCAAGACGCCGTTCGTCTGGGCCGCGTCCACGGCGACGCTCCCGGAGGGGTTCGAGGAGCGCGCGGCGGCGGCGTCGGCGTCGGCGTCGGCAGCGGGGCTGGTGATCCGCGGGTGGGCGCCGCAGACGGCCGTGCTGCGCCACCGCGCGGTGGGGTGCTTCGTGACGCACTGCGGGTGGAACTCGGTGGTGGAGGCCGCGGCGGCCGGGGTGCCCATGCTGGCGTGGCCGATGGCCGCCGACCAGTTCTTCAACGCGCGTCTCGTCGTGGACGAGGCCCGCGTGGGCGCGCCGGTGAGCCTCGGCGGCTTCGGCCATGTCCCCGACGCGGGCGAGCTCGCCGGCGTCCTGCGTGAGGTCGTCGGCGAGGCGGGAGGCGAGCTGAGGGCGCGCGCCAAGGAGCTCGCCGCGAGGATGGCGGAGGCGGCGCGAGGGGACGGCAGCTCGCGGCGTGACCTCGACGGGATGGTGCGCGAGCTGTGGGATCTTGGAAGTCGAAGCTGACGTGTTCGATAACCAGTCTCCCGCTCTGGTCGAAAAATACGGTCCTCTCGGTTGGAAAATAAAAAATGTTGCGAGTAAATCTGTGTTGAAAAGTACTTTCGTAATCAGTTAAAATTATTATCGCCTACATTTTTTAAATGTACGACGCTGTTATATAATTTATAATATGGCATTTGATTATTCACCTTATTAAAAATTTATATAAATATCATTTATTTTGTTATGACATATCTTATTATCAAAGAAACTATAATTTTGATGACATACTATTATATACCAAAAAAATCAGTAAACTTCTTGAAAACACTCTCAAGCTACTATGTAGAGATAATCATAGAAAATCTGAGAAAAAGTAAAATTTCACTTAAATCGGTTGGTCCAATATTATAAACCGTTAATTAAATTTATTTAAAGGATGTTAGTACGACAAGATCGTCGCTGGTTAGTCATATCCAGCGACTTTACTTTGGTTGCTACTAGTACACCCAAGAGTACACGTATTCTGTTTCTTCTTATAGAATTTTCTCTTAAATTCTTATTCGATCTATAATTCGATTATACCATTGCGTTCGTTGTAATTAAATTTTTAGAACAAGATCTTACATGATTATATTTTAATAAAAAATATCTATGTTATAAATTACTTTTATAATATATGTAAGTTACTTTATCATATATATATATATATATATATTACTTTAGATTTGGTTAAATTACTTCCTATACATCTGAGTTATTTATTTTTATTATTGGTTTTAGTCAATTCCATAATTTGTGCTGACTAAATTTAATTTCTAGATAGACTCATGTTTTTACCCCCACAATGGATTTACTTGTAATGTCATGACAAGTTACTTTCTTTTTGTTTTAAGTTACTTCTATAATATATGCAAATTACTTTTAGGCTTTATTGAATTTACTTTTATATGTCTAATGTTGTCGATTCGACAAGTGCGTCATGTCGAAAAAACATGCTTCTTTCAACAATGGTTGGAAGTAAAAGACAATTGTTTTGCTTACTAAAAGTTTTTCAGATCCCCATGTTACATGGCCCTATTACAAATTCCTCCTTTAGGGTTTAGGCTTTACAGGGGGAATTTATATGGTTGTCCTTTATGATAGCGCAATTGTCAAATCATATCGCAATTTAGTCTTAAAACATTCGTCTCGCAATTTACACGCAATCTGTGTAATTGATTTTTTTTTCTTACATTTAGTACTCCATGCATGTGTCTAAACATTCTATTTGACAGCGTGAAAATTTTTGTTTTGGGAACTAAACATGGCCTTAAGATAAGAATATAAAACAAGGAAAAATCCTTCTTAAGCATATAAAGCCTATATTGTCTATATATTTCATACTTGTGGATCAAAATGTAACAACAATCTTAAGGCTTCTCCTCCTCATTGAATATAGGAAAGAAAGACACCAGGACCTGTTTTATGGAGCTTCTAATAGTTGTAATTTCTCTTATAATAAAAGCTACCTCAAGTAGTCCAGCATTTTATCCAGATTCTGAGAAGTTGAAATTACATAATTCAAAAAATAAATTAGAAGATAGAAACTGAGTTTTTTTAATGACCATGAGGTTCATCGTAAGCATTGGGAACATTGGGAGCAGAATTTTCACCTGCCTATTCCTCTGCTTGTTCTCGGAAATTAAAATAACAACCCTGAGTGGTAAATTAGTGCAAAATTGGAAACTACCGTATGATGTAAAAATAGACGTATGAGATTTGTCTACATCACCCTAAGTAAATATTTTACTAATTACTACAGGGTCTAACGAAGAGTAAAAGTTTTACTGGGAGTAAAGGTTTTAATCGGGGTGAAGTGGACAAATCTCGGACCTTCATTTTCATCATATAGTATTTCTCATGTTTGCACTATAAATACGGTTTGCACTGCATAACTCGATAGAACATCACTGAAAACCCAAATCTATGTAACGATTTTGGAGGGTCTCCATCTATATTTTTCCACCATTAAGTTGCAATTGTCTGCGTTTATTGTTCTATATAATACTTACGCGCGTCTTGCCTATGATACTGTCAGTTGATTTTCTTTTTATATTATATTGTGTTATGGCGCCTTTGTATTATACTAAGATTGAAATTCAACAGTTTATTAACCCCATTTCATCACATATCTATATCATTATTCATTCTTGCAAAACCATATCTCACCAAGCAACATGTATCATATATTCCATCCTTCTCAACCCAGCAGTTTTGCTGGCTTCCTAGTTCCTATTCGTCCATGTGGCAGGCTAATGTTTGAGATAAATATGGATTTATCAAACGTTAAAAAAAAAGGACCTTGACCAAGCTGTGGGCCTGGGCCATGCAACCAAGCATCCACGATTGGCTCCCCTACTCATCCACTTAGTTGGCTCCCGCACGTGGCAAAATATTAATGGTTACAAGATTAAAAAAAAAGGCCATAGTTAAGAATGTATTGAAGAAGAAAAAAAAATCAGAAACCGAAAAATATACTACCTAGAATCAGTGCATATCCATATGGACCAATACCGGTAGATTGCAAACATACAAAAAAAAGAGATGAAAATTCACCATCAAGCCTTTCCGGAAAGTCAGTGAATTGCAGCGAGGAAGGCAGGAAGCTATAGCATGGTAGAGCTAGACATGCGTTGATTTAAAGGGCATGTGCAATACTATTAAAATACTCATTTTTGTATACAAAATAATTTTGAATTTAAATCCTAAATTCAATTATCGTGTCAAGAGGCATTTTAAGTTTATGATAAATCTAAGTAGTATATAAAATTTAAATAAAATCATTTAAACTTTACGTTTCAAATATTACCTAAATAATATGTACGAGCAACTTGGTCAGTGCGCCAACTGGCGCGCGTAGCAAATTAGAATTTCCGCAGCAACATGCACGATACCATCTAATCTCTCTGTTTCAAAATGTATAACGTTATTGACTTTTTGCACAATATTTGACCGCTCGTTTTTATTTAAAAAAGTTTGCATAAATATCATTTATTTTGTTGTGATGTGTTTTATTATCAAATAAAATATAACATTAACTTATACTTTTACATATTTATAATAAATTTTTGGATAAAACGAATGGCCAAATATTATAGGAAAAGTCAATGGTATCATATATTCGGAAATGGAAAGAGTAGTTAATTAACTGGTTTTGGTGTTAGTTAGGGTGGTGTTGTGCTACTCCCCGCGTTTATTAGTCAAAGTTGTTTAGATTTGAGTAAGTTTATAGAAAAAACTAGCAAAGTTTACAAAACCAAATTAGTTTTAGTAAATTTAACATTGAATATGTTTGTTTTGCATTGAAAATGTTAGTATATCTTTTTTTTTTCCAAATTTAGTTAAATTTGTAGAAGTTTGATTATAAAAAATACCAAACAATTTGTAATATGAAACGGAGGGAGTGTTTTTTAACGTGGGTGGGGGCGGAGCGTCGAACTAACGCTTCATTTGACAGCGATATCGATGCTCTCGCGGAAAGCGTGTGGCATTAAAAACGGGCTATTGGATCTATCCTTAAAACAAGTGTCATTTGAGCTAATCGCACCTGCACCACCGCAGCCATCTACCGCAATGGCGCCGGCGACCAGTGGCAGCGCCGCCGCGCACGTCCTCGTCATCCCGTTCCCGGCGCAGGGCCACCTCATCCCGATGCTCGACCTTGTCCGCCTCCTCGCGTCCCGTGGCGGCCTCCGCCTCACCGTCGTCACGACGCCGGCCATGGCCCCGCTCATCCTCGCCACCGCCGCCGCCGTACACCCGGGCGGCGGCGGCGGCGGCGCCATCTCCGCGCTCATCCTGCCGTTCCCTTCCCACCCCGCCATCCCCGCCGGCGTCGATAGCGCCAAGGGGTTCCCTCCCTCGCTCTGCGGCAAGCTCGTCGTCGCGTTCGCGGGGCTGCGCGCCCCGCTCGCGTCGTGGGCGCGCGCCCGGGCGGACACGCCCGACCGCGTCGTCGCCGTGCTCTCCGACTTCTTCTGCGGGTGGATGCAGCTCCTCGCGGCGGAGCTCGGCGTCCCGCGCGTCGTGTTCTCGCCGTCCGGCGTGTACGGCGCCGCCGTGATGCACTCCCTGTTCCGCGTGATGCCCAGGCGCGAGGACGAGAACGACGACGAGAGCCCGGTCGGCTTCCCCGACATCCCGGGATCCCCGGCATTCCCGTGGCGGCAGATGTCTCGGATGTACCGCGCGTACAAGGAAGGCGACGAGGTGTCGGACGCCGTCATGAGCAACTTCCTCTTGAACCTCCAGAGCTCGTCGTTCGTGTCGAACACGTTCGGGCAGCTCGAGCGGCGGTACCTCGAGCGGCCTCTCGCCGACATGGGCTTCCGCCGCGTGCGAGCGATTGGGCCGCTGGCGCCGCAGCACGACGCATCGGGCAACCGCGGCGGCGAGACCGCCGTGGCCGCGACGGAGCTCTGCGCGTGGCTGGACCAGTTCGCCGACCGCTCCGTCGTGTACGTGAGCTTCGGGAGCATGGCGCAGCTGCAGCCGCCTCACGCGGCGGCGCTGGCGGCCGCGCTGGAGCGGACGCGCGTGGCGTTCGTCTGGGCCGCCGGGTCGCACACGCCGCTCCCGGAGGGGTTCGAGGAGCGCGCGGCGGGTGGCAGGGGCACGGTGATCCGCGGGTGGGCGCCGCAGGTGGCGGCGCTGCGGCACCGGGCGGTGGGGTGGTTCGTCACGCACTGCGGGTGGAACTCCACGCTGGAGGCGCTGGCCGCCGGGGTGACCATGCTGGCGTGGCCGATGGTGGGCGAGCAGTTCGTGAACGCGCGCCTGCTCGTCGACGAGCTCCGCGCCGCCGTGCCGCTCTGCTGGGGCGGCGTCCCGACGCCGCCGAGCGCTGACGAGGTGGCGCGCGTGCTCGAGGCGACCGTGGCGGCCGATGGCGGAGAGGCCGGCGGCGAGTGGAGCCATGTGGCCGCGCGGGTCAAGGAGCTGGCCGAGGAGGCGGCGGCGGCGACGCGGGAAGGTGGCAGCTCGTGGGTGGAGGTGGACGAGCTCGCGCGGGAGCTTCGCGAGCTCGGAAGCGAGCCGGCGAGGTAGGTAGCTGAGTAGGCGCAGGTTGTTCTTTTTTTTTAATAAACTAGTTGGGGGTGCCAGTGCGCTTGCAACGGAAAAAATATGCATCATTTTAAACCTACAATCTATGCCAACGAATCTGATTATTAATTTGGCAAAATGAATCAGATTCGTTACAATTTCAAACCATGCCAAAATATTATCATGCATTTCTTCAATCACCAAATCTGCATAAAGAGCTAGAATGAGCATCTCTGAACAAATATAATTTTCATCAAGGAAATTCGAGTTCAACAATCAGATAATTCTAATTACAAGCTATAAAAAATAATAATTGCTATATCAGTCTATCTTTCTGGTCAATGGTAGCCCGACACATTATTGTCTCAATCACGATAAAATGACCAAACACTGATAAAATAATGCAAACAAATCCATTTAGTTGTTCTCATGCCCAAGGTGCACGCAAAGTTTTATATAGGCATGGTATCTTAAATAAATCTTTTAAGAGGGTTATTGACCAAATGGAAGGACTACTGAACAACAAGACAATATTAGGTACCTCAAATAATATGTACCATCAGAACTTTAAAAACAAACTTGCGTGGATTCAAAAGCTTAGGCTGCTTTTCATCTGGCAAAATAATTGGAATATTCATAAATGAACAGAAACAAACTGAATTTCATGATCCTATAGGACATAAATAATGAAGGTGTAAATTATTCAGTAAAAATATATTGTGCCGAAAGGTTGAAGAATTCTTTTTTCAGAGCAATACATGCTTATAAGACATGACAATTCAGAGTAAATGGCTTCCTATTTGCTTTATATGGTTCAAACTGTGATAGTGGCCTTAATTAAAGTATGCAGAAATCATCGTCTCTTAACAATATTACTGATTTTGACCGTAACTTAATCCTAGTTCCTGTACCAATAAGTCATTTCAGTCATCCCATGGAGAATGCGTTTGGTTCTAATTTTAAGCAGCTACTGATTCAGTTTGAATGAGCTGAACTATCTACTACAGACTCGGGTGCATAAATCATGTAAAATTGTGGATCAGAAACAATTCATCCAAGCAAGAATTACTGAAGCATGAGTACCACATGAAAATGATAAGTACCAAATCTGGATCAGCATGAGTGCCAAATAAAAATGATAATCATGAGTACTACTGCGAAATTCAAGGTGAAATATATAGTTCCATGACCGAAATGAACAATTATAGTATAATGATCTCTTGCCAGAGCTCATTCTGTTAGCTATTGCCAAACAAATGATGTGTATGTATAGTCCTACAGACAGATCTAACAGTTGAAGATTAGCCACAATGACAAGTTGACAATGTTCTGGATCATGCAGAAAACACCATATCTGATCTAAAAAGAAAGAGTCATGCTCAGTGCCACCAACTACAGGCAAAAACAGCACCAACTGATTACTACATGATGTTTACTGATCACAAACAATGGAAAGTCTCTCATAAAAATAGCAGTACCGAACTCACCAAAACTGAAACGAAAACTACATCACAGCAGTACTCATTGAGCAGGGCATCCATTCCTCGTTCAGGGTCGAGCACCACCCTTCAGTCTGCAAAAACGAGTAAAAAAGTATCAAATACTCCCTCCGTCCCAAAATAAGTGTAGTTTTACACTATTTATGTTTAACGTTTGACCGTTCGTCTTATTTGAAATTTTTTTACGATTAATATTTTTATTGTTACTAGATGATAAAATATGAATAGTACTTTATGTGTGACTAACTTTTTTTAATTTTCTCATAAATTTTTCAAATAAGACGGACGGTCAAACTTTGGACACAGATTCCCACGACTGCACTTATTTTGGGACGGAGGTAGTATATAGCATAAAACTGAATATGATTGGTACTTTATTGAATATGACTCAAATCAATCAATAGTAGATAGCAGTATCTTCTCTATCTAGCCCTGCATGTAGAAAGAAAATGTTGAATGATTTAAAATTACAATATGAGTTTTATAAGCAGATTAACAAACAAAAATCTAATATTCAATAAAGTACATAGTAAATAATTTTAATAAATGAATAGAAATCGTATTCACGTGGGTATGCCCTCGTATTCACGTGGGAATGTATTGTAGGTTTTGCTTAAAAAATTACATTTGGATGGAATATCAACCATACAATACCTCAAACACTTCAAACATGCTACTCCCTCCCTCCCATAATATTAGGGATTTTGGAGGAATGCGACATATGATAGGACTACTAATCTGGATAATTTGGATTTGATAAAGTGGTGTTTGTTTGTCTTTCTTTGTTGAAGGTGTTGTTTTAGGTTTTGGATAAAAATTTAGACATGGCACACATGTTGTTTTGGATTAGTTGTGGACTTTTCACTACTACAGAAAGCGTTTTTGCATACGGGCGGAATCGATCTTCACATGCGGTTGGCCGGCCCGCATGCGCGAAATGGTCTGCAAAGATCACCATTTGCGCATGCGGCCGTCGCAGCCGCATGCGAAGATTGATCTTCGCATGCGGTCACTTAAGACGGCCGCATGCGAAAATAGATCTTCGCATGCGGTCCATATAAGAAGCCGCATGCGAAGATATATTTTCCCATGCGGTCGACCTAAGAAGACCGCATGCGAAGATCTATTTTCGCATGCGGGCGTCTTAAGTAGACCGCATGCGAAATTCAATTTCCGAATAGCTAAAATAATATTTATTCTAGCATTTTGGTGATTCGTAATTAATATTAAATTATTGAGGGATTTATTATCGTATTTCGGAGTAGTAAGCATATAAGATAAGACTAGTGCCGCAGTAACAAACATGTAATACATAACCATTAATTCAATTGTAATTTACATACAAATATATAATACAAGTGGCACAGTTTTTTCATCATATGTATAAGTAGTGTACATGTTATTGCATATGTTCTTTCTCCCACTCTCTGAGAGGTTTAAATTTGTCGTCCATTGCGAGTTCACTCTGGTTGTCGTAGAAGAGACCTCTTGCGTTGCAGACATCGCGACGGATGAATCGGCAGAGGTCAGCGGCCACGTTCAAGATAGTAGTGTGGTTGAATCGTTGTGCAATATATGGGATTTCGGGGATCTGCACACAGAAAGGAAAATAAAACGGTACTCAGTGAGAAGTGTGTGCGAGATGGGTTTCTTTGTAGAGAAGAGTTCGATGACCTACTCGGTTACTGGTTGTTTTGTACCTCCCATTTACTCTGAGCATCTCGCACACGTAATAACCACACAAGTTGGTTCCTGGTGGTTGTTTGTAGCACTGCGATATAATTATGGGGACCGATCTCAGTAGATATATTTAGTATATATGTACTATTCGATAATTAGTTGTATTGGTATAAATTTGATAGTACCGGCCAGCCAGTCCTGACGGATAACTTCTTCTGGGATGGAATATGTACTGGTCCACCTCTTTTGCGGTAGTACCTGTGTGCTCTGTTTGAAGGAAACAATTGTTTTATTAGTAGTTAGAAGACTGGTGATCGACCTAAACAATTTATAGTAATGAAATGTTTATCACTTACAAATTCAAAATAGTGAGGAATTCCATAAATGTCTCCTTGTCATAGTGTGCGGGGTCCAATGATATGATCAATTGGTCTTTCGGATATACAAGGAATAATATGTAGTGGTCTCTACATATAAGATAGGCTTATTGGAGACAGAAAATTCCGAAGAAGATAAATTAATTAAACAAAAAGAAGAGAGAGCTTACGTGAACTGGTAGGGGACCATTAAGACATCTTTGTCGGCGTGCGCCAACATTGCTATTGCCAAGTATGTTGCTACTTCTAGCTTCTTCCTCTTGTGCAATGTCTTCACATATTCTTCCTTTTCTTCCGGGGTCTTGCCAACCAATTGCTCGCAGTCCTGTCTCAGCTCTATGGTGTGTTGTGTTTTGCATATTCTTGTTGGATCGACGTATCCAACCTTTGCTCCAGTTCTATCAGCTTCGTGGAATTGCATACTGTACAATGAATAAAGAAGAAATGAGATTTGGTTTAGTTGTTTCGAATGAAACGTGCAACATGTAATAAAGAGTTTAGACTTACAGACAGAAAGCCGCAACGAGATTAACGTCCATTTTATCTAGCTTGTAGAGGGCGTAAAGGTCTTGGAAAGAGATAAAAAATATCCCATTAGGACCACTCATGAAAGCGCCTTCCGGGACGGCGACGCTTATGAAACCGAGACCTTTCCTAGATGCCTTCATATACCATTCGTGCATTACCCTCATTTCCCATGGTAGCTTGTTCATAAGATAAGTTGGCAAGAATGGCTTGCCATACTCATAAGTTTCAGGCACATCGGCAGATAACCAGGATTGCACTTCATCTTGGGCCGCTAGTACTGACTTCTGGGAGTCTGACAAGACGTGAGCAAGTTCTTTTCTCTTCTCAGAATTCCTGAAAGCTGAAAACATGAACTTCTCCTTATCCTTGTCAATCTCCTTTGGGTCGTATGTCGATATCAACTTTGGAATTATACGACGAGGTTCCAAAGTATTAGACTTTGGTTCGGATGTAGTACCATCTGGTATGTGCACTTCTTCTACCAGAGCAGATTGGGGTGTAGGTGGAGAGGTTTGAACTGGGGGCGGAGCCGGGGGAGCATGCTGTTTAGTTGGGGAGGTGGGAGAGGCTTGAACTGGTTGCGGGGTCGGGAGAGGCGGTTGTTGAGAAGGGGAGGGTGGTGGTGTAGGTTGGCGAGGCGGTGACCTAAGCGGTGGTGGTGACGGCGGATGTCGAGGTGACGGTGGTTCAGGAGGCGACGGTGGTGCAGGAGCGGCAGCAGTCATTGCCTGCGATGAGGATGGGGTTGAAGATCCTGCTGCAAGAACGGCCGCGCTCAGGATTATGTCTCTGCGGTGCCACAAGATAAACTGATTCACTGCATCACCGAGAAGTTCAATCCCCTCAGGTGCAGGTATGTCTAGTTCCAAGGAAACGTGGTCGCTATGGACCTTGGCGACCTGTACCCTTGCGTAATCCTCAGGGATTGCCGTGTTGTGGAATTGACGTCCGGGTATCGCTAAACCCGTTGCAACCTCCTTAGTCTTTCCAGCGCGGCCGATTGGTACGACGAGACTGCACGGAGTTGGTCCAGTTATACTATCCACAGGGAAGGTACTTGTCTGCACTGAGCCTACACTGCTGGGTACATTAGTTGTTTGCTGTGCGGATTGTGTGGGTTGCTGGCTATCAGGGAATAACCTTGGAAATGCTGTCGGGTTTTCAGCTGCCAACGAGTAGAAGTGTTCCTTCACTTGCGCATAGATCTTGTCCGATAGTTGTTCTTTGTATTTGTCTCTCTTCTTATAACTTGGTGCGTCTTGTGGAAACCCGACCTTCCAACTTGTCTTTGAGGACAAACCCCTTACACGTCCAGAGTGTTCAGCCGTCCCCAACGCCGCAGTAAGCTGATCTCTCTCCCTCCGTGGGACGAACTGTCCTGATCTTTCTTTCTCGACTATCTGCTGCAAATTAGTAGTCACTTCTTCTATGTCTGGAGTCTCGAATAGTATGTCTCCCTCATCCGAGACTTGACCTGTGCTGCGCGCCCAAACCCAGTTCTTGCTACGTTCAACCATGGGGTCTACCAGCAGGGGCTTACCGGCCGCGGCAAATCTTTGCTCGATCTCCCGCCATTGATCGACGTGACCAGCGTATCCGCTCGACCCCAATCTATGGGGATATTTGTTCTTCTTCGCGAGCTCGGACATTTTTTTCCTCAAAGCCAATGCTTCAGCTGTTGTACGATCCGCAACAAACGTGTCCCAGTCAGCCTGCGATATATGTCCATAATCCGTAAACGGTGGGAGATTCTTCTGAACATAATCCCGATTTAGATCGGACTTCCACTGTCGCCATCGATCTCCCATCTTTTTAAGTGCGTAATCTCTCCCCCTAACCTCTGATCCAGGAGGGAACACAAAATACTTCTGCAACTCATTCCAGAGAAGTGTCTTGATGTTGTCGTCCACTGTTTCCCACAACTTGACATTAATGGGACAACGCGTCCTGACTAGAGTGCCACAGGCGTTGCTGAACTTGGACCGCACTATCGGTGGCTCGATGGGCTTCCCATCCTGATCGAGAGCAATCACGTTGTAAGTTTCCTTGGGTAATTTATTCTTGCTTCTCTCACCACGTCTTTTTTTCCCACTCCCGCCTGCACTTGTAGATGTCTCCGTACGTTCAGGTGCAGACGTAGCGGTGTCCATCTCAACTTCTTGCTCTGTCCTGTTCCTCCCGGCTTTACGTTTCGAGCGGCGTCGGACTACCATCTGCACAGAATAGGTAACTCTATACACCATTAGGTTCATGTCACATCATAGTTAGGGAATAATACATGGCTAACGATTTTCATCACTTACGGCCTGTTCGATAGGTATGTAGTCCGGATCATCATCGCGGGGGGCGACTTGTGTTATTTCCATTGGAAACGGGTCACTTGGTGTGCGCCACGTTTCTTCACTAGAAGCGCCTGGATGCTTATTGCTACCGGAATTTTGAGGAGCGTTACCTTCTTGAGGCGCTATTGGTGCGTTCGATGGAACCTTTTCGTTCGACATCTTCCAACTTGACGTAAAAAAATTTGACATAAGTCCCAATTTTACGTAAGTCCCAATTTAACGCAATTTCACATAAGTCTCAATTTGACATAAGTCCCAATTTAACATAAGTCCGAATTATACATAAATCTCAATTTAACATAAGTCCCAATTATACATAAATCTCAAATTAACATAGGTCCCATTTTAGCATAAGTCACAATTAAACAGAAATCTCCATTTGACATAGGTGCCAATTTAACATAAGTCACAATTATACATAAATATCAGTTTAACAAAAATCACAATTATACATAAATCCCAATATAACATAAGTCTCAACTTAAACATAAGTCACATTTTAACATAGCTGCCAATTTAACAAAAGTCCAAATTATACATAAATCTCAATTTAACAAAGTCCCAATTATACATAAATCCCAATTTAACATAAGTCCCAATTTAAACATAAGTCCCAATTTAAACATAAATCTCCATTTAACAATCCACAATTAAACATTCTCAAAATTATACAATCCACAATTGCACATATCACAATCCACGATGCACAATTAAACAATCCACAATCCACAATTGCACATTTCACATTTCTTTTTTTAAAAGTAAATGTTACCGAGCGACGGCGGGGACGACCTGGCGGCGGCGACGACCTGGCGGCGGCGATGGCAACGGCGAGGGGGGAGAGGTCCGTGCGGCGGCGACGGCGACCTGGCGGCGGCGACGGCGACGGCGAGGGGGGAGAGGTCCTGGCAGTGGCGTCGGCGACGGCGAGGGGCGGGGCGACTTCGGGGAGGAGCCGGCGGTAGCGGGGACGACTTGGCGGCGGGGACGACCTGGCGGCGGCGATGGCAACGGCGAGGGGGGAGAGTTCCGTGCGGTGGCGACGGCGACCTGCCGGCGGCGACGGCGACGGCGAGGGGGGAGAGGTCCTGGCGGCAGCGACGGCGACGGCGAGGGGGGAGAGGTCCTGGCGGCGGCGACGGCAACGGCGAGGGGGGAGAGGTCCTGACGGCGGCGGCGGCGGCGGCGTGGGGCGGGGCGACTTTGGGGAGGAGCCGGCGGTGGCGGGGACGACGGCGATGGCGACTTGGGAAATTTTGGCAGCCTGGCGGCTAGGGTTTCGCGGGAGCCGGGACTTAGAAAATTTTGGCTCCCCGCGCTCCCTATATATAGGCGCAGATCATCGCATGCGGGCGGCTTAAGGGACCGCATGGAAAAATATCTTTCCATGCGGTCGACATAAGCCGGCCGCATGCGAAAAAGATCTTTCCATGCGGGCTGTTAAGCCGGCCGCATGCGAAAAAGATCTTTCCATGCGGGCTGTTAAGCCGGCCGCATGCGAAAAAGATCTTTCCATGCGGGCTGTTAAGCCAGCCGCATAGAAAGATCTTTTTACCAAAAAAACTCATATTTTTTTTTCTCTATAAGTAAACTGTCCATATATATTTTTTTCCCAATATTTCGCCACAATTATACATTCCAAATGTTTTTGGCACTAAGAAAACTCATGAAAATTGCTCAAAACTCGTAATCAAATGTTACATGCTAATGATTACAACATAAGGGGGACCTAAATTCATGCACGTACATTTGCTAATGATTACAACATAAGGGGGACCTAAATTCATGCACGTACATTTGGAATACAATGAGAACTAAAGGTTACGAAATAACTATGACTTAATAACCTTGGCAACACCATCTGCTCGAACGTACGACATATTTGCTTCATCGATTGTTCTCTCAACCTTCTTAATTCGCATAGGAAGATCAGTAAACAATGGTACATCGTCGAACTGGTTGTAATCATTGGGGTCTTCGATGTTGTCGATGCCGACGATCTGTTGCTTTCCGGATATGACAATAGTTTTTCTTTCATCTGAAGGGTCCTTCACATAAAACACCTGAGCCACACGCTCTGCTAAAACCCATGGATCATCCTTGTGGCCTGTTTTACTGTGATCGACTATCGTTAGCCCGTAGTCATCAACGGAAACCCCTATTGTGTCTTTAACCCATTCACAACGGAGCACAGGGATCTGGATGTTTAGGCCATAGTCCAGTTCCCATATTTCTTGAATGGTCCCATAATACGACCTCTTTTCTCCACTCGTGTCAATCGCTTCGACACGGATCCCACTGTTTTGTGATGTGCTTTTCATGTCCTTCGTAGTCGTACTCAAGGTAAATCCATTGATGTCGTAACCTTGCCATGAATTGACAATACTTGAAGGCCCACATGCCAATCTTTGTAAAGTAAGTTCCTCCACAGAATCACCAACTGGCAGGTTTAGATCTTTCAACCACAGAGGAAAGCGACGCTTGTGCTCTCTTGATATCCAATCATTGGACCGCCCTGGGAAGCAGGCTTTGATTTCTTCTAGGTGTCGCTCAATGAATGGCTCAACGATAGCGAGCTGTTGAAGAACGCTGTTGTGTGCCGCGGACACCTTTTTGTAATCATTATCGAAGAACTGCTTCCTACCAACAGTACCCCTTCCAGACAATCTACCTTCATGTCGATGAACAGGAATGCCAATGGCATTAGCATCCTTTATGTAGTCCATACAACACTCGACTGCCTCTTCAGTTGTGTATCCCTCTATCATTGATCCTTCCGGGTGAGCGCGATTGCGTACATAGCCTTTGAGGATCGACATGTAACGCTCATAGGCCCACATCTGATGTAAGTATAATGGACCAAGTTCAATAATCTGAGGGACGATGTGAACGATCAAATGCTCCATCATATCTAAAAATGATGGTGGGAAATACATCTCAAGCTGGCATACAGTCTCGACGGCAAATGTCTGAAGCGGACCTAATTCCAAAGGATCAAATACTTTTTGCGAAATTCGATTGAAAAAGTAGCACAACTTTGTTATAACCACCTTTGTATGGACTGGTTTGACTGCCCTTATAGCAATTGGTAGGAACACTGTTAGCAACCTATGACAGTCATGCGCATTGTATCCCGAAATGGACAAATCCTTTATTGATACTAGCTTCCTGATGTTCGATGCGAAACCAGTAGGCACTCTAACCCCTTGTAAACATTTACAGAAGGCTTTTTTCTCATCAAGTGTCAACGAGTAACAAGCAGGAGGAATCTCGGTCTTCCCATTTGGCAGCAGTACTGGGTGAAGGTCATGCCGTATGGACAAATCTACAAGGTCGTTACGTGACTTCAATCCATCCTTCGTTTTACTCGGGATGTCCAGCAATGTGCCAACGGTGCTATCAAACACGTTCTTCTCGAGGTGCATAACATCAATTGCATGTCGAATCTCTAGGTCCTTCCAGTAATCTAAGTATTTAAAGAAAATTGAGTGCTTCTTGAAAGGCGACGCAGTACCGTTGTCACCATCAGCTTTCTTCCTCTTTACTGTCTTCTTCTTTCCCTTTCCATATACAACCTTAATCTTCTTTGTTATCTCATACACGTATGTACCACCTCTTGCTACTGGGGCAGTGTCATTCTCCACTGTATTATCGAACAATCTAGCCATCTTACGGTACCTATGTCTTTGTGGTAGGAACCGTCGATGTCGCATGTACACTGTCTTCAAAGACGACGTCAGGTATTTGTATGAAGTTTTCTCCAGACATATCAGACATCCAGTCTTCCCTTTAATCTGCCCAGATAATGAAAAGTTTGCAGGTAGGTCATTGATGGTAACGAATATGATTGCACGTAGATTGAAGTGCTCCCGCTTAAACTCATCCCATAGTCGTAACCCCTCTTTCCAAAGCTCCTCCATGTCCTCCATCAAAGGCTCAAGGAAAACATCTATGTCGATTCCAGGTTGGTTTGGACCTTGTATGAGGATAGTGAGTAGAATGTACTTTCGTTTCTGACATATCCATGTTGGAAGATTATACATTGTGAGAAGGACTGGCCATGTGCTGTGCGAGCTGCTTAAGTCACCAAACGGGTTCATTCCATCAGTGCTCAACGCAAACCTTACATTCCTAAGATCCTTAGCAAATTCTGGGTGTTTTGCATCAAATGTCTTCCACTGGCGAGCGTCGGCGGGATGTCGAATCATACCATCTATTTTCCGGCTCTCTTGATGCCATCTCATCAACTCAGCATCAGTCGGGTTTGAGTACAGACGCTTCAGGCGGTCCTTAATTGGTAGGTACCACATCACCATTGAAGGAATCTTCCCGCGCTTACCCTTATCAGAATCTGGATCGGTACACTCTGAATCTACGGGCCCATTCCCCGTTTTATACCGACTTGTGCCACACGTTGGGCAACATTCCAATTCCGCATATTCTTTACGGTATAATATGCAGTGATTCTTACAAGCATGAATCTTTTCTACACCAAGAGATAAAGGACATATGAGTTTCTTCGCTTGATACGTGTTCGATGGTACAAAGTTAGGCTTAGGAAGCAACACACGCAACAAACTCATCAGATCATTAAAACTTGTGTCCGACCATCCATGTTTAGCCTTCAATCTCAGAAGTTCAAGCACTGAACGCAAGACTGTGAAATCCTTATCACATCCCTTCGTTTCATCGTAAAGAAGATCCTTCGATGCCTTCTCTAATGCTTGCCAATTCTCCAATCCTCGTGACCTGCCCGCTAGCACCTCTGGTTCAACATGGCGTAGCATATCCTCTAAATCAAAACCACCATCGAAATCATCACTATCGGTGGAAACATCGACAATCATTCTTTCACGCGACATGTCTTCGATTATAAAATTCTCTGCCTCATTCATCTCGAAACTTAACTCTTCATCGTCATCTTCCGGATTGGCGAATTCCCCGTGATAGGTCCAAACCTTGTAGTTGGCGGTGAATCCGTACTCCATTATGTGACCCAATATTTCACCAGGATCTACCAACAATTTCTGATTCTTGCAATGACGGCACGGACAAAAGATCTTTGTCATATTCTCCCTCAAAGCATGCTCCTTAGCCTGATCAATAAATTTAGATGCTTCCTTAATAAATATCGGCTGCGTTCTCCGCATCTCATACATCCATGACGACCGATCCATCTAATTATATAAAGGCAAAAAAGTTACAGATAAAAAAATAGACCGCAGGTATTTCATACAAAAGTTTAAATGCATTTGTCTCCCAAAAAAAATACAACAATACATGTAACTAGTATGTACAATTGATTACATGCAAAATTTGCCCATCAAAACATATATTTTGAAGCTAGATTTTGCAAAAAATAGTTGGAACAAACCTTGTCAAAATATTAAAAAAACTCCACTTTCCACCAACGAAATATAACAAAAATGGAGCCAAATGAAGCAAGATAGAGAGTTCTTCACCTTTCGTATAGAGTTCAAGTAAAAATTTCGAGTTGAAAACCTCCCCCCCTAATTGGTGCTTGCTTTAGGAGAGAGAAAGCTTCGTTTTCAAATGGTCAAGCTCGGGCCTGGAGGAGCATATATGGCGGATCATCGCATGCGGTCCCTTAAGCCAGCCGCATGCGAAGATCCATTATCGCATGCGGCTGCTTAGGACAGCCGCATGCGATAATGGGCCTATTTTCGCATGCGGCCGTCTTAAGGAGCCGCATGCCCTAATACATGCGGCCCCTTAAGACGGCCGCATGCGAAAATAGACCTATTATCGCATGCGGCTGTCTTAACCAGCCGCATGCGATAATGGATCTTCGCATGCGGCTAATCAACCCGCCCCGGGGGGGGGGGCGGTTTTTGCAGGCGCCGCCACAAGCGGCCCGCATGGAACCTACCGACCCCCTCGTACAGAAAAACGATTTTTGTAGTAGTGTTTTTCTTATCCTGTTGTACTACAATGAGCTTCTGCAAAGCAGCTCGATTTGTTCTTACTGTACATTTTAACTTTTTTTTCTCTTTTTAGGTTGTGTGTATCATTTTATTTATTGTGTGTAATTTTATTTACTGGTGAAATATTCCCATTATTTATAAAATAAATAAAACATGCATATGCCGATCATCTACTAAAAGCAATTTTAACTAATTAATAAATAGAATTGTACGCCTAAGAGAAGTACAGATTTCGAACCTGTCTTGCAGCTCTGCGAATTTGTCAACAAAGAACAATATTAGCCTAACCTAACCAAACTCCAAATACCAATCACATCATTGCATAAAAAAGAATCACCCAAATAAACTATTTTTAGTCGACAGAACTAAAAATAGTTGGAGCAAAACAGTTCTACGTACTAGCATCATCGATGTTGCACTAATTGCTTACATTGTGTTGTGCACATCGATTTGACTACTTTATTAGTTTATTGCACAACACCATCTTCTTTATCCGGCCACTTTGTCCACTGTCCGGGCCCCTGCTCTCTCCATCGCATTCTCAGTTCTCACGTTGCGTTATAGGCGTTGATGCTTACTGTGTAGCTGGGGTTAGAGCAAGTACTCCCTCCATATTTTAATGTATAACGCCATTAAATTTTTAACCAACGTTTGACCATTCGTCTTATTCAATTTTTTTATGCAAATATAAAAATACTTATGTCATGCTTAAAGAATATTTGATGATACATGAAGTCACAATAAAATAAATGATAATTACATAATTTTTTTAATAAGACGAAATGTCAAACGTTTATCAAAAAGTCAACGGCGTCATACATTAAAATACGGAGGTAGTATAACAGTGAGTCATAAGTCTACTATAATCTTATGTGGAGCAGAGAGGTAATCAAAAGTCAAGGGTGTTGGCTCTCATACAAGAGCTAACTTAACACAAACTCCAAGATAATGTCCAAGTGAGAGATAGAGAGAGGAGAAGAAAATTGTAGCCAACCTTATAGCTAATCTATTATATATGTTGGCTTTAAAATAGGTTAATAGTATAAAGTGGGCTCTTCTATTATCCTTGCTTAGGGTGTTCGCTATCCATGGTTCCTAGCCGGAACTGTCCACATGGAAAACGGAGCGGTCCATTAGCGCGTGATTAATTAAGTATTAGCTATCTTTTTTTTTGAAAATGGATTAATTTGATTTTTTTTAAACAACTTTCATATAGAAACATTTTACAAAACTTACACTGTTTAGCAGTTTGAAAAGCGTGCGTGCGAAAAATGAAAGAAAATGGTTGGGAAAAGGGGATGATGAACACAGCCAAAGCTGTCCGTCGATTGGAGGTGGGGTACTTGGGAGAAATCCCCGACAAGTCCCAACGGGATTCACGCCTATATGCCATTGTGATTTTGACCATTTAGCTACCTTACTGGATTATTTACTGTTTTTATAAGAATTCGTTCGCGAATTACTATTGTCTTGTGTAAAAGATGACAGGGGAGTGTGACTAAACAGAGAATTGATGACTAAACAGGGGACACCACTTTTCTTTTTTTTTAAAAAAAAATGTACTCAATCCAACTCAAACGTAACAAGATACGGTACGGTTGAGTTGTATTAGCTTTCGACTCAGTTTGAAATAACAAATTATTATTGCTACGAGATATGTACTTGATTTTAAGGGTGAATTAAACATTAGAAGGATTCTTTTTTTAAAAAAAGTATTCTTTTTACAACAAATAATCTGTTTCAAATCTCTGGTAAACAATAAGAAAAGAGAATAAGGCTACGTTTGGTTTAGTGCCAGTTAGTAAAGCCAAACCGTTAGTAAGGTCTCAAAGGTTTACTAAGTTGATGACCACCAATGTAATTTACTCGCCAATTAATGGTGAGCTTCAAGCACCCCAAATAATACTCCCTCTGTTATTGAATGATAGACATTGTGATCATAGTATGTATAATAAGGCGATAATATGGTAAAAACTTGTGACTAATTTGTCTTTGGCAATTGTTAGAAAATGGAATTAGGAAAATAAGTGGGTGGGGGAAGGGATGGAACCAAAATCGAAAGTATCTAGAGTTGGGGCAATGTTCAAATTTTTTCCAAGTGGTGGCTACATTTTTCTATAATACAATAATATTTCGGCCCGTACTCAATAAACTACAACTAAATATTACAAAGTTCACATATAAACAAACTCAGCACACATTGACATGATTAAAAAAAACACAAACAAAAAGACACCAATATAAGACAAAAGAACCTTGAATTACAGAGTATTTGAAACAAATATTTGATCAAAATCGACAGCTACTGTTTCAACTACCAAAACTTTGATGATACAATTATTTTTGTTAGCATCGAACGCCCCCAAACCAGAAGAAGGACTTCTCCCCACTTGTCCCAATGCTGCTGCTCGGTTGTGCGAATCCCATTTCCCACGCCGCTGCGGCCGGCTAGGCTATCAACGGACCACGCGTACGACGTCGTGGAGGTGGCCGACCATATCTGTTGTCTCGCTGCGGCTGCCATGACAGAAAGCCCCATGCTCTTGTCTTCTTGGTTCTAAACTACTACTCCCTCCGTCCTAATATACAAGAACTAGAATCAGATAAGACATTTCCTAGTACTATAAATCTGGATAGCAGTCTATTTAGATTCGTTTCTAGTACTACGAATGTGGAGTACTAGGAAATATTCCATCCGGCCCTAGGTTCTTATATATTGAGACGGATGGAGTAGATGCTTTGCGCGCCGGCTGCATGTAAAAATCAATCAACTCATAAATAAATTAGTGACATCATAATTTAGATTTAACTTATTCGTGCATATTAATGGTATCGTAATCGGTAATCCATCTTGCATGATAAAAACAACAAATATCATACGAAAGCTACAAAACAATGGGCAGATTACTATCAATGTTGAGCATCCATATTCAAACTTCAGTATGTTTACAGTGTTCTCGTTACATAATAACACAAATAAACATATACAGTGAGAATGCTTTGGTGTCACAAAATGTTAATGACATTGAAAGGTCAATTTGTGACAAGTCGTGAAGGCCAACATCTCGGTACAAGATTCAGCATCCCAGCGAAAGAAGACTGAAATACTAGTAGTGGTTTGCAGTCCTGTTTGGTAGTGCGCATTTCTGAGTCTGAATCTAACTAATTTCTTGGAGAAACCCCGCTCTCTGTCGTCCTCGCGCGGGCGACCTAGGGCGAACCCTAGCCCCTGGCCACCGCCACACTTCCCTTCCCTTCCCCGCCTCACCACCACCGGAGCGCATTGCCGGAAACCACACGGCCTGCCGGGATGGCGGCGGCGAGACTCCTATCCCCGGCGGCGCGGCCGTCTCTGCGCGAAGGGGTGGCACGGACAATCAGGAAGGCCGCGCGGCGGCGAGGCGTCGTGGCGGCGGATCCGGCGCCGCCACCACCGGATCTGACACCCTCGCGGCTAGATCCGGCGTCGCCGCCGTCGGATCTAGGCTGCGGCGGTGCGGGCGCGGCGTCGACGACGAGGCACGGGAGGCTGCGTGCGGGCGCGGCGTCGTCAGCGAGGCGCGAGTGACCGAAACAGCGGCGGAGTAGCGGGCGACCGTGGCTGGTGCGGAGGCACGACAGTTGTGGCTGGGGGGTGAGCAGCTGTGGCTGGCCGGCTGGTGCGGTGGCTGTGGCTGCCCCGCCGGCCGGCGCGGTGAAGGAGACGTGGCCGGTGGCTGGGCAGCGCAAGGAGACGCTGTCGGATGCCGTGCAGTGCGAGGAGGAGCGTCGGAAGCTGGCACGACGCGAGGAGGCGTGGCCGAAGGCCTCGGTGCGAGGAGACGCGGCCGAGGCCGGCCTGGCGGTGCTGGCCGGAGCGGTGGCCGCAAAGCCGCGTACACGCCGGCTGGCGAGAACACGACGTGCTTCAAACCAAGCTCGGCCGCGAGCGGCTGCATCCACCTGCAGAGGAAGTCGGACAGCACCGCGACGACGCGGTCGGGCGTGTCCGCCCTGTCGCGCGCCCACGACCCGAGCGGGCCGCGCAGCCCCGCGAACGCGACGACAAGCTTGGCGAAGAGCTCAGGCGGGGACCCCTTGGCGTTCTCGACACCGGCGGGGACAGCAGGGTGGGAAGGGAACGGCAGGGTGAGCGCGAAGGCGCCGCTGCCGCCGCGGCCCGTGTGCTCGGTGAGGTGGGGCGCGAGGAGCGGCGCCGTGGCCGGCGTCACGACGACGGTGCAGCGGAGGCCGCCGTGGGACGCGAGGCGGCGGACGATGTCGATGAACGGGATGGGGTGGCCCTGCGCCGGGTACGGGACGACGAGGACGTGCACCGCAGCGTCGCCGCCGGCGTCGGTGACCGTCGCCATGACGTATGCACAATTAGTTACCGCTTTAAGTATGCACAATTAGTTCCGGGTGGACGTTGATTTGTTCACGAGATCGCTTTGTTCATAGTGCTAATTTTTAACAGATTACAGGTAAGAAGATGCTGTCGCATTTGGTTTCTGGCGGAGGGTTTTTTCTCTCATGAAATTTAAATTTTAGTTAATTTGGACGGACGGTATATTTGGTGAAGTCCATCTATATATATATGGCGCCACAAAATTTAGTCCAAAACAGTCGATTGGACTTCACACTTATTACCGCAATTTCGAACACAAAGTTGACCATTAATGAGCCATGGCAATATAACAAATAAGTAACTTGATTATAATACACAATATTAATTTAGATTTAAGATAGAAAACTAGCGATCACAAAATTTACACTTAAATAAATTAAAAATTACACTGTGATTACATATGTAATTTTAATGTATTTTCACTATAAGTTTCAAAATTACATATGTAAGTCCCAAAATTACATATGTAATTAGTATGTAATTACAATGTAGGTGGAATGTAATTGCATAAATTACCACTATAGTGTAATTTCTATTAATTATAATTTATTTTGAGGAAAAGAACGAGTAGCATCTTTATGCTCAGTTGGTCAAAAGCCTGTTGCTGTAACTCAGTGTCCTATTCCTACACTAAATAGCAATAATTTAATTTAGTACCGAGGTACGTAGTACCGATCAAAGTGGCGCCATATTTTGGACAAGTCTACGGCTCGAGCGCCGATTGGTTTGGAGAAAAATCGGACGCACCCGATTTACGTGCAAAACTATTTTAAACTGATTTTTCTCTTAAATTACTTATCCAAATCATGATTCGATTGCATCATTAAATTCGTTGCAATTAAATTTTCAAAACAAAACCACACATGGATATATTTCGACGAAATTTTTTTAAGCTTATTATTGAATTATTTTTAAATATTGCACGATGTTCCATCAGGTATATCGGAATTGTTTCACTAAGTAGATCGAAAATGTTTCACTAGTTTAAATCGGGTGTTGTTTCACCTTGACGGAGCTCGTGGCCCCTCACCGGGAGACTGCGCAAGCCCCCCTTTGCCGGTTCGACCAGGGGCTTAGGGTGCAATCCCAAGCTCTCTTTCTCTCTCTGTATGTGGAAAGATCAACCGCCCGCAAGACACACGAGACACGGCGATGTATACAGGTTCGGGCCGCTGCGAAGCGTAATACCCTACTCCTGTGTTTTTGTGGATTTGTGTACGGACAAGTTACCAAGGATTAACTTCCTTTCCCCTCCGTCTTCTAAAAGGGAAAAGTCCCCCTTCTAAATGGGCAAGGTCCTCCTTTTATATCTCAAGGGGATACCACATGCACCTTTCTCTTTCCAAACTGGACTGTTCTTTTTCTCTTTAATGGGCGGAGATCGGTACGGTTTCCATCCGGGAGCCCTTCTGATGGGACAGCCCACACCTACCCCCATCTCCCCCGAAGACAGAGATGACGCGGGACCGTGGCTGTCTGTCGATGACGCGACCAGTGCCAGACCGGTCATTCTTGTCCACCATGCGTTAGCTTAACAACGTGCATGTTTGCCCTTCTTCGTGTAACACCTTGCCTGTAATGGTTAGGATGAAGCCTGGTATAAATCTGACCAGGGCTAACGTGCCATCTCTAAGAGATAACACGCTAGCTCCGGCTTGAGACGAGTGCCTAGAGGCTTTCGTCTTGACGGGATGGGGCAAGACGTGCGTCAGACCGCCAGCCGCCACCTAACCCGTGATCTGACCGGTCTGTGACTGGTCACAGACCGGATAAAGGAACGCGCTGTACTGCGTTGCATGCAGCGTGACACGCTTGACCAGACTGCAATAAATGCTGTCAGGTGAGCACAGCTGTGCTCACTTATCCCATATATGTGGCGCAGACTTCCTTAAGGGGTCGGGGTGCCTCGGCCCTCGGGGCCGGGGTAAGCGCAACCCGACCCCCCCCTCGGGGGAAATCAGGAGGAGGGCGGACACCTCACCCTCGGGCCCGACGTCCCCGAAGGTGCCAGGCCACGTGGGCGATTGCGTCTGCCTCAAGCCTCTGGTCATGATACTCCCGGTCCCATATCACCGACAGTAGCCCCCGGCGTTATGCCAGAGCAATTTCCCTTCCCAAGGGAAGCGGTCAGGTGTGACGCCACCCCTAAAGCCTGGTGACAGGTGGGACCGGTCTCCGTAGTTGGGCAAAATACCCAACGGTCTCAATCCATGCACATTGGTATTGGTAACTTTGGTTGCCCATAATGGGCGGTCTATTCAAGACTGCCACACCACTTGAGCAGCGCGCGAATCTGGGTGAGCAGATTGGTCTTGCCCGGAGATACGGTAACGCCGCTTCGGTCGGCGAGCGTAATTAACGCGCGCACGATACAATCCATTTTGATTGCCACAACCGCATATCCACTTCATGCGCCGTAAGCGGGCGAATGGGATTAGTGGAAGCGTGGGCACGGGAAACGAGGGAGCGAGATAGCGAGATACGAGGGAGCGAGGTAGTGGGCGCGAGAAACGAGGAGCCAGGCCCAGCGATGGCAAGGGTATAAAAGCATCGAGAAAAGGATTTGCTTCCTTCCTTTCGCCATTGTTCCTCTTGCCTTCGCCGCCTGAGCTCTAACTCTTTCTCTGCTACGCCCTACTTTCGCCACACGCGCTCGTTCTCAATCATCTCTTCCTCCACCGCCATGGCACGGGGCTCTGCTCTGCTCGACGGCAGTGTACTACCGCCTTCCCGCATCGTGAGCGAGAGGCACGCCGGACTGCCGCGCCGCTTCATGCCGGAGTCCGCCACCGGTCGGGAGATAGTGATGCTGGGCGAGGGGCGCCCGGCACCAGACTACCCGGGGCGGTCCATCTTCTTCCTCCCCTTCGCAATGGCTGGGCTGGTCCTGCCATTTTCTTCTTTCTTCATGGATGTCCTGGAGTTCTACGATCTCCAGATGGCGCACCTCACCCCCAATGCGGTGATGACATTGGCCATCTTCGCGCACCTGTGCGAGATGTTCATTGGGGTACGCCCCTCTCTTCAGCTGTTCCGGTGGTTCTTCACCGTGCAGTCGGTGTCACCGCCGTCGGTGGTTGGCGGCTGCTACTTCCAGCCGCGGGGGCCGGTGTTGAACCGCTACATCCCCTGCGTCCTCCGCAAGAAGTGGGACGACTGGAAGAGCGACTGGTTCTACACTCCCCTTGCCAACGAAGCGCGCCTCCGACTTCCAAGCCAGCCCCCGGCGCAGGTCTCCAGCTGGCGGGCGCCGGTAGATCTGGGGGAGGACTACGACGCCGTCCTCGACCGCCTGGCGGGCCTGCGATCCCAGGGGCTCACCGGGGCCATGGTGTACGGCGATTACCTCCGTCGCCGGATTGCGCCGCTCCAACGGCGCGCCCGGAGCGCCTGGGAGTACACTGGGCCTGAAGACTACATGCGGACCCACCAGGGAGCTAGATGGGATTGGGCTCCCGAGGACTTCAAGATCGTGGTCCAAAGGGTGCTGAATCTTAGCTCCGTGGAGGCGTCTCGCATTCCTCAGGAGATCCTCCCCCTCTGCAGCGATCCCGACCGCGCCTCCATTCTTACCATTATGATGGGGGTCGGGGCCTCAGAGGAGAGAGCCCCTAAGGGCCACGACGGCGCGGGCGAGCGCCGCCGGGGGGAACAATCTGCCCCAGGAGGGGGTCGTGCTTCTGGGCCCCGCGTCGGGGGCTCGGGGAGCAGCCGCCCTGCCGACGCCCAGGGGAAGAGGAAGTTGGGAGGAACACCTTCCCCATCTCCTCCCCGAGGGGGCGGGGCGGCGCGTGCCAGCAGTCGGCGCCCGGAGGGGGCCGCGCCGACGTCGCAGCCCGAGGGGGAGCGCAAGAAGAAACGGCTCCGCAAGACGGGGGAGACGGAACCATGTGTCACGTCCTGATAAATTCATCCCGAAATAAAAATCATCTTCTAAAAGGAATAATAGAATTAATTAAAATTCGAAAAGAAATTGGCAAACACTAAAATACGTACAAGAAAAATTCAAATGTGACCCGGAGAATTTTTGTTAAATTCTCCTTGGTCTAAAAGGAGCCCTCAAATTTTAGTGGAATTTTCAGAGCACAAATAATAATTGAAAAGAAATAAACAAAGTTGAAAAGGTTTATAAAAAGAAAAACCCTAAAAGAAGTCCTCTTTTCCCCCCCTTCCTTCTTGGGCCGGCTCGGCCCAGTCCCTCCCTCTCTCTCTCTTCCCCCGCGGCCCATCGGCTCCCCCGCGCGCGCGCGCCGCTGACAGGCGGGCCCGCCCGCCACTCTCGCTGACGGGTGGGACCCACCTGTCATCCCCAACCCCGCGCCGCGCCCGCCGCCCGCCCGTGCCCTAGCGCCGCCGCCGCCGCTGAATCCGCCGCATCCCGCCTTCCCCGCGCGCCTTAATGAGGGGGGAATTACTCCCCGCGTTTCCCTCTCCCGTTTCCCCCTCTTTTCCCTCTCTCTCTCCCTCGGATTCGTTCGAATCGTGCCCGCATTCGTCGCCGGCGCAATCAATGGCGGCCGAAATCCCCGCGGCCGGTTTCCTTCCTCCTCGGCCGCCCTCTCTCCCTCCCGACGCTATAAAAACGTTGCCCGAGATCCGCTCTTCCGTTTCCGCCGCTCGCCGCTCGCTCTCGCCGTCGGATTCGTGCTCGCGCCGTGCTCCGCTCTCTCCGCCGTCGCCGCCGAGCTCCGTTCCGCCGCCGCCGCCGCTCCGGACTTCCTCCTTACTCGGCGACACCTCCGTCCGCTTCGCCGAGTGGTCGCCGACCCCGTCCGCCGCTCCGCTTCGACCGTCGACCGCCGGAGCACCGTCGTCATCGTCATCCCGAGCCGCGCCGCCGTCTTCCTCCGCTCCGTCCGCCGTTTCCACCGCCTTCGCCGTCTTGGGGTGAGCCGTGGACCGCTCCGTTCGTTTCCCCCTTCCCTCCTCTCTCTCGGGTGCCGCTCCGCCGCGCCGTTGGTCGCCGGCGGCGACCATCGGGGCGCGGGCGCGCCGCTCCCGTTGGCCGTGCCGGCGAGGCCGCCCTCGGGCGCGCCCTCGCGGCTGCCAAGTGGGCCCGGCCGTCAGCCGCCCGCGCCCGCGGGTGCGGCTGACGCGCGGGACCCACGGCGCCGACCGCCGCCAGCCGCGTGCGCCCGGTCCCCCGTGGACCGAGCGGCTGACGCGTGGGCCCCCACCCCCGTGGACCCGGTCCGCGCGTCCCCTCCCTCGGCTGACGCAATAAATGGGATTTTTTAATTGAAAATTAAATGAAGAAATTCGTAAATATCCATTTAAAGAGCATATAAACTTCAAAGGGCCATATCTTGGCCATTTGAACTCGGAATTGGACCGTTCAAGTCTCTAATTTTTCCTTAAGATGTAAAGAACCCATTTTTGTGCTTTGTTTCTGCTGTTATGTGGAGTTATTTAGTGTTAAAGCCTTTTTCTTTTCCGTTGGTCGTGTAGACGCTGCAGCTTCGGAAGATCCGCCCTTCGTGGAAGTTGAAGCCGGCGTTTGGGAAAGTGAGCAAGGCAAGTCGCATCATCCTTGAGCATATTGAAATCCCAGTTTACAAAATTATTTTAATTTAAATTAATGCATTATCGCTTTATTTAAATTCCCGCGTTATCACTGTTTTATTTAGCCATGCCTATTTACCTTTGTTATGACCATTATTATTGCTATTGTTATTATTACCTTGTTCACCCTAGAATAAACAAAACCCCAACTAGTGGACACTCTATTTATGGTTCCACTAGTATGAATTTAGGTAGATGCTTCGCTGATTAATAGGACAACATTAGGTGGTTTTACAACTTTAGACTTTGGGAATTCTCATATCATTTGGACACTATGGAATGGTTGGCTTATGTTGGAATTGGACACACACCTCTCTTCCCCTTTCAAAACCCCTAAAACCTGTTTTCGGTGGGGTTTGGGTGCATGCCAGTTGTGGGAAGTAGCACCCCGGCCACTATAAGGATTAAGCTCGGGCCTCTGTTGCAAAGCACTACCGTACTTCCACATGTCTAATGGGTAAGGCTTAGTTTGTGGCTCAGTCTAGTCATAAACAAAAGTACACGGATTGGAGATGGATGAAGTCGGGCGTCGATGGACATTCTCCAGGGCAAATGAAGGCTACACGAGCTGCGGCCCGGTAGTCGAGATGTCATACGGCGGAGGGTTGGTGCCCAATGCTAGGGGCTCAGTTCTGCCTGCCTGTCCCGGGTATCCCGGCCGTAGGTAGGATTGGGTCGGTACTCTTGTCTAAGGCTAGGATGGGTTGGAAACTATGTCACGTCTTCCGTCCGTATACCGAGGTGGTATGTGGCACGTGGCAACACGTGAGGAAGATGTGTCTTGTGGGTAAAGATGTACACCTCTGATCAGAGTATAATCTATTCGAATAGCCGAGCCCTCGGATATGGGCAAGCCTAGCAATGTACCCAAGTCAGTGTTTTAATTCTTAAAATTTGCTCAACAACTAAAATATGGAATGGTTGGCCTGGGTTGGCTTGGGACGAGCTGGAACCCAGGTCGGGTTGCCAGTTCGGTCCGAATCATCGTAGGCCTTGGGTTAAGGCAGGTTCGTGAGGGTTCACGGCCTTGATTAATAATATTGGATAGTTCTAGGATCGTGTTTACAAAGTAGCTTTGAGCAACTAAACGTCTTTAAATGCTGTTTACTGCAACCCTAACCCTTTATGTTATAATTCCTTTGTACTCCCTTGCATTTATTCTGCATTTGTGGGTGTGTCTTGTTGAGTACGGTGGTTGTACTCAGTCTTGCTTAATTTTCCCAAGCCCAGATGAGGAGTTCCTGGAAGATGAAGGCTTTGGTGTCTAGCTCGTGCCTGCCGTCAAGCGCCTGTGGTCGTCGCCCTAGTCTTCCGCTGTTTTTCGTTGTCTTTGTGTGTGCTGGGCCTTCGTTGCCCGTGTAATAATTTTATATACGCTTCCGCTTGTTAAACTCTGTATTGTATCAACTTTTGGGTGTACCTTGCCTCCTGGGACAAGGAATAATACACGCACGTCGGGAACGCCTGTTGGGTGATTTCCGGTCGTGACAAGCTGGTATCAGAGCCATCTCGACTGTAGGATAAGCCAAGTGGATAAAACCTAAGGACATATTTTATAAATAAAGCTATTTGCGAAAGTTCCTTTTTCTCCTTCCCCTAATGCTATTTGCAGAATGTTTACTCCCTTCTTCCTTCTTCGGATTTCAACTAAGTACTAGATGGTCAGCTTTGCGAAGAAGAAGATGTCGTCAGTTGTTTGCCGAAGCTCCGGAAGACTGCAGGATCCGCTAGCGAAGCGAAGGAAGCAGTGAAGCCAGCTGTGAAGCAGGAGTGAAGATCTTGGAGAACCCGTCGCAGAACCTAAGCCACCCTCTAGGGTAGTGTCGTTAGTCGTGTGTTTCTTGCTTGTGTGTGTAGCGCGTGGTTTGCATCGGTGGGTTGTGATGTAACCATGTTAGGTTGTTTGCTTAATCAACTTGCAGAATAAGCCTAACATACATCATAACAGCAAAAGACTTAGATCTGTTAAGGTCCTATCCTTAGTTTCTAATCTGTCTCTCCCCTTCGTTTTCCCTCTCTCCCTCTCCAAACCTTTGCAACAGATGGCTGACAATGAGAAAGGCAATAAGGTCAGAAGTCAGGACATTGGTACCTCAAGCTCCCGAGTGAATGAAGCACCAGACACCAGTTGTGTGGCAGTGGTCCAACACCTGATTAACCAGAACCAATTGCTTATAGAGATACTACAGCAGCATCGGATGCCAATTTTGAACCCGAGTCAGATGCAACCTCAAGTGCAGTTGGAGGCAGTCCAAGCACTCACACCACAAGTCAGCGCACCGCCAACACCCCAGAAGGCCCCTCATGCCATGCCACATGTTGACCCAAAAGAAGCAAGTATCATCTGTTTTATGTGTGATGAGCAAGGGCACTATGCAAGGAACTGTCCTCAGCAGAAAAGAAAAGCACCAATGCGAACCGAAGATGAAGTCCGTAAGATGATCATTACCAGCACAGAATGGCCTCCACCAGGAATGACAAAACATCAGAGAAGAAATTCCTTCCGAGGTGCACAACAGTTGACAGAGCATCTTTTAGCTAATGGAGGTAGAGTGTCTGATAGTGAAGATTCAGATCAAGTCTCCTCAGATGATGAAGATGAAATGGAACGTAAGGCATGCTCTCGTTGTGGAGAAGTCGGTCATGTTGCCAGCTCGTGTGCCACTACCTGCTTTCATTGTGAGGAAGACCATCCACCCGGTGAATGCCCCATGAGCAGGATCACTTGTTTCTTTTGTGAAGGAACTGATCATGTACCAAAAGATTGTCAATTCAGTTTTCTGCTGACGAAGAAGATGGCCAACCAACCCGCCAGTTCCAACGGAGAGAAGCATCAAGGCAACACAAATCCCCGCCAAGATTACAGTTTCAGCCTCACTCCAGTGCCAGGACAGAGGAATCAAAATGAGAAAAGAAAATGCCGAGTCCGGGAAGATATCTGTTGCTTCAATTGTCAAGGAATGGGTCATTTCGCCGACAAGTGCCCAAAACCGAGAAACATAGCTGCCAGCACGTCAGTCCACGCAGCTCCCTGCAATCAGAAGCTTGCTCCTCAGCGAATTGTCATCCATGCATCCCAAAGCAGTCCTATGGCCCGCGTTGCAACAGCTCCAACTCCAGCGAGTGCATTACCACAAGGTGTCAATGCTCACTTTCAGCCCCAGCAAAGAATTGTCGTCGATGGAAGAAGTTGTGTCTCTCCCCGACCTACTCCAGGCCAAGCAAAGGGCAATCGACCTCCGGAGGGCGATACCAAGCAGAAGACCGTCATCCGCTTCAACCAGCAATCAGAAGGAAGCTTCTTGTCACGTCCTGATAAATTCATCCCAAAATAAAAATCATCTTCTAAAAGGAATAATAGAATTAATTAAAATTCGAAAAGAAATTGGCAAACCTTAAAATACGTACAAGAAAAATTCAAATGTGACCCGGAGAATTTTTGTTAAATTCTCCTTGGTCTAAAAGGAGCCCTCAAATTTTAGTGGAATTTTCAGAGCACAAATAATAATTGAAAAGAAATAAACAAAGTCGAAAAGGTTTATAAAAAGAAAAACCCTAAAAGAAGTCTTCTTTCCCCCCCTTCCTCTCTTGGGCCGGCTCGGCCCAACTCTCCCTCCCTCTCTCTCCTCTCCTCCGCGGCCCATCGGCTCCCCGCGCGCGCGCGCGCCGCTGACAGGCGGGCCCGCCCGCCACTCTCGCTGACAGGTGGGACCCACCTGTCATCTCCCTCCTCTCGCCGCGCCCGCCGCCAGCGCCCGTGCCCTAGCGCCGCCGCCGCCGCGAATCCCGCCGCTCCCGTCCGCCCCGCGTGCAATCAAGAGGGGGGAATTAATCCCCGCGTTCCCCTCCCCCGTTTCCCCCTCTTTCCCCTCTCTCTCTCCCTCGGATTCGTTCGAATCAAGCCCGTAATCGTCGCCGGCGCAATCAATGGAGCCGAATCTTCCGCGCGCGATTCCTCCCTCTCCGGCCGCTCTTTCCTTCCCCCGGCGCTATTTAAACCCTCCCCGAGCTCCGCTCTTTCGTTTCCGCCGCTCGCCGCTCACTCTCGCCGTCGGAATCGTGCTCGCGCCGTAGCACCTTCTCTCCGCCGTCGCCGCCGTGCTTCGGTTAGCCGCCGCCGCCGCTCCGCTCCTCCTCCCGACTCGGCGACACCTCCCTCGGCATCGCCGCATCGCCGTCGACCTCGTCCGCGCCTCCGTTTCGCTCGCCGACCGTCGGAGCACCGTCGTCATCGTCATCCCGAGCCGCGCCGCCGTCTCCCTCCGCTCCGGCCGCCGTTCTCGTCGTCGTCGTTGTCCCGGGGTGAGCCGAGGACCGCCGTTCGCCTTCCCCCTTCCCTCCTCTCTCTCGGGCGCCGCTCCGCCGCGCCGATGGTCGCCGGCGGTGACCATCGGGGCGCGGGCGCGTCGCTCCCGTCGGCCGCGCCGGCGAGGCCGCCCTCGGGCGCGCCCTCGCGGCTGCCAAGTGGGCCCGGCCGTCAGCCGCCCGCGCCCGCGGGTGCGGCTGACGCGCGGGACCCACGGCGCCGACCGCCGCCAGCCGCGTGCGCCCGGTCCACCGTGGACCGTGGGGCTGACGCGTGGGCCCCACTCCCCGTGGACCCGGTCCGCGCGTCCCCTCCCTCGGCTGACGCAATAATCCGTTTTTTTAATTAAAATTTAAATGAAGAAATTCGCAAATATCCATTTAAAGAGCATATAAACTTCAAATGGCCATATCTTGGCCATTTGAACTCGGAATTGGACCGTTCAAGTCTCTAATTTTTCCTTAAGAAGTAAAGAACCCATTTTTGTGCTTTGTTCCTGCTTGTTGTTTGGAGTTTATTAGAGTAAAAGTCTTTTTCTTTTTCCGTTGGTCGTGTAGACGCCGCAGCTTCGGAAGATCCGCTCTTCGTGGAAGTTGAAGCCGTCGTTTGGGAAAGCGAGCAAGGCAAGACACATCATCTTGATCATATTGAATCCCATTTTATAAAATTATGTTGATTTAAATTATTGCATTATCGCTTTATTTAAATTCCCGCGTTGTCACTGTTTTATTTAGCCATGCCTATTTATCTTTGTTACGACCATATTATTATTGTTATTGTTATTGTTATTACCTTGTTCACCCTAGATTAAACAAAACCTCAACTAGTGGACACTCTACTCATGGTTCCACTAGTATGAACTTAGGTAGATGCTTCGCTGGTTAATTAGGCAACATTAGGTGGTTTTTACAACTTTAGACTTGGGAAATTCTCATATCATTTGGACACTGTGGAATTGTTGGATTATGATGGAATTGGACATACACCTCTCTTCCTCTTTCAAAACCCCTAAAACCTGTTTTCGGTGGGGTTTGGGTGCATGCCAGTTATGGGAAGTAGCACCCCGGCCACTATAAGGACTAAAGCTCGGGCCTCTGTTGCAAAGCACTACCGTACTTCCACATGTCTAATGGGTAAGGCTTAGTTTGTGGCTCAGTCTAGTCATAAACAAAAGTACACGGATTGGAGATGGATGAAGTCGGGCTTCGATGGACATTCTCCAGGGCAAATGAAGGCTACACGAGCTGCGGCCCGGTAGTCGAGATGTCATACGGCGGAGGGTTGGTGCCCAATGCTAGGGGCTCAGTTCTACCTGCCTGTCCCGGGTATCCCGGCCGTAGGTAGGATTGGGTCGGTACTCTTGTCTAAGGCTAGGATGGGTTGGAAACTATGTCACGTCTTCCGTCCGTATACCGTGGTGGTATGTGGCACGTGGCAACACGTGAGGGAGAGGTGTCTTGTGGGTAAAGATGTACACCTCTGATCAGAGTAAATCTATTCGAATAGCCGAGCCCTCGGATATGGGCAAGCCTAGCAATGTACCCAGGTCAGTGTTTCAATTCTTAAAATTTGCTCAACAACTAAAATATGGAATGGTTGGCCTGGGTTGGCTTGGGACGAGCTGGGACCCAGGTCGGGTTGCCAGTTCGGTCCAATTCATCGTAGGCCTTGGGTTAAGGCAGGTTCGTGAGGGTTCACGGCCTTGTTTAATAACACTGTGTAGCTCTAGGATCGTCTTTATAAAATAGCTTTGGGCAACTAAGTGACTTTTAAATGCTGTTTACTGCAAAACTGAACCCCTATATTATTATCTCCTTGTACTCCCTTGCATTAATCATGCATTCTCCGGTGTGGCTTGCTGAGTACTGTGGTTGTACTCATTCTTGCTCAATCTTTTCCCCCTTCAGTAAGAGAAGCTTTGGAGGAGAGGTCTTAGGTGGAGTCCTGGCTTATACCCCAGTTGAGCGCCTGTGAAGATGGAGCCGTAGGCCCGCTAGTCCGCTGCTGTTTATTTTTGATTGTCAGGCCTTAAGTGCCTTTGTAATAATGTAAATATTATCGATATAATAAAGATGTGTCTTTTATATCATGTTTGTATGGTGTACCCCGGCTTTTCCTGGGACGGGGATTAATACACTAGCGTTCGGGAAAAGGCAATTTTCCCGGTCGCGACAAGCTGGTATCAGAGCCATCTCGACTGTAGGAAAAGCCAAGTGGATAAAACCTAAGGACATATTTTATAAATAAAAATTATTTGCGAAAGTTCCTCTTTTCTCCTTCCCCCAATGCTTTTTGCAAAAGGTTTACTCCGTTCTTCCTTCTTCGGATTTTCAACTAGTACTAGATGGTCAGGTCAGTGAAGAAGAGGACATCGTCAGTTGTTTGCCGAAGTTCCAGAAGACTGCAGGATCTGCGAGTGAAGTGGAGGAAGCAGTGAAGCCGGCTGTGAAGCAGGAGTGAAGATCTTGGAGAACCCGTCGCAGAACCTAAGCCACCCTCTAGTGTTTCGTTTGTCGTGTGTTTCCTTGCTTGTGTGTGTAGCGCGTGGTTTGCATCGGTGGGTGGTGATGTAACCATGCTAGGTTGTTTGCTTAATCAACTTGCAGAATAAGCCTAACATACATCATAACAGCAAAAGACTTAGATCTGTTAAGGTCCTATCCTTAGTTTCTAATCTGTCTCTCCCCTTCGTTTTCCCTCTCTCCCTCTCCAAACCTTTGCAACAGATGGCTGACAATGAGAAAGGCAATAAGGTCAGGAGTCAGGACATTGGTACCTCAAGCTCCCGAGTGAATGAAGCACAAGACACCAGTTGTGCGGCAGTGGTCCAACACCTGATTAACCAGAACAAATTGCTTATAGAGATACTACAGCAGCATCGGATGCCAATTTTGAACCCGAGTCAGATGCAACCTCAGGTGCAGTTGGAGGCAGTCCAAGCACTCACACCACAAGTCAGCGCACCGCCAACATCCCAGAAGGCCCCTCATGCCATGCCACATGTTGACCCAAAAGAAGCAAGTATCATCTGTTTTATGTGTGATGAGCAAGGGCACTACGCAAGGAACTGTCCTCAGCAGAAAAGAAAAGCACCAATGCGAACCGAAGGTGAAGTTCGTAAGATGATCATTACCAGCACAGAATGGCCTCCACCAGGAATGACAAGACGTCAGAGAAGAAACACCTTCCGAGGTGCACCACAGTTGACAGAGCATCTTTTAGCTAATGGAGGTAGAGTGTCTGATAGTGAAGATTCAGATCAAGTCTCCTCAGAAGATGAAGATGAGAAATCTCCCCAAGGTTTCAACCAGGATAAAATGGAACGTAAGGCATGCTCTCGTTGTGGAGAAATCGGACATGTTGCCAGCTCGTGTGCCTCTACATGCGTTCATTGTGAGGAAGACCATCCACCCGACAGGTGTCCAACGAGCAGGATCACTTGTTTCTTTTGTGAAGGAACTGATCATGTACCAAAAGATTGTCAATTCAGTTTTCTGCTGACGAAGAAGATGGCTAACCAACCCGCCGGTTTCAACGGAGAGAAGCATCAAGGCAACACCAATCCTCGCCAAGATTACAGTTTCAGCCTAACTCCAGTGCCAGGACAGAGGAATCAAAATGAGAAAAGAAAATGCCGAGTCCGGGAAGATATCTGTTGCTTCAATTGTCAAGGAATGGGTCATTTCGCCGACAAGTGCCCAAAACCGAGAAACATAGCTGCCGGCACGTCAGTCCACGCAACTCCCTGCAATCAGAAGCTTGCTCCTCAACGAATGGTCATCCATGCATCCCGAAGCAGTCCTATAGCCCGCGTTGCAACAGCTCCAATTCCAATGAGTGCACTACCACAAGGTGTCAATGCTCAATTTCAGCCCCAGCCACCAGCTGACAAGACAGATGCCAGTATCTGCGTTGTACCTTTAGAAGCTCCAATACAGCAGCTGAGAAATCAAGTACAAGATGAAGAACCCGAGTGTAAGAAAGTTATTGTTTGTCACAACTGCAGTGGAGAAGGGCATTACTCCAAAAACTGTCCCCGACCTCCACATTTTCGCCAATTTACACGAAGCAGACATTCCAATCGTATTGTGGTCACTGGAGCAAACGCCGTACCCGTAAGGCCTCGTGTTAATCAGAACCCATAGCAGAAACAATGCACCAATGCTCCACCTGCTGCACCTGACTCGGCAATAAATCTTAGCAACCATTCTCTGCAACGACAGCCTCAGCAAAGAATTGTCGTAGATGGAAGGAGTTGTGTCTCTCCCCGACCTACTCCAGGCCGAGCCAAGGGCAATCAACCTCCGGAGGGCGATACCAAGCAGAAGACCGTCATCCGCTGCAACCAACAATCAGAAGGAAGCTTCTCCTGTGAATGATAGCATTATGCAGTCCTATCACATCATCACAGAACCAATCAAGGATGCAGTCACTAGAACAATGCCAGCTATATCTCTCCAGAATCAAAATGAGCAGCCATGTTTGTGGTTTTCAGTCCGCTACTTATCATGGTGTAATCGAAAGTTTGCAGCAATCATGAAATTCATAAATATAATCATGTCTGTAAACAGTGAGCTTGCTATGTTTAGAGATGATTCATGTTGAGGATACAATGTACCGATGTTAAGCACCGTCCCTTTTCGTTTAAGGCAGTGCCTCGTATTCATGTAATGAGGGAGAAATGTGTAATACAGACAAGTTCCATGAGGATTCGTTTGAAAGATGCGGATATGTGATCATGTGTATAATTGTTTACTGACATAGGAGACCTAGGGTCTCATTTCAGAGGAACTGTGTTCCAACCTCGAGTTAATAACCAACCTGTTGATGGAAAAGAAAACCAATTAAACTGTGTTGGGTTAAAAAGCCAACGAGACAGTAGTTGAGGATAGGAGTTCGGATACGCCTTTTACAGATCAAGATAAGGATTGTTGGAGGAAACCCCGAAGGGTACTCGTCATGCCTCTACGTTGATAAGATCGGATATACCTGCCAACAGATAAGGAGATCCAGGAGACATCAATATTTGAGAACATAATAGTCGATGGTTGGTAATTAGTTTACCTGGTATCAGAACAAGGTCAAAGGTGATGTGGCAGAAGAACAATTTGGATGCTCCCCATCTCGAGGAAGCACTAAAGATGACCATCGGCAATTAAACCCTAGTGGTATAGATACAGATAGCAGGCAATGTATTTCCCTGAAGGTAGTCAGTGCAGCTTTTTGACGAACCACATCAAGGTTTCACCGAAAGGCAGCAAGCCAAAGGACCTCATCGTCCCCAGAAGCGTCCGCAATCCACATTAAAGAATACCACCTGTTAGAGATAAGCCGAAAGAAGATTGATAAAAGGGATTGGCAAAGATGCTCTCTAGCATGAAAGAAGTAGGCCGAAAGGTGATTGATAAACAGAAGCATGCTCTGCATCGCTCACGGAAGACCCCTGATTGTAATTGCCCCGCAACAGTCACCTTGTCATTAAGTAAGCAAGATGACCTAGGTAAAAGTGTTTCTATGAAGGCAAAGAGTGAAATCTTCCACTCGGTATCAGATGCTACACGGAGTGAAAAATGCAAGCACCGGTTACCAGGCAACGCCACGTCCTGGGAGATGATCCAACGGGAAAGAACTCATCAAGGTTAAAGGTGTAAAGGAATACGTTGAGTGCTAACTGATGACAACATGAAGAGAATAGCGGAAAGTAAACTGAACATAAAGAAAGTGAATCTGAGTTGCTTGTTTGTGGGAGCTATTCCCAGTTATGAACCAAGTGATATGTTCGAAGATAGTCTACAGAGGTCAGATTAAGATCACCTCTAACAACGAAGCTTCAGATCTGGCAGGATCACGATCAGACAATAAGAAGTCCAGCAGTAAGACTATTTGGGGAGACGTCAAAGTATGTCAAGTGGGATAAATTGGTTCTCTTGGGAAGCATAACTTATAGTTAGAGTGGTTGACCCTCGCATCGCATAGCAGAAGTACCTAGCACCGGAGACCAGGAAAGCTAATATGAGACAGTTGATGGCAAGTTAGAAGTGAATGACAAGCATGATATTCTTATGATGACAAACATAGTATCCTAGTAATGACAAGCTAGTGTTGACGCATGACGTGAAGTGGTAACTTGTCTGAGGTTGACTCCGAAGATATGAATCATGAGAAGTTCTGGAACGGAAGCATCACTGGACTACCGCAACCTAGTCTGAGTCAGCCAAAAGGTGCATCCTGGTCCAAGTCAGGTGAAGAGAAGATTCCATCCGCAACAGGAGGTCAAGCCAAGCAGTTCCGAGTGGTAAAGTTTTGCTGGAAGTTCGTCAAGACGCAACGGAAGAAGTCAGACAAGAAGAGAAGACCGCCCAACCTATCTTCTTGCTAGCCTCCTCGAATCTCGGGGACGAGATTCTTGTAAGGGGGGTGGATTTGTCACGTCCTGATAAATTCATCCCAAAATAAAAATCATCTTCTAAAAGGAATAATAGAATTAATTAAAATTCGAAAAGAAATTGGCAAACCTTAAAATACGTACAAGAAAAATTCAAATGTGACCCGGAGAATTTTTGTTAAATTCTCCTTGGTCTAAAAGGAGCCCTCAAATTTTAGTGGAATTTTCAGAGCACAAATAATAATTGAAAAGAAATAAACAAAGTCGAAAAGGTTTATAAAAAGAAAAACCCTAAAAGAAGTCTTCTTTCCCCCCCTTCCTCTCTTGGGCCGGCTCGGCCCAACTCTCCCTCCCTCTCTCTCCTCTCCTCCGCGGCCCATCGGCTCCCCGCGCGCGCGCGCGCCGCTGACAGGCGGGCCCGCCCGCCACTCTCGCTGACAGGTGGGACCCACCTGTCATCTCCCTCCTCTCGCCGCGCCCGCCGCCAGCGCCCGTGCCCTAGCGCCGCCGCCGCCGCGAATCCCGCCGCTCCCGTCCGCCCCGCGTGCAATCAAGAGGGGGGAATTAATCCCCGCGTTCCCCTCCCCCGTTTCCCCCTCTTTCCCCTCTCTCTCTCCCTCGGATTCGTTCGAATCAAGCCCGTAATCGTCGCCGGCGCAATCAATGGAGCCGAATCTTCCGCGCGCGATTCCTCCCTCTCCGGCCGCTCTTTCCTTCCCCCGGCGCTATTTAAACCCTCCCCGAGCTCCGCTCTTTCGTTTCCGCCGCTCGCCGCTCACTCTCGCCGTCGGAATCGTGCTCGCGCCGTAGCACCTTCTCTCCGCCGTCGCCGCCGTGCTTCGGTTAGCCGCCGCCGCCGCTCCGCTCCTCCTCCCGACTCGGCGACACCTCCCTCGGCATCGCCGCATCGCCGTCGACCTCGTCCGCGCCTCCGTTTCGCTCGCCGACCGTCGGAGCACCGTCGTCATCGTCATCCCGAGCCGCGCCGCCGTCTCCCTCCGCTCCGGCCGCCGTTCTCGTCGTCGTCGTTGTCCCGGGGTGAGCCGAGGACCGCCGTTCGCCTTCCCCCTTCCCTCCTCTCTCTCGGGCGCCGCTCCGCCGCGCCGATGGTCGCCGGCGGTGACCATCGGGGCGCGGGCGCGTCGCTCCCGTCGGCCGCGCCGGCGAGGCCGCCCTCGGGCGCGCCCTCGCGGCTGCCAAGTGGGCCCGGCCGTCAGCCGCCCGCGCCCGCGGGTGCGGCTGACGCGCGGGACCCACGGCGCCGACCGCCGCCAGCCGCGTGCGCCCGGTCCACCGTGGACCGTGGGGCTGACGCGTGGGCCCCACTCCCCGTGGACCCGGTCCGCGCGTCCCCTCCCTCGGCTGACGCAATAATCCGTTTTTTTTAATTAAAATTTAAATGAAGAAATTCGCAAATATCCATTTAAAGAGCATATAAACTTCAAATGGCCATATCTTGGCCATTTGAACTCGGAATTGGACCGTTCAAGTCTCTAATTTTTCCTTAAGAAGTAAAGAACCCATTTTTGTGCTTTGTTCCTGCTTGTTGTTTGGAGTTTATTAGAGTAAAAGTCTTTTTCTTTTTCCGTTGGTCGTGTAGACGCCGCAGCTTCGGAAGATCCGCTCTTCGTGGAAGTTGAAGCCGTCGTTTGGGAAAGCGAGCAAGGCAAGACACATCATCTTGATCATATTGAATCCCATTTTATAAAATTATGTTGATTTAAATTATTGCATTATCGCTTTATTTAAATTCCCGCGTTGTCACTGTTTTATTTAGCCATGCCTATTTATCTTTGTTACGACCATATTATTATTGTTATTGTTATTGTTATTACCTTGTTCACCCTAGATTAAACAAAACCTCAACTAGTGGACACTCTACTCATGGTTCCACTAGTATGAACTTAGGTAGATGCTTCGCTGGTTAATTAGGCAACATTAGGTGGTTTTTACAACTTTAGACTTGGGAAATTCTCATATCATTTGGACACTGTGGAATTGTTGGATTATGATGGAATTGGACATACACCTCTCTTCCTCTTTCAAAACCCCTAAAACCTGTTTTCGGTGGGGTTTGGGTGCATGCCAGTTATGGGAAGTAGCACCCCGGCCACTATAAGGACTAAAGCTCGGGCCTCTGTTGCAAAGCACTACCGTACTTCCACATGTCTAATGGGTAAGGCTTAGTTTGTGGCTCAGTCTAGTCATAAACAAAAGTACACGGATTGGAGATGGATGAAGTCGGGCTTCGATGGACATTCTCCAGGGCAAATGAAGGCTACACGAGCTGCGGCCCGGTAGTCGAGATGTCATACGGCGGAGGGTTGGTGCCCAATGCTAGGGGCTCAGTTCTACCTGCCTGTCCCGGGTATCCCGGCCGTAGGTAGGATTGGGTCGGTACTCTTGTCTAAGGCTAGGATGGGTTGGAAACTATGTCACGTCTTCCGTCCGTATACCGTGGTGGTATGTGGCACGTGGCAACACGTGAGGGAGAGGTGTCTTGTGGGTAAAGATGTACACCTCTGATCAGAGTAAATCTATTCGAATAGCCGAGCCCTCGGATATGGGCAAGCCTAGCAATGTACCCAGGTCAGTGTTTCAATTCTTAAAATTTGCTCAACAACTAAAATATGGAATGGTTGGCCTGGGTTGGCTTGGGACGAGCTGGGACCCAGGTCGGGTTGCCAGTTCGGTCCAATTCATCGTAGGCCTTGGGTTAAGGCAGGTTCGTGAGGGTTCACGGCCTTGTTTAATAACACTGTGTAGCTCTAGGATCGTCTTTATAAAATAGCTTTGGGCAACTAAGTGACTTTTAAATGCTGTTTACTGCAAAACTGAACCCCTATATTATTATCTCCTTGTACTCCCTTGCATTAATCATGCATTCTCCGGTGTGGCTTGCTGAGTACTGTGGTTGTACTCATTCTTGCTCAATCTTTTCCCCCTTCAGTAAGAGAAGCTTTGGAGGAGAGGTCTTAGGTGGAGTCCTGGCTTATACCCCAGTTGAGCGCCTGTGAAGATGGAGCCGTAGGCCCGCTAGTCCGCTGCTGTTTATTTTTGATTGTCAGGCCTTAAGTGCCTTTGTAATAATGTAAATATTATCGATATAATAAAGATGTGTCTTTTATATCATGTTTGTATGGTGTACCCCGGCTTTTCCTGGGACGGGGATTAATACACTAGCGTTCGGGAAAAGGCAATTTTCCCGGTCGCGACACTTCTCCTGTGAATGATAGCATTATGCAGTCCTATCACATCATCACAGAACCAATCAAGGATGCAGTCACTAGAACAATGCCAGCTATATCTCTCCAGAATCAAAATGAGCAGCCATGTTTGTGGTTTTCAGTTCGCTACTTATCATGGTGTAATCGAAAGTTTGCAGCAATCATGTAATTCATAAATATAATCATGACTGTAAACAGTGAGCTTGTTATGTTTAGAGATGATTCATGTTGAGGATACAATGTACCGATGTTAAGCACCGTCCCTTTTTGTTTAAAGCAGTGCCTCGTATTCATGTAATGAGGGAGAAATGTGTAATACAGACAAGTTCCATGAGGATTCGTTTGAAAGATGCGGATATGTGATCATGTGTATAATTGTTTACTGACAAAGGAGACCTAGGGTCTCGTGTCAGAGGAACTATATTCTAACCTCGAGTTAATAGCCAACCTGTGGATGGAAAAGAAAAACAATTAAACTGTGTTGGGTTAAAAAGCCAACGAGACAGTAGTTGAGGATAGGAGTTCGGATACGCCTTTTACAGATCAAGATAAGGATTGTTGGAGGAAACCCCGAAGGGTACCCGCCATACCTCTACATTGATAAGATCGGATATACCTGCCAACAGATAAGGAGATCCAGGAGACATCAATATTTGAGAACATAATAGTCGATGGTTGGTAATTAGTTTATCTGGTATCAGAAAAAGGTCAAAGGTGATGTGGCAGAAGAACAATTTGGATGCTCCCCATCTCGAGGAAGCACTAAAGATGACCATCGGCAATTAAACCCTAGTGGTATAGATACGGATAGCAGGCAATGTATTTCCCTGAAGGTAGTCAGTGCAGCTTTTGACGCACCACTTCAAGGTTTCACTGAAAGGCAGCAAGCCAAAGGACCTCATCATCCCCAGAAGCGCCCGCAATCCACATTAAAGAATACCCCCTGTTAGAGATAAGCCGAAAGAAGATTGATAAAAGAGATTGGCAAAGATGTTCTCTAGCATGAAAGAAGTAGGCCGAAAGGTGATTGATAAACAGAAACATGCTCTGCATCGCTCACGGAAGACCCCTGATTGTAATTGCCCGCAACAGTCACCTTGTCATTAAGTAAGCAAGATGACCTAGGTAAAAGTGTTTCTATGAAGGCAAAGAGTGAAATCTTCAACTCGGTATCAGATGCTACACGGAGTGAAAAATGCAAGCACCGGTTACCAGGCAACGCCATGTCCTGGGAGATGATCCAACGGGAAAGAACTCATCAAGGTTAAAGGTGTAAAGGAATACGTTGAGTGCTAACTGATGACAACAGGAAGAGAATAGCGGAAAGTAAACTGAACATAAAGAAAGTGAATCTGAGTTGCTTGTTCGTGGGAGCTATTCCCAGTTATGAACCAAGTGATATGTTCGAAGATAGTCTACAGAGGTCAGATTAAGATCACCTCTAACAACGAAGCCTCAGATTTGACAGGGTAATGATTAGACAATAACAAATCCAGCAGTAAAGCCATTTGGGAAGACGTCAAAGTATAACAAGTAGGATAAGTTGGCTCTCTTGGGAAGCATAATTCAAAGGTAAAGTTATCGACCCTTGCATCAAATAGCAGAAGTAGCTATCACCCGGAGACCAGGAAAGCTAATATGAGACAGTTGATGGCGAGTTAGAAGCAAATGACAAGCATAGTATCCTAGTAATGACAAGCTAGTGTTGACGCATGACGTGAAGTGGTAACTTGTCTGAGGTTGACTCCGAAGATATGAAGCATGAGAAGTTCTGGAACGGAAGCATCACTGCACTACCGCAACCTAGTCTGAGTCAGCCAAAAGGTGCACCCTGGTCCAAGTCAGGTGAAGAGAAGATTCCATCCGCAACAGGAGGTCAAGCCAAGCAGTTCCGAGTGGTGAAGTTTTGCTGGAAGTTTGTCAAGACGCGACGGAAGAAGTCAGACAAGAAGAGAAGACCGCCCAACCTATCTTCTTGCTAGCCTCCTCGAATCTCGGGGACGAGATTCTTGTAAGGGGGGTGGATTTGTCACGTCCTGATAAATTCATCCCGAAATAAAAATCATCTTCTAAAAGGAATAATAGAATTAATTAAAATTCGAAAAGAAATTGGCAAACACTAAAATACGTACAAGAAAAATTCAAATGTGACCCGGAGAATTTTTGTTAAATTCTCCTTGGTCTAAAAGGAGCCCTCAAATTTTAGTGGAATTTTCAGAGCACAAATAATAATTGAAAAGAAATAAACAAAGTTGAAAAGGTTTATAAAAAGAAAAACCCTAAAAGAAGTCCTCTTTTCCCCCCCCTTCCTTCTTGGGCCGGCTCGGCCCAGTCCCTCCCTCTCTCTCTCTTCCCCCGCGGCCCATCGGCTCCCCCGCGCGCGCGCGCCGCTGACAGGCGGGCCCGCCCGCCACTCTCGCTGACGGGTGGGACCCACCTGTCATCCCCAACCCCGCGCCGCGCCCGCCGCCCGCCCGTGCCCTAGCGCCGCCGCCGCCGCTGAATCCGCCGCATCCCGCCTTCCCCGCGCGCCTTAATGAGGGGGGAATTACTCCCCGCGTTTCCCTCTCCCGTTTCCCCCTCTTTTCCCTCTCTCTCTCCCTCGGATTCGTTCGAATCGTGCCCGCATTCGTCGCCGGCGCAATCAATGGCGGCCGAAATCCCCGCGGCCGGTTTCCTTCCTCCTCGGCCGCCCTCTCTCCCTCCCGACGCTATAAAAACGTTGCCCGAGATCCGCTCTTCCGTTTCCGCCGCTCGCCACTCGCTCTCGCCGTCGGATTCGTGCTCGCGCCGTGCTCCGCTCTCTCCGCCGTCGCCGCCGAGCTCCGTTCCGCCGCCGCCGCCGCTCCGGACTTCCTCCTTACTCGGCGACACCTCCGTCCGCTTCGCCGAGTGGTCGCCGACCCCGTCCGCCGCTCCGCTTCGACCGTCGACCGCCGGAGCACCGTCGTCATCGTCATCCCGAGCCGCGCCGCCGTCTTCCTCCGCTCCGTCCGCCGTTTCCACCGCCTTCGCCGTCTTGGGGTGAGCCGTGGACCGCTCCGTTCGTTTCCCCCTTCCCTCCTCTCTCTCGGGTGCCGCTCCGCCGCGCCGTTGGTCGCCGGCGGCGACCATCGGGGCGCGGGCGCGCCGCTCCCGTCGGCCGTGCCGGCGAGGCCGCCCTCGGGCGCGCCCTCGCGGCTGCCAAGTGGGCCCGGCCGTCAGCCGCCCGCGCCCGCGGGTGCGGCTGACGCGCGGGACCCACGGCGCCGACCGCCGCCAGCCGCGTGCGCCCGGTCCCCCGTGGACCGAGCGGCTGACGCGTGGGCCCCCACCCCCGTGGACCCGGTCCGCGCGTCCCCTCCCTCGGCTGACGCAATAAATGGGATTTTTTAATTGAAAATTAAATGAAGAAATTCGTAAATATCCATTTAAAGAGCATATAAACTTCAAAGGGCCATATCTTGGCCATTTGAACTCGGAATTGGACCGTTCAAGTCTCTAATTTTTCCTTAAGATGTAAAGAACCCATTTTTGTGCTTTGTTTCTGCTGTTATGTGGAGTTATTTAGTGTTAAAGCCTTTTTCTTTTCCGTTGGTCGTGTAGACGCTGCAGCTTCGGAAGATCCGCCCTTCGTGGAAGTTGAAGCCGGCGTTTGGGAAAGTGAGCAAGGCAAGTCGCATCATCCTTGAGCATATTGAAATCCCAGTTTACAAAATTATTTTAATTTAAATTAATGCATTATCGCTTTATTTAAATTCCCGCGTTATCACTGTTTTATTTAGCCATGCCTATTTACCTTTGTTATGACCATTATTATTGCTATTGTTATTATTACCTTGTTCACCCTAGAATAAACAAAACCCCAACTAGTGGACACTCTATTTATGGTTCCACTAGTATGAATTTAGGTAGATGCTTCGCTGATTAATAGGACAACATTAGGTGGTTTTACAACTTTAGACTTTGGGAATTCTCATATCATTTGGACACTATGGAATGGTTGGCTTATGTTGGAATTGGACACACACCTCTCTTCCCCTTTCAAAACCCCTAAAACCTGTTTTCGGTGGGGTTTGGGTGCATGCCAGTTGTGGGAAGTAGCACCCCGGCCACTATAAGGATTAAGCTCGGGCCTCTGTTGCAAAGCACTACCGTACTTCCACATGTCTAATGGGTAAGGCTTAGTTTGTGGCTCAGTCTAGTCATAAACAAAAGTACACGGATTGGAGATGGATGAAGTCGGGCGTCGATGGACATTCTCCAGGGCAAATGAAGGCTACACGAGCTGCGGCCCGGTAGTCGAGATGTCATACGGCGGAGGGTTGGTGCCCAATGCTAGGGGCTCAGTTCTGCCTGCCTGTCCCGGGTATCCCGGCCGTAGGTAGGATTGGGTCGGTACTCTTGTCTAAGGCTAGGATGGGTTGGAAACTATGTCACGTCTTCCGTCCGTATACCGAGGTGGTATGTGGCACGTGGCAACACGTGAGGAAGATGTGTCTTGTGGGTAAAGATGTACACCTCTGATCAGAGTATAATCTATTCGAATAGCCGAGCCCTCGGATATGGGCAAGCCTAGCAATGTACCCAAGTCAGTGTTTTAATTCTTAAAATTTGCTCAACAACTAAAATATGGAATGGTTGGCCTGGGTTGGCTTGGGACGAGCTGGAACCCAGGTCGGGTTGCCAGTTCGGTCCGAATCATCGTAGGCCTTGGGTTAAGGCAGGTTCGTGAGGGTTCACGGCCTTGATTAATAATATTGGATAGTTCTAGGATCGTGTTTACAAAGTAGCTTTGAGCAACTAAACGTCTTTAAATGCTGTTTACTGCAACCCTAACCCTTTATGTTATAATTCCTTTGTACTCCCTTGCATTTATTCTGCATTTGTGGGTGTGTCTTGTTGAGTACGGTGGTTGTACTCAGTCTTGCTTAATTTTCCCAAGCCCAGATGAGGAGTTCCTGGAAGATGAAGGCTTTGGTGTCTAGCTCGTGCCTGCCGTCAAGCGCCTGTGGTCGTCGCCCTAGTCTTCCGCTGTTTTTCGTTGTCTTTGTGTGTGCTGGGCCTTCGTTGCCCGTGTAATAATTTTATATACGCTTCCGCTTGTTAAACTCTGTATTGTATCAACTTTTGGGTGTACCTTGCCTCCTGGGACAAGGAATAATACACGCACGTCGGGAACGCCTGTTGGGTGATTTCCGGTCGTGACACCATGCCGGGGAAACCTGATTTCCCCTCCAAGGTGGTCATTCAACCGACCCCCTCGCAGGTTCGTCTCACTCTCATTGCAACCATCTTTCTCCCAAAAGGAAGTTTTTTCTTACTCATTTTGTTCGTCTTCTGGTTTTTTCTTCTGCTTCAGCGATGTCCCGTCGCATTCCTCCCGCCACCCCAAGTCCGGCCAGTCCGAGGCCGAAGATCCTGCGGCCGCGGAGGAGCGGAGGCGAGAATCTGACCGGCGTGAAGCCGCAGACCGCCTTCGGGAAGCTGAAGAGGCCGCCCGGGAGGCCGCCCGGATTCGCCAAGCGGAGGAAGCTGCTCGGGAGGAGGCCGCCCGGGCTGAGGAAGCCGCTAAGGTGGAGGCCGCCCGGGCTCGCCAGGCTGAGGCAACAGCTGCTGCTGGCGCGTCAACTGGGCCCACTCCCTCGGGCAACCCTCAGGCGACAGCCTCCGGGGAGGCTCGCGACGAGGCCGCGGGCACATCGCCTGGGCCCACCTCCCCGGGCGACGCCCAGGATCAAACGGGTCCGGGGGACATCCCCGAGCCCAGCACGTCCTCCGGGGGGCCGAGCCGCATCGCCTTCTCCCCAAGGCGGCTCTTCTCCTCATCTTCCGTCGCCCCGCTGAGCGCCGAGCCCATTCTGCAGGCCTTGGCCGCCGCAAACACCGCGGTGCTAGATGGGTTCAGCGCCCAAGTGGAGGCCCTGCGCGCAGAACGAGCGGAGCTCGAGGCCGCATGGGCACGCATTGAGGAGGGGCGGCGCTCGGTGGACGCCATGGTGGAGGTGGGCCGTAAAGCTCACCGCCGTCACATCTCGGAGCTTGAAGCCCGGAAGGCGGCGCTGACGGAGATCGCTCGTGAGGTGGAGGAGGAGCGAGCGGCCGCCCTCATCGCTACCACCACGATGATTGAGGCGCAAGACGCCCTCCGCCTTCAAAACGCCAGCCGGGAGGCGGAGCTGAAAGAAAAGCTCGACGCCGCCCAGGGAGTCCTTGACTCCGCCGCTGCCCGAGAGCGGCGGGTAACAGAGACTGAGGCGGCGTCCCAGCGGCGCGAGGAGTCCCTTGAGGCCCGTGCTATGGCGCTGGAAGAACACGCCGGCGCCGTGGAGAAAGGCTTGACAGACCGCGAGGCCGCCGCTGCTCTCCGGGAGGCGACGCTGGCGGCGCACGAGGCCGCCTGCGCCGAGGAGGAGTGCGCGCTCCGCCTCCGCGAGGACGCACTCGCTGAGCGGGAGCGAGCTCTCGAGGAGGCTGAGGCCACGACCAAACGGCTGGCGGACAGCCTGTCCCTTCGCGAGGCGGCGCAGGAGGAGCAGGCGCGCCGCAATCTTGAATGCGTCCGCGCCGAGAGAGCCGCACTGGAGCAGCGGGCTGCTGACCTCGAGGCGCGGGAAAAGGAGCTGGACGCGAAGGCGCATATCGGTGGGGCGGCCGCGGGCGAAAGCGACTTAGCCGCCCGCCTCGCAGCTGCCGAACACATCGTCGCCGATATGCAGCGAGCGCTGGACTCCTCCACCGGGGAGGCCGAGGCCCTTCGCTTGGCGGGCGAGATTGGGCCCGACATGCTTTGGGATGCGGTCTCCCGCCTGAAGCGCGCCGGTCGGCAAGCGGGCCTCTGGAAAGGCCAGACGACGGTACCCCCCACCAATCTGGAAGGCCTCGCTCCGCACCTCAACAGGATGGCCTGGGTTCTCGAACAACTCCCCGAGGAGCTTGAGAAGACCATCAAGTCATCCTCGAGGGACCTCGCGCGGGGAGCGGTCGAACTCGTGCTGGCGAGTTACCAGGCCCGGGACCCCAACTTCTCTCCATGGATGGCGCTGGAGGAGTTCCCTCCCGGAACCGAGGACGACGCGCGCGCGCGGGTCGGGGATGCCGCCAACCACATCGTCCAAAGCTTCGAGGGGTCGGCCCCTCGGCTCGCGTTCGCCCCCTGCTCCGACGAGGAGGGCGACGCCAGCGGCGAGGATGACGGTGGCGACGGGGCCAGCGACCCGGGCGCATTGGAATGACGCCCCAGGCCCCCGCCAATCTCCAATTTTTTCTTTTTCTTTCTTCTTTTTGTATAGATCAACTTAATCTGCAATCAAAAATGATGAAAAATTTCTTATGTTAACTTTATTTTGCTATGCATATGAGTTGAGGATGATTTGTGCCGTGGTCCTTTTGCATTTTAGCTTGATTTAAGGGCTCGTGCTCAAGTCCCGATCCTCAAATGGCTCGGGTCGGGGCTAGTGCCTGGGGAGATCCACATGTCGAGACTGGCCAGGCCGGGAACATGGTGACCGAGGGTTATGGGTGACCCGATTGTGGGTTTTTGCCGATTCCCCCCCGGAGATCACCACGCCCCGGGGCACGGCTCGGTTCTGGGCCCCGCTTGGCGATTTTAGCTGACCGAACCGAGCCCCCGAGGGTAAGGTTGAGCACGAGTGACCTTATTTCAAGTTAAGATTCTTCAGAAGGAAAAACGGCACAGACACAACCTTTAGGAAATTGAAACTGCTTTTATTGAAATGCTGAAATAAGAAAAGTAAGGCTGTGCATGTGTGGTAGCCCCCGGCTAACCCTGCACACCCGAGGGAGGTGCGGGGTTAGCCCGAGCCCAAAACCTGACACCCGACCCCCCTCCTCAGGGGTAAAAGCGACGAAGGTGTTCGATGTTCCACGGGTTTGGCAGCTCAGTGCCGTCGCCCGTGGCCAGCCGTACGGAGCCCGGCCGGGGGACACCGATCACTCGATACGGACCCTCCCACATTGGTGAGAGCTTGCTCAGTCCAGCACGCGTTTGGACGCAGCGTAGGACGAGGTCGTCGACGCAGAGTGATCGAGCCCGGACGTGGCGCTGATGGTAGCGCCGCAGGCTCTGCTGGTAGCGCGTGGCTCGGAGGGCCGCGCGCCGCCTTCGCTCTTCCAAGTAGTCGAGGTCATCTCTACGAAGCTGATCTTGATCAGCCTCGCAGTACATGGTGGCCCGAGGAGACCTCAGGGTGAGCTCGGATGGGAGAACCGCTTCTGCGCCGTAGACGAGGAAGAAAGGCGTTTCCCCGGTCGCTCGGCTTGGTGTGGTTCGGTTTGCCCAGAGCACCGCTGGTAACTCCTCGATCCATGAATCGCCGTGCTTCTTGAGAATATTGAAGGTCTTGTTTTTAAGGCCTTTGAGGATTTCTGCATTGGCGCGCTCCACTTGGCCATTGCTTCTGGGGTGGGCAGGTGAGGCGAAGCAGAGCTTGATGCCCATGTCTTCGCAGTAGTCGCCGAAGAGTTCACTAGTGAATTGGGTGCCATTATCCGTAATAATACGGTTAGGCACTCCAAAACGGGCCGTGATACCCTTAATGAATTTAAGAGCAGAGTGCTTATCGATCTTGACAACCGGATAAGCCTCGGGCCACTTAGTGAACTTGTCGATCGCAACATACAGATACTCAAACCCGCCCGGGGCCCGTTTGAACGGTCCCAGGATATCAAGCCCCCAGACAGCAAATGGCCATGACAGTGGTATGATCTGCAGGGCCTGGGCCGGCTGATGGATTTGCTTGGCGTGGAACTGACACGCTCTGCATCGCCGGACCAGATCGACTGCATCATTGAGAGCTGTCGGCCAATAAAATCCTTGACGAAAGGCCTTGCCAACCAGGGTGCGCGAGGCGGAATGGGCTCCGCACTCGCCCTCATGGATGTCAGCAAGAAGCTCAACGCCTTGTTCCTGAGGAATGCACTTCAGGAGGATTCCGTTAGCCGCGCGCCGATAGAGGGTCCCTTCTACCAGCACGTAGCGTTTGGAAATGCGTTGTACGCGTTCACTCCCTTCGCAGTCCTCAGGTAGAGTCTTATCTGTGAGGTATGTTTGGATCTCAGAGATCCAAGCAATCAATCTAAGGGAGCTTGGAGCGCTCCCTTCGGGTCCCGAGGCCTGGACCCCGACGGGCCTCGGGGGCCGGTCAGGCGCATCCGTCTCCCCTAAGGGGTCGGGTCGCGCCGACGGCTGGGTAAGCCTTTCTTCAAAGGCGCCCGGTGGGATCTGGGCTCGCGAGGACGCGAGCCGCGAGAGTTCGTCGGCTATCATGTTATCCCGTCTGGGCACATGCCGAAGCTCTATCCCGTCAAAATGACGCTCCATACGCCGCACTTGGCGTACATAGGCGTCCATTTGCGGGTCAGAGCACCGGTACTCCTTACAGACCTGGTTAACGACCAGCTGGGAATCGCCTAACACCAGGAGACGGCGGATCCCCAGTCCGGCTGCCACCCTGAGTCCGGCAAGGAGTCCCTCGTACTCTGCCATATTATTGGTCGCTCGAAAGTCAAGGCGGACCAGATATCTAAGGACGTCTCCGGTCGGGGAGGTCAAAGTGACCCCCGCACCGGCACCCTGGAGGGACAGAGAACCATCGAACTGCATCACCCAGTGGGTGGTGTGAGGCAGCTGCGAGGAGTTCGTGCTGGTCTCGGGGATTGAGACGGTCTCTGGAGCCGGGGTCCACTCTGCCACAAAATCGGCGAGGGTCTGGCTCTTGATAGCGTGGCGTGGTTCAAAGTGCAGATCGAACTCAGAAAGCTCGATTGCCCATTTTACCACCCGTCCTGTACCCTCTCGGTTATGCAAGATTTGACCGAGGGGATAAGACGTAACCACAGTGACCCTATGTGCCTGAAAATAATGGCGCAGTTTCCTCGAGGCCATCAGAATAGCGTAAAGCATCTTCTGGGCCTGAGGGTATCGGGTCTTAGCGTCCCGGAGGGCCTCACTAACAAAGTAGACAGGCCGCTGCACCCTTCGGTGGGGCCGATCCTCTTTACTAGGGGCCGTATCCCCGGGGCGTTCTTCATTCAAGTGGCCTTTCGGGGCGCACTTGTCTTCTGTGCCGATGACCTCGGGGTCGGAGGATGAAAGGGGCGGCCTTCCCTCAGTGGCCTCGGGGCCGTCCTGGGGGTCGGGGGCTCCTGGCATCGTCGGACAAGCGGGCAAAGGTCCTACTCCGGTCGTCAGGGGCCTCAGGCCTCCGTTCGGCTCGGGGGCCTCTTCTCCCTGCTCTTTCCCGGGTCGAGTCAGCACAGGGTTAGCCTCGGGGTCAAAGGGCGTTAAGTGCGGCCTTCCCGCAGTGGCCTTGGGGCCCTCCTGAGGGTCGGGGGCACTTAGCACCGTCTGACAAGCGGGCAGAGGGCCGACTCCGGTCGTCAGGGGCCGTAGGCCACCGTCCGACTCGGGGGCCTCTCCTCCCCGCTCGCTCCCGGGCCAAGTTAGCACAGAATGGGGGTGCACGAAATGAGGATTATTTTCATCGCGCTCCACAACCAACGCTGCACTAACTGCTTGGGGGGTCGCCGCTAAGTAAAGTAGCAGGGGCTCATTTGGCTCCGGGGCGACTAGAACCGGGGGAGAGCTGAGATATGCCTTTAACTGAGTGAGGGCATGTTCAGCTTCCTCCGTCCAAGTAAACGGCCCCGAGCGCTTGAGGAGCTTAAACAAGGGTAGCGCCTTCTCTCCCAGCCTTGATATGAAACGACTTAGGGCGGCCATGCAACCGGTGACGCATTGCACATCCCTAAGTTTGCTGGGGGGGCGCATCCGCTCAATAGCTCGAATCTTCTCGGGGTTGGCCTCAATGCCTCGGGCAGAGACCAAGAACCCGAGAAGCTTGCCCGCAGGTACACCAAACACACACTTATCGGGGTTCAGCTTTATGCGGGCGGAGCGGAGGTTCTCAAAAGTTTCCGCTAGATCTGAAAGTAAAGTTTCTTGGTTGCGCGTTTTTACAACCAAGTCATCGACATAAGCCTCAACATTACGTCCTATTTGGCTACCCAAAGAAATTCGAGTAGTACGTTGAAAAGTAGGACCTGCATTCTTTAACCCGAAGGGCATTGATGTATAACAATAGGTTCCTACGGGGGTAATGAACGCAGTTTTTTCCTCATCCTCCCTAGCCATGCGAATCTGATGGTAACCAGAGTATGCATCTAGAAAACACAAAAGGTCACACCCCGCAGTGGAGTCGACGATCTGATCTATGCGAGGCAGGGGGTAAGGATCCTTAGGACATGCCTTGTTAAGGTCGGTGTAGTCGATGCACATCCGAAGCTTGCCGTTCGCCTTGGGAACGACCACCGGGTTCGCCAGCCGCTCCGGATGGATGACTTCACGGATGAATCCGGCCTCCAGAAGCCTCGCCACCTCCTCGCGGATGAAGGCTTGACGTTCCGGGGCCTGCCGCCGCACTTTCTGCCGGACCGGCCTTGCGCCCGGCCGCACGGCGAGACGGTGCTCAATCACCTCCCTGGGGACCCCGGGCATGTCCGCTGGTCTCCATGCGAAGACGTCAACGTTTGCCCGCAGGAAGGAGACGAGCGCGTCTTCCTATTTGCCATCCAGAAGACCACCGATCCGTGTGGTCTTGGATGGGCCGTCGCCCAAGGCAACCTCCTTGACCGGGACCTCGTCGCATGTGGCAATCCGCTGCCTCGGGGCGGTGGGGGCAGAGGTGCCAAGCCTCTCGTCACCACCCTCGGGCTTGGTCGCAGCAGCGAGGTGGTCCGCGCGATGCTCCATGCAAGCGAGCGCGACTTTAAGGTCGCCACGGACAGAGATGGAGCCACCGGGGCCCGGCATCTTCATCTGGAGGTAGGCGTAGTGGACCGCTGCCATAAACTTCACCAACGCGGGCCTCCCCAGGACCGCATTGTAGGGCAGACTGAGGTCCGCCACATCGAAGTTCACCCGCTCCGTGCGGAAGTTGGCTGATCCACCAAAGGTGACCGGTAGGTCGATGTGACCTAACGGCCATGTGTGCCCCGGCGTCACACCGATGATCGGTTGAGATGGCTGGAGCACCATCCCCGGGGCCTTGATAGCATCAAAGGCCGCGGGGGAAAGGATGTTGAGAGCCGCTCCTCCATCTATGAGGACACGCCCCAACTTCACATTGCAGATGGTGGGGGAAACTACCATCGCAACCTGCCCTCCCCGGGCAATGCACGGTGGGTGGTCGGTCTGGTCGAAGGTGAGAGCAACCTCCGACCACCGCGCCCGACGCATCGCCTCATGAGTAGGGGCCATGGCCAGAAGCTCTCGCTTCATAGCCTTGAAGCTCCGGCGAGAGACGTGAGCACACGCTCCTCCATCGACGGTGGCAATGGTGGCCCCAGGTTCTTGGAAACCTAGGTCATCATCACCATCATCGATGTCAACAGCGGGGGCCTTCTGCTTGGCCTCACTTCGCCGTTTGCCGGAAGGAACCGCCGGGGACTTGCCCTCACGGCGTTCCTGCCTCCTGTCCTCCTCCCACTTCCTCGTTCGCTCAGCCAGGTTTTTGACTGCACGACAGTCCGCGAGATCGTGGAGGGAGGTGTTGTGGACGGAGCACCACCTGCCGGCGGGGCGCTCCCTGCTGGGAGTACCAGCCTCTTTCTTTTTGTCGCTCGCAGGCCTCCCCTTTCGAGTGGCCCGCGGAGCGCCCTCGACGGCGAGGACATGACCCTCGTCGCCGGAACGGTCCGACCTCTTCTTCCTCCTCCTGTCACGCCGCCCTGTCTGAGCGGCGGATCCGGGGGCGGCCGAAGCTGCCACTCCGGAACCGGAGGAGTTCCATGTCCACGCTTCCTCCTTACGAGCCACTCGGTCCGCGAGCTGAAAAAGCTCCGCGGTAGTCTGGGGCTCTTTGGAAGCGATCTTTTCGAGCATGCGGTTGTGCCGTACGCCCCCCCTGAACGCGTAGATCACCGCGTGTGCAGGGATGCATGGTATAGTATTGCGGACTTGGCAAAACCGCTGAATGTACGAGCGAAGCGACTCATCATCGCCTCGCTGTACTGCATGCAAGTCCGCTTCTTCGCCTGGGCGCGGATATGTGCCTTGGAAGTTCATGGTGAACTGTTGGCACAAATCTTCCCAGGAGTGGACCGACGCGGGTGGCAGGTTCATTAGCCAACCCCGCGCCTGTCCTTTTAGGGCCATGGGAAAGAAGTTCGCCATGACCCTGTCGTCACCCCCAGCGGCCTCGATCCCGGTCGTATAGACCTGGAGAAACTCGGTGGGGTTGACACTCCCATCGTACTTCTCGGTGATGGTGGGCCGGAACCTTGGGGGCCAACGGACATTCCGAAGACTCGCCACAAAGGCTCTACAGCCAACACCACCGGCCGGGGGCACGGAGGGCTGATCCTCACGTCCATGTTGAGGTGACACTCTGGACGAAGAGGCGCCCTCCGTTGCGCGGGGAGTACGCCGGTTATTACGCCGGCGCTCGATGTCGATGCGGGCATCCGGCTCTCCATGCTGACCCTCCCGAGTTGGAGGTGTCGACGAGGGAGTGGCGGCCGAATGGCGCGCAGCAGCCGCCGCTCGCCGCGCCCTCCGCCTTGACGACACGGAGCCGGTGGTAGCGGCGCCGGAGGTCTTGGTGGTGGCGGACCGTCCACCAGCACCCAGGCGCTGCTGTGCCGTCATGACCAAGTTGGCCACGTCTTCCAGCCATCGTTGGGCTGGAGACTCCGGGTCATGGACGACAGGCGGGTGTCGTAGGAGCGCGCCAGCAGCCTGAAGCGCACCCTGAGGCGTGCTGCCGTCGCCGTAGACGAGGAGGCGACGCTCCCCATCTCGCCGTTCTCCTGCATCACCTGCGACTGGTGATGCCACGGATTTGTCGACCCTCTCAAGCGCCTCCCCCTGCTTAGGGCTTTGGCGCGGAGGAGGTGGGGGAGTACGAGCTCGACGGCGTGGATTCGGCTCCCCGTCGTCGCCGCTCACACTCGGAGAGAGGTCGTGCGCTTTTCCTTGCTCGGCCATTAGGCTGAACAAGAAAAACTTGGCGCCCACGAAAGAGTCTGAGAGCTCAGAAAACACACCCTGAGCCCCCTACCTGGCGCGCCAGATGACGGAGCTCGTGGCCCCTCACCGGGAGACTGCGCAAGCCCCCCTTTGCCGGTTCGACCAGGGGCTTAGGGTGCAATCCCAAGCTCTCTTTCTCTCTCTGTATGTGGAAAGATCAACCGCCCGCAAGACACACGAGACACGGCGATGTATACAGGTTCGGGCCGCTGCGAAGCGTAATACCCTACTCCTGTGTTTTTGTGGATTTGTGTACGGACAAGTTACCAAGGATTAACTTCCTTTCCCCTCCGTCTTCTAAAAGGGAAAAGTCCCCCTTCTAAATGGGCAAGGTCCTCCTTTTATATCTCAAGGGGATACCACATGCACCTTTCTCTTTCCAAACTGGACTGTTCTTTTTCTCTTTAATGGGCGGAGATCGGTACGGTTTCCATCCGGGAGCCCTTCTGATGGGACAGCCCACACCTACCCCCATCTCCCCCGAAGACAGAGATGACGCGGGACCGTGGCTGTCTGTCGATGACGCGACCAGTGCCAGACCGGTCATTCTTGTCCACCATGCGTTAGCTTAACAACGTGCATGTTTGCCCTTCTTCGTGTAACACCTTGCCTGTAATGGTTAGGATGAAGCCTGGTATAAATCTGACCAGGGCTAACGTGCCATCTCTAAGAGATAACACGCTAGCTCCGGCTTGAGACGAGTGCCTAGAGGCTTTCGTCTTGACGGGATGGGGCAAGACGTGCGTCAGACCGCCAGCCGCCACCTAACCCGTGATCTGACCGGTCTGTGACTGGTCACAGACCGGATAAAGGAACGCGCTGTACTGCGTTGCATGCAGCGTGACACGCTTGACCAGACTGCAATAAATGCTGTCAGGTGAGCACAGCTGTGCTCACTTATCCCATATATGTGGCGCAGACTTCCTTAAGGGGTCGGGGTGCCTCGGCCCTCGGGGCCGGGGTAAGCGCAACCCGACCCCCCCCCTCGGGGGAAATCAGGAGGAGGGCGGACACCTCACCCTCGGGCCCGACGTCCCCGAAGGTGCCAGGCCACGTGGGCGATTGCGTCTGCCTCAAGCCTCTGGTCATGATACTCCCGGTCCCATATCACCGACACACCTTATATAAAAACAATGTTTCAGCAAATAGCGAAAGAATGTTTCAGTTCACTGCAACATTTGATCCATACATAATGAAACATTATAAGTACACTAGGTGAAACATTTTTCGGTGGAACAAAAAAATAAACTGAATTCTCTTAATAGGGGGTTTCCAAAATATGTCGGTTTTTTGTTGCAATGGAGTATTTCCGTTCACTCCAACATTAGATCTATACACAGTGAAACATTGCGAGTACACTAGGTGAAACATTTTTAGTGAAAAAAAACCAAATTCTCTTAATAGAGGGTTTCTAAAATATGTGGATGATTTGGTTCAATGGAGTTGTGTGTGTGGATAAGTGGCAGGTGGGGACAGAGGATATGTGGTTGGGCCCAGGTGTGCACATGATGGGGGGAGGGGGGAGCGACCGATTTTTTTCCCCTCCCCCCGCGCGTCCAACGTTGAGCATTCTCGCCATATTTTTCTAGCAAATCCGAAAAAAATGTCCTATTCCTACACTAAATAGCAATAATTTAATTTAGTATCGATCGAAGTGGTGCCATATTTATAGCAAATGCGGAAAAAAAAATCCTACTCCTACACTAAATAGCAACAATTTAATTTAGTACCGAGATAGGACCGATCAGAAGCGATCGACAGCACCTTGTTACCTGCTCTGTCAGAGAATTCGCAGTGTGAACAAAAAGAACATGCACTTTGTGCACTTATTAAATCAGTATTCGAGAGGCCTCACATCATCACCGCCGCGCCAAATCTGCAAGCGACCATGGCGACGCCCACCGACGCCGCCGCCGCCGCCGCGCACGTCCTCGTCGTCCCGTACCCGGTGCAGGGCCACCTCATCCCCATCCTCGACCTCGTCCGCCTCCTCGCCTCCCGTGGCCTCCGCCTCACCGTCGTCGTGACGCCCGCCACGGCCCCGCTCCTCGCGCCACTCCTCGCCGCCGGGCACCCGGGCGGCGGCGGCGGCGTCTCCGAGCTCACCCTGTCGTTCCCTTCGCATCATGCTGTCCCCACTGGCCTCGAGGTCGCGAAGGGGCCACCGGGCGCTGCGCCCAGGCTCTTTCCCATGCACGTCGTCGCGTTCGCGGGGCTGCGTGGCTCGCTCGAGTCATGGGCGCGCGCCAGGGCGGGCACGCCCCACCGCGTCGTCGCCGTGCTGTCCGACTTCCTCTGCGGATGGACGCAGCCGCTCGCCAACGAGCTCGGCGTCCCGCACGTCGTGTTCTCGCCGTCCGGGGTTTACGGCACCGCCATGCTCCACTCCCTGTTCCGCGCGATGCCCCGGCCCGCGGACGATAACGACGACGAGAGTCCGGTCAGATTCGTCGATATCCCGGGATCTCCGGCGTATCCATGGCGGCAGCTCACTAGGGCGTACCGCACGCACAAGAAAGGCGACGAGATCGACGAGGGTTTCAAGAGCAACTTCCTCTGGAACCTCGAGAGCTCGTCGTTCGTGTCGAACACGTTCCAGCGGCTCGAGGGGCGGTACCTCGAGAGGCCTGTCGCCGACCTGGGCTTCAGGCGCGTGCGCGCCATAGGGCCACTGGCGCCGGAGGCTGACGCGTCGGGCAACCGCGGCGGCGAGACCGCCGTGGCCGCGTCGGATCTCTGCGCGTGGCTGGACCAGTTCGCCGACCGCTCCGTCGTGTACGTCAGCTTCGGCAGCATGTCGCAGCTACAGCCGCCTCACGCGGCGGCGCTGACGGCCGCGTTGGAGCGTACCAGCGCGGCGTTCGTCTGGGCCGTCGGGTCATCGCACGCGACGCTCCTGCTCCCGGAGGGGTTCGAGGAGCGCTCGACGGCGAGCGGCAGGGGCACGGTGATCATCGGGTGGGCGCCGCAGCTGGCGGCGCTGCGGCACCGGGCGGTGGGATGGTTCGTCACCCACTGCGGGTGGAACTCCGTGGTGGAGGCGGTGGCGGCCGGGGTGTCCATGCTGACGTGGCCGATGATGGCCGACCAGTTCGTGAACGCCCGGCTGGTGGTGGACGAGCTCCGCGCCGCCGTGCCGGTGTCCTGGGGAGGCGTCGCGGCGCCGCCGACCGCCGACGACGTGGCTGGCGTGCTCGAGGCGACCGTGCTGGCGGCGGACGGTGGAGGGTGGGCGCGCGGGTGGAGGAGCTCGCCGTGGAGGCGGCGGCGGCGACGCGGGAAGGTGGCAGCTCGTGGGTTGAGGTGGACGAACTGGTGCGGGAGCTTCGTGGGCACATGCAAAGCTAAGCTTATCCGTTTACGTCTCTACGATGGCCGTTGACGGAGGAGAAGAAGAGTAGCTTTGATCGCCGGAGAGGATGACGGCGGTCAATAAGTACAACTATAATAAATTGTTATCTTAATAAATTACTCCCTCCGTCTCATTTTATCATTTTAAGTGCAGCCATATTCATCCGTGCTTAACTTTAATCATCCGTCTTATTTAAAGAAAAATTAAAAAAATTGAAAAAATATAAGTCACGTATAAAATAACTATTCATGTTTTATTATCTCATAACAACAAAATTACTAATTACAGGAAAATTTTAAATAAGATGGACGATCAAACTTTAGCACGGAAACTAATGATAAACTTAGAATGTAACGTAGGGAGTAACAAGTTAATTACCCCATGTCAGCGTTGAGGTCGTCATCCACCAAACAATCAACTTTATTTGCACCGGACATATCAATTTATGCATGCATGTACAGTACGTACGTTTAGAGAGCTGCAAACATTAATTGTCGGGTACATATAGCTAGAGCTTTCTGCACTGGGCCAACACGTCGCCACCTTATCGTTCTTGGCTGCTTCCACCATGACCTCTTCCCAATCCCATATATCTCGATTTTATATATTTTAGACCTTTCTAAAAATTATTGTACAAATATAGCTTCCGCGAAAAGGCTATGGACCTGAGGGGGACGGTGCCAATATCATTAGCATTGAGGACCTATCTTGCAATCTTTACCTATAATGTTTCAAACAAGTTTTTTAGGGATCTATTTATAAAACAAGTTTTCAAAAATGACTGAGAAGTGAACATTCCAGTCCCATACATGATGATGACTTTGAGTCATCATTGTAAAAAATCGACCCAACACTACTACGCAAATGACTTTTCTGGACATGGACTCTTTTACATTGCGTGCAGACGGTAGCTCGGTCCGCATAGGAAAATCGGCTCATTTTCCCGTGCGATCCATTTAAGAGGACCGAACGAAAAAATCAATTTAAGTGAACCACACACAAAAATGAGTTTATTTTCGCAAAGCGGACGCCCTAACTGAACGGCACACAATAATGCCATTCCCTCCCACACACTTCAAAATTTTCATCTACTCTCTCTACCTTTCTCCTTTTAATATTCACTCCTCTCTCTGAGCGAAACTTCTCTCTCTGCCTTTCAACTCTCCTCTCCTCTCCATTCTCTGAGAGCGCGGGCGTCGGCAGCGGCGGCCGAGGCGCGGGAGGCTGGTGCGGATGCTGCCAGAGGCATCGCGGCGGCAGCCGCTGCCGCCGACAACAACGAGGAGGAAGCGGCGGCCGGGAGCGGCGCCGCCATCGCGCGCCGACGAGGAGGCGCCCGTCGTGGCTGCTGGCAGAGGCGGCGCGGCGGCTGCCGCCGACGTCGAGAAGGAGGAGGCGGCCAGGAGCGGCGCCACCCTCCCCACGTCATGCGGCTGCCGACAACGATGAGGAGGAGGCGGCCGGGATCTGGCAGCCGGGAGCGGCGCCACCCTCCCCACACTAGGATCCGGCGGTGGCGGCTACCCTCCGATTGGATCTAGCGGCGGCGGCAGTCCCCAGCCCGGATCCGGCGGCCGTGGCGGCGGGGAGCGGCGGATCTAGGGTTAGGGTTTCGGTAATTTGTGAATATTATTTTTTTTCGGATTTTTATTTTTCCGTGCGGGCGACATAAGCAACCGCACGGAAAAAAAAATCTGATTTTCGTGTGTTGGGGCACCACCCACACGCAAAAATCACGATTCATCCGTACGTAAGTTTTTTTTTTGTCCTCACGGAAAAATCCATCCCGTGGTAGTGCAAACAGCGGTCAAAATAGAAAAAACCAGCAGTGCTGCCACGGTTCGGGCTGCAGAATAGACCAAACCCAAAAAAAAGCCATCAAACCGGCGGTTTTCTGTTGAACATCTAAGAGTTGGAGCGGTTAGCAGAAAAAGACCATCAATATATGTGAACTAGAAAAAAGTCATAAAACATAGTATGCAGGGCGAACACAGCAGTGGTCAGGAGGGGCCGAGCCCCCCATAGGCCTAAGGCAGCCCAGCTCATTAGTTCCGTGTGCATGCGCAGCTAGCAGGTAGGAGTAGTGTTCTGAAGGCTTATTTGGTACAGCTCCAACTCTAACTTCATCTTTTCTAAAGCTGGAGCTCAGCCAAACAGTTTCAGCTCCAACTGAAATAGGGGTAGAGCTGGGTGGAGCGCTTTCACAAAATGAACTAGAGAGGTGAAGCTGGGTTTAGCCAGCTACACAACTCTACTGAAAACCCAACTCCTAAAACTAAATTTAGGAGTTGGAACTCTACCAAACAGGCCCTGAGTGTGTGCAATGTGCACGTAAGCCAGTGTTGGATGAAAACAAAACAACAAACACATAGAAATATAGGAAACACTGTATTTTATCATAATTTATTAACATGAATGTTTACAAATACATGAGGGTTTCCACAGGAGTTTGCCTTTTGCCTTCGCGAGGAGGCTTAATAGAAAAGTATGCTGACTGAAGATTTCATGCAGTCCGCTGATTAGTTATATCCAGCGACCTCACTCTGGTTGCTATTAGTATACTCAACAGTGAATGTATTTTTTTCTTCTGGTAGAATTTTCTCTTAAATTACTTATCCGATCTATAATCCGATTATATCATTGTGTTTATTGAGATTAAATCTTTACAACAAGATTTTACATGATTATATTCTAATAAAAAATATCTATGTTGTAAATTACTTTTATTATATATGTAAGTTACTTTATCATATATAAAAATTACTTTTAGATTTTATTAAATTAATTCTTATACATTCATAATGTTATGAGTTTTTATTTTTATTATTGTTTTTAGTCAATTCCATAATTTGTGTTGACTAAATTTAATTTCTAGATAGACTCATGTTTTTACCCTCACAACAGATTTACTTCTAATGTGGTGACAAGTTACTTTCTTTTTGTTTTAAGTTACTTCTATAATATATACATATTACTTTTAGGCTATTGAATTTACTTTTATATGTCTAAGAAGTAATTTAATGAAATCTAAAATTAATTTAGATATATTAATTTGTAATTTTTCATGAAAAATATAATCATGTAAGATCTTGTTATAAATATTTAATTATTACGAACACAACAGTTTGGATCGCTCAGATGAGTAATTTAAGAGAAAAAAATTATTTGAGGCTTAGGTGGTAGAAATATATTTACCTACTTGCTTGATGGACTAGTACTATAGTTGTTAAGTATGTTCTTCCAGTTAATGCCCTGTTGCTGGTTATGCCTAAACAGATGCTCTCGATTTAGATTTGACCTTATTTAAAACAAATCGACCGGGGACTTACTTTCCTTCCGAACGTACATACCTACGTGACCTTGCCTCTCTTTTCCTTTTTCTATGTATCTATATATATACCCTATAGTTCAACAAATGATTTCACTTATCACTTATCACTCATTCTTTCATTTCTCACTCAACGGTACAGATTACCTCGCTCCGATCCAACGCTCCGGATTCACCCCACCTCCCTCCCCACCCTGACCCGCGCCCTCCCCACCCCGACGGCCCGACCTGGCGACCTGTGCCCCCTCCCCCAACCCTAATCCCTCCTCTTCCCCTCCGCGCATCGCCCTTCGCCTCGCCATCACCGCCGCCGTCGATTGCTTCCACCCTCTTTGATGCCCTATCCCCACCACGCGCAGCTGCCTCGCTGGGGATGACCTTGCGTCAGTGACAGTTGTCCAGTGCTCAATCTGCTGCTCGGTCTGCGTTGACACTACTGAGGTCTACGGCGAGGCTACTCCCCTCAAGTCTTATCTCAATCCCCTGTCTACGGTGGTGTATGGTTCGCATGCTTTGTAGTGTATTGTTGAACTTCGAGTCATTTTTCTCACTAAGAAAATGGTAGGTGATAAGATATCAGGTACTTCGGTTTTATTGTCTCTCAAACATCTGGTAGTTTGGTTGTGTGTTTAACCAAATGAAGCATAATATAATGTATAATCTTATGACAATGTATCGAACAATGGTTTTTTTTAGGAGTATTAATTTGGCACTGTTATTAGATCGAACAATGGTTTTTTTAGGAGTATTCAATTTCAATGTAATCAGGTTCCTGATCTACAAAGGGTTCATGTGTACTGTGTTGGCTTGGGGTCCAGTCTCCTCCTGCACGTGATGTGTGCTGAACACGGTGGAGAAATAATGGACTGCCAACATGATCGGACAATTCATTGCTTCCTTTAGTTTAACTTGCAGTTTGAATGATTTTCCTATTAAGAACGCATGAATTCAGAATTAACTGAAAGAAAGATATTGCGTGTTTAATTAAACTATCCACATAATCTGAGTAATTCAGTTCATTTTCTTCACATCCTTTTCAAGAATAGTCTCTGATATTTCGTATTAGAATTGCATGCATATATACAATCCTGTCTAATTATATCTGTTCAAAATAATTTCAGCCAGCTTGACAAGCAATAATTTCTCAGGAACCTCAATTGGCAATATCAGCACACTTCTAGGAGGAGCAGAGGCCATTCACACTGCAAGTTATCACAAGTTCCACCACGGTGAGTGCCTTTCTGTGTTCATATCTCCCTGTACTGATTTGATCTTGACTAGCATAATTATATGCCTGTTTGCATAAAAATGGTGTTTTTTTATCGTGTTCTTGGCTCAACGTGCAGCTCTCCAATTATGTTCCCTTTTTCTGTGACAGCAACTTTTAGTTAAATAAATATCCATATTCCATATATGACTATGCATGATTTGATCTGGACTAGCATAATTCAGTTTTTGCAAATATTGGCCAGTAGGTGGTTGTCATCTGGTTGTTAGCGATTGTAGAGAGTTTTATTGAGTAGTTCAGCTACTAGCTTGGTGGTGTCAGTGATTAGTAGCTTTTTTAGAGAGTTTTATTAAGTTCGTTTCTGAACCATGTTGATGAAATAACGGAATTGGAACTTGTTTGGTCAAGTATATCAGTTATTAATTCTATGACACCAGAAAATTACATTGTTTCATTGCATTTAAAGGCGACAGATATTTTTCTTTTTTTACTGAATGATCAAACCGAATCAGGGGATACATTGCAAATTATATCTTCTCGCCCTGGAGGACTTCCATATGGAGTGAACTATATCAAATGTTTTGCTTTTCTTGCTACCTAGGGAAATGAAGGAAATTTTGGATTCTAGCTGTAGATTTGTGCTACATGTATGATGTTTTCTCTCGCATTGATTGCTTCATAGTCCCTTGCCTTTTTGTGTATTATAGGAACGGGCTAACTGAGGCCATGGAATGATCGTTTCATTTTGAAGGTACTTCTAAATTTATAATTCTACCCTTAGAAGTTTTGTTTCAGATTTTTAAAATTTTTGTAACAGCACTGCATGCTATACATATTGCATATGAAAAAGAATAATCCATACCTCTTTGTTTCTTGGATGATCTGCCCCTCGTCTGTTTGTTTATCTGTCGCTGAACTTGGGGAGGTTTTGGTTTCTCGATGATTTCGGGGCTGTAATCATGGAGAATCTGGTTGCAGATGATATGTTAAAGTTATTTTTTTCCATGATTTCGGTTTCTATGTTTTAATCTGGTGATAGGTGATAGGGATTTCATGACTCTGCAGGATCGGCAATGGTTGTAAGCATCAGCAGATTCGATTCACCGATATGTTCTCCCTCAGTGACACTGTTGTCCACAAGGTTGGTAGGTTCCTCTTCTTGCTTTCCTCATTGATATGTGATTCCATTTAGTATGCTATATAATAAAACACTGAACCATGTTGTCTGAATAGCCATTTGCAGTTTGTATTGCAAAGAGTAGGCTGTAAATTCACTTAATCATGTTTATATTTACTGATAGGATGATTCTATTTTTAGTTAGTGGTTTTCTCAACAAACAAAAGTTTTACATCAAGTATTGTTACTTTCACATATAATAGTTTACTGATGGGAGGATTTTATTCTTAGTTTCTGGTTTTAAGAAGACAGCAAGTTCTCAGCTTTTTTCTGAAGTTCTGATGGATGGCACAGTTAGTACTATGGCATTGCAATGGGATTATTGAAGCACTGCAATGAGCTGGTAATAGTTTTTTTTTTCCATCTTTACAAGAGGAGGAGGCAACCTATGGGGATGGTGGGACATTTGTACTTATCTTTTAGCCTTAATATGGACTTGAGTTCTCACTGCAGGGAGTGCGACAATTCCCTGTAACCAAAAGTATGAAGTGGACACAGTACAGTTCAAGAACAGGTTCTTCTCCACGAAATTTTTTTTTGGCAAGGTAAGAATACATAGGATGCAACAACACAATTTGTTCAATTTGTCAGCTTGTTGTAGCACCACAAATGATATTTTAGTTGTTTAGAGAGGATAATTGCAATCTTTTTTATGTTTAGGCTAACCTTAGAGTTGAAAAAAAAATCTGGGATTGTAAGAGCATTGCAAGGGAGAACTTCTGAAAAGGAATTGTGAGTACAAAGAAGAGCTCACAACGAGTACAGAGTTCTTACATTGAATTAGCATATGATTTTTTTTAAAAAAGTCCTGCAAAAGGCTCCAGTTTCCCTTATATTTGTTCTATTTTATATTTCAGACTTTTTGTGTCCACGTTTTGAGGATGGATTAATTTCCCAAGCACCTCAATTTGATGTTGCACAATCCTTGACACAACATAAGCACCAGCTGTCTATTTTTTTGGACAACACTGTGTCAAGCGAGTGGAGATACGGTAATCATGGTGTGTGCATGAATGCCCCTGTAGGTGAATTCTCTCAATATTGTTAGAGCTGTACTAATTTTTTATTTATCAGAGTTGTTTCTCAGCTACTATACCGCTTGATTGGAATATTTACCATGTGCACGCAGGTTATCGATATCTTTAGTGCCCATATTATTTGGCTTGGGCAACTATAAGAAACTAATCAGGAAGGGCAAGCAGCTTATTCTGCACGAGGTTATCTCGAGGTGGGCTTGCAACAGGAGAGAGGAGGCTGGTGCTATTTCTTCCCACTCATAGGATCTGTCATCTTTATTTGTCTAGCGAAGGCTTTTTGTTTATGTACAGAAACTACTACAGAACAACCATTTTTGTTGGTCCTGCCTTTATTTGTTTCATCTGTATGAAATTTGACTTATGAAGCATAGCATATTGTGGTATTGCCTATGATTTTACTTGCAAGGAATAAAATGTTCTCCGACAGTGGTGTATTTGTAAGAAAAAACAGAACTATAATATAATATCATTATTGTTTTTCCTAGCAACCAAAGTCTGCGATTCAGAGAACAATAATACTACTATGTACATACTTCTATTGTCTTTTGGTTGATTGAAGAATGAATAATATCAAATATCATCTTTTGGTTGAAGGATGAATTATATCAAATATTGCCGTAACGTTAGTACGGGTATATTACTAGTATAGTTGGGATAAAAATATTTTTTAATATTATTAATATTATTATTACTGATAATAAATTTTAAATAAATACGTAGTCTCACATTTCCTTCCGTCCAGTAAAACGTACGTAAGTACATGAAATTCCCTCTTTTTTTTCAAAAATACTACTAATAATTATTGTTAGCGACAATAAAATTTAAACAATAGTTACTTTACAAACATTGAATATATCAGCATATAGCTCCTTGTAAAACAGACGTAAATATAATACCTCTACAATATTTGAAAATAAAGTTTACATCCATTATATTATATTATATTATGTATCTGTTATTTTGTTATACTACTTTCAATAAAAAATATTTATCCATCGATTTTCAGTTCAATCGGTATTTAGATAACCATATCTATCTTTTGTAAACATAGCCTCGGAAGACATCTCTCTGCCCCTCTGCATAGCGCACGTGCGCGTCTTTGCCTTTCGCACGCATGACAAAACATCATACCTAAGGCAACTTAGGTGATCATGACGCTGCAGCGCTACTGCTTTGCCGAGGCGAAGATGTATCAAATCATCAATGTTTAATGATTGGTTTTCTAGTAACATGAAAATGTCAGGGTTACGGATAAGGCATACCATCCTACGACTTAAGGAATATACTGATAAGGTATACCTTCACGTATAGAGTTGGTTCCCGTATACGCCGTTAGGAATTCGTCTCAAATTATGGAAAATATCTCCACGAAGTTAAGGAATCGCAGAAGTCCTACTCGGAAAAGGTAAAATCTTTAGTATATCGTGTCGGTTTACATATCTCCAAGTCTTACTTGAGTGTCAAGGTATTCCACGGTATAAAAGGGATCCCTGGGGAGAGGCAAAGGGCATCACATCTCATCGCCAACACACCCACCAAACTTTACGAAGCCGGAGTCCACGGAGCCAACTCGCTGGGAGATATCGTCGAATCCCTCGACTACGATCTCATCAGTATCGCTTGTTCGGTTACTCTCTTTGTAATCTGTTCTCATCATCATCAATCCCATATAAACTGGACTAGGGCTATTACTTGATAAGAGGCCTGAACCAGTATAATCCTTGTGTTTTGTTTGCTTTGATGTCGTATTACGTAGATCCCTGTTCCAACGTACTCCAATACCCTATTCTTCCGGTCCGCGAGTATCACTCATCGACAAAAACAGATAGAAAATATGATGTAAAGAGAAGAACAACCAAGCATCACGAGTTGAATATAATTAATTTCTCTCTACATGTCTATAAATAGGGTGAGGCTCGAATATTTACTAAAAAATCTCTTGGTTATTTTTTTTTTTCAAATGAGTTAATTTGAGAATGAATGATAATGCGATAGGTCCATGTGTAGGGTTATTCGTTCAACCGATATACTAGTGAATATGTTGCATTATGAATTGATTGAAACGATGAATCTTTATTGCTGATCAATCTTTATTGCTGATTTGAGTTTACTCGTAATTTGTTTGATTCATGTTTATACTATAATGCATGCTTATTAGATAGTTGATGAATTTATCTTTTTTTTTCTTTCAACACATGACCTTGAATTGCTTTAGGTACACTTCAAAGCTCTTGTAAATAATAAAAAAATAGAAGTAATTATTATAAGTGGCAATTATGACATCATGGCATTCGTGCTTTATTGATATTATTTGTCTTTTTTATTTTTGATGAAATCATTGTTAGAGTGAGAGAAATATACAAAATGCATGCTTCTTGAAAGGTTGAGATTGATTTTTTTTAAAATAGTTGATTTCGTGCTTTTATTACATATATGGGGGATAAATTCTTTCTTTTGAAAAGGGGGGAGAATTTTCTCTTTTTCATTGTGTTCGAAAATACGCTTTTTGTTCTGTTTTGTTTTAACTTTCAAAAACACCAATTTGCATTTTGGAGATGTTGCCAATGTGTTCATCAAGGAAGATTGTAAAATCAAGATGTTGATTTAATCTTGGTGATGATCAATTGTCAAAGGTAAGTGTTTTCGAACTGTGAATGGTTTCGTCGTTACTGGGAGGCCGGTTAGACTGTGCGGTGGGCGCCGGTTAGACCGGAGGTATCTATGTGGTCTGACTGGGTGGCCCGACGGTCTAACGAGGCAGACTCTAGGCTGGATTCGATTTCGGGTTGATTGCCTCATGTATATGACTTATAGATGGTTTTTATTCGTATGTGATACTATTGTGTGCTGATGTGAGTTAAATTGGTGCGAAATTGTACTCGGATATTGAGTTTATTTATTGTTCATGTGCATATGTTGCTTGAGGCCATGGGAGTATAGACAGTGATGGATCAGGACTAAACTTGGGAGAAGTTGAGGTCAAGACGGACGGGATGCTCATGCTAGAAAACAATACATGTGGTGGTGAAGGTTTTCATATTGCAAACATATAGTTTTGTGCGCGTATGGGAAAATGAGTCAAATTTGGATTGAAATCCAAATTAGGAAGATTGGAGTGTGGAGTTGTATGGGATGTTGTTTCCCTGGTTCGATAGGTTTCCTATGTGGTTAATAATGTGGTTAATAGTCATAGTTCTAATTAGATTCGTGGCTAGGAGCAACCACTTTAATTTGTGGGCATAACCAGCAGCATTCAAGATGTCAGACCGGCGACGACGAGCAAGCGACAGATAGGGAGCTGCGGTGAGACCAGAAGGACAACATTGGTATATTTACTCATATGCCTCCGTGATATATTTTGCTATTCCGTAACCATTACGCGGGCGTTTCACAGTGTATTGTGTAGTGTACTATAGATGTTGTTGCTCTCTAGCACTGTTGTGTGGCTGTTGACCTGTTGTTCCTACAAATGCAGTTGCTGAACTTGAAGCATTTGAGAGCTCCCATGCAGTTTCAAAAAAAAAAAAAAAGAGAGAGAGAGCTCCCATGCATGTTGGTGTAAACAAATTGGCATATAAGAGAAAACGATATCAGTATCACGAGTAGTATACTTTTTCAGACATTGGACTTGAATAAATATTTCTTTTAGTTCTGGTACTACATAATAAGGACATATTTGAGTTAGTAGTCGAATATATTAGAACTGTTTCAAAAAAAAAGGGGGAATTACAAAAACCACCCTAGAAGTCATTTGAAATCTGACATTTCACCTAATAATAAATTATTTTGTTGCAAAAACCACCCCAGTACGTACATGCTTCACCAAATCAGTTTGTTATGGTTGATGCAGAGCTCCACAGGATAAGCTATCTGAGTCAATGGTGTCCAAGTAATTGCATTGAACTTTTTTAATTATCATGTTTCGGTGATTTTCTTTCTGCATACCGCGCTTTCTGCATACAGTGAAACACAGTGCAACAACTTTGAAGCTCTCATCAGCCATTCTTTTTGAGAATCTCCAAAAAAAAAAATCAAGACTATACTCACTACAGAGTATTTTAACTGTGGTACGGACCACTTTGATACCTCACAGTTTATAAAAAATAGTGATTCGATCGGTTAAGCACGTGCACACTAGGGTTGTTTTTACAATAAAACCAAGTAGGTGGTGGGTATTTGCAACAAATGATTTATGGGATGGAAGGTCAAACTTCGAGTGACTTTTGGGGTAGTTTTTGCAATTTTTTAAAAGAAAACACTCCTTAGACACCTTTTATACTACTTATGTTTTTGTAAGAAACACAGTACAAATGTAGGTGCTCACAACGGTGCACACTCTCCCCATGAACAATGCACACCCTACCCCTGTATGAGCACCTCGGAAAGACGAAGTCACCACGACTGAGCCAACATATGTTAAAATTGACGAAGTCATCATGGACATCTCGCTGTTGATGGGTACATCGCCGCTACCACTGAAAGAATAATTAGTCATAAACGCGAGCATCCGTGTTAAATCTAGGATTTAAACCCAGGTGGACTGGTTCCACCACAAGAAACTAATCAGCTGAGTTACGTTCACTTCACTATGCTACTTATATAGTTGATATGAAAATCGTGGTTCTGCATGATTATCGATATTTGTAATCACCATTGGGCCATCTTCACTCTTCGTCAGGGTTGAGTCCTTATTTGCAACGCATATTTAGGAGTTGAAACAAAATGGTCATTAAGGTGGCGTTTGGGTGGAAGGTCACAAAAACATAATAAGTCCCTAAGGTAGAGACTTACGTTTTTGTGAGACTTTAGTTCCTTTCACCCAAACACCTATGTCAACAACAATCATTGGGCGTGAAAAAACAAAAAATCTGCTTCTTAACAACAGCATTTAAGTCATAAAGAAAAGAATAGAAATCCTATTTACCTATACGATTGATCCCGTCTAACAGCAATTCTCTTAACACTGGTACAGTCACATCATCAAAATTAATTTAGGCTATTCGATCAACATTGGTTGTCCAAATTTGCTTCCAACCCCTGAATTGAGAGTAGAACAATTAAAGAGCAGCAATCCATAGTTCAAACCATATTATCATTCCTTCAGCTTCCGTAGTTAAACTGCAGCACAATCACTTTATTAATTATTCTTTAACCCTTCGTGCATGTAAGTAACTGGTGGGGAGATGATCAGCTGGAAATTTTAATTCCCCTATTCACTTTCAACTATTCTCTACTATTATAAAAATAAAAAGTGCTTCCATCGTCCGTCAAAATAAAAAAAACAGCGAAAAAAATTTCCGATTCCCAAAGTAGCGAAAAAGCAAAAGAAAAAAAAACACGCTGTAGATCTGATTCCTCCTAACACGGCGAAAAACAAAAAAAAAAGATTCCTATAAAAGGGGAAAAGAAGTGGCGAAAAAAAAGAAATCGCTGATCTGATTTTTGCGAAAAAATATCGGGCGGACAAAAAACCGGGCGAAAAAAAAGGAATTTTTTTTTAAAAAACCTGTCCGATCCCAAAAAAGGGCGAAAAAACCGGGCGAAAAGAAAAAAGAATCGGACTCTGTAGATGCGGTTAAAAAAGCGAAAAAAAATCTGTCCGATTGACGCAGAAAAAAAATTCAAATCCTATTATATGTGACACCTATATCTCTATCTCTATCTCTTATCTTATCTTAGTTCTTACTATTTATAATTAATCTCTATCTCTACTACTTGAAAACATATGCTTCCTTAGAACGTCAAAAAAATAGCGAAAAAAATAAAATAAAAAAGTCCAACTCCTATATCCGATTCCTTCTCATAAACAAGAAAAAGTCGGACTCTAGATTAGTGAAAAAAATTGATGTGCTAGATTGAAGATCTGTTTTCAAAAAACGGAACCTACAGGTTGAGAGCATTCCATTTTTATATGATTTTAATTTTTAGGTTTGTATTTTTGTATTTGAGTCCCTGTAAGTTTTATATTTACATTTGAGTCTCTATAATCTTACAATACGGTACTTGAGGTCGTTTTTGTTTAAAAAAATAAAAGAGAGAGAACAAAGGCAGAAAGGTGCATAAAAGGAAAAAGAAAAGCCACACAAAAAAGAAAATAATGAAAAACAACAACAACAAAAGTCTTTTTTTCCATAAGTGGCGAAAAAAACTGTACATCCGAACCCAAAAAAAAATCTGATTCATATAAAAGGCAAAAAAAAGTGGTGAAAAAAAAACGATAGATCCGATACTTTAAAAACGGAAAAAAAAGTCTGATTGCTATAAAGGCAAAAAAAAATCTACAAAAACATTAAAAAAGGTTCGTCCGATTCCCTAAGAATGTGATGAAACAAAATCTGATTTCTAACCAGTATATATCTCTTCTCTGTCTCTAATCTAATCTAACTATTTAAAAAGAAAAAATGCACGAGAAAATAAAAACGGTTCAAAAAAATGCATGAGACAAAAGTTAGAAAAAGCGCAAAAAAAAACACACTAAAAAGGTTTTCCATCTTCAATAAAAAAAAACACGCGAGAAAAATTATTTCCATCATCGGCAAAATATTTTTTTAAAAAAACATGCGAGGAAAAAACTGTCAGAAAAAACGCGCCATTTCTAAAATAATGGTTTTAAAAATCCGCGCAAGAAAAAAAACAACGTCTATTAAAAAACAAATCGCTCTGAAAAAATTGTCAGAAAAAAGCTAAATTGATGGACACTTGAGTCGGATAGGATCTATCGATTTTTTTTGCCATCTACTACATGGCTTTATTTCATCATATATTCTCCTGTATTAGAAAAAAGCAAAAAAAAACATTCGAAAAAAAGCAAATGCGTCATTTCTGAAAAAAAAGAAAAATATGGTTTTCTTTGTCAGTAAAAAATGCAAAAAAAAAACATGCTAGGAAAAAACTTTTAGAAAGAAATGCGTCATTTCTGAAAAATAGTTTAAAAAAATCGCGCATGGAAAAAAACACTGTTTATAAAAAAACAAGCCGCTCATTAAAATAGAAACATTGTCATAGGCATGATTATGCATGAAAAAGGTATATTATCATTAGAATTTTTTTTACCCGTTGCAACGCACGGGCATTTTTGCTAGTAATATATATTTTTCTCTCTTTCCACATTTAATATCTCCGTGCGGCCTCTTTCATCCACAACTATTCTTATCTCCATGCTCATTTGGTCATTTGTGGAGCTAATGGGTGCACTAATTGTTCTGGCCTATTTCTTCTATTATGCCATTCTTAGTTCAGTACCAAAGGAGGTGAAGAAGGTTCATCTTTCATTTCATTTAGTCCATACTGCAAATGTATATATTTTAGTTGTAAATTGCAGGAATATTGGTTATGATTTTTATCATTGTTTTTCTCCCTTTTCTCTGCAGAATTGCGGGTAGAATCATTTTTCAGTTTGGCAACAATTGACTATTGCAATGCAGAATCTATTCTTGATATGGCTGAGCATCTGATTATCATGATTCATGTTAGACTATACTGAATTGTTCATCTTTGCTCTGTCTATCCTCTATGCGTAGGTCGCGAAGTTCAAAAAATGATTAGTATTTAGTCAAGTCGTACTCTGCACTCAATAAAATTATTGGTATCAATGTTAGTTTCTTCTCTGTTGGTTCTTTTAAAAGTACGTTCATTTGAAAACTTTGATGAGATAAATTGCAGGTATTTTAACTATTATTATATTTATGATTTTCCAATTATACATGTATGCTTCCTCTTTTAGCGATTTCGTAAAAATAGGCCGTGTGTCTCTTATGCTTAAGCATACCCATATTCAGCCCAAAAGGAAAGCGATTTACTCCGGTTGAACAAAAAGTATCTCGAGGTACCGGTATCTCACGGTACCAAATCGTTTTCGATTGTTGGATCTAACAATGGCCATCCTGCCCAATTAATTATAACTATCGGAAACGATTTGGTACCATGAGGTACCGGTAGCTCAAGATATTTTTTTTGTTGGATCGGAGCAAATTTCAAAAGGCAAAGCCCATTAGTACATAGCTTATTTAGTTTGATAGGAAGTAAAGGAGAACACAATGGTACAACTTAGCCAGCGGATATTTTAGAACTTATCGTTCTCAAACTTACCATGCTATCGGACAAAAGTACTGGAATAGGCTTTACTAATATACTTCCAGTAGCATCAACAATGATGGTTTCGAAAGATACAAAAGTTGCAATATTATTTTGCGCACATGGCTATGCAATATTGTAAATTAACAATACAAATAACTTCCTGCATTGTTGTTTTTTGCGTGAATTTTGGAAATTTCTTATTTTACGCTTGATTGCGAAAATATACTTGTTTTTTGTTGTTTGATTTGTGTACTGAATATCACTCTAGTGTCAGCATGGATATGTTACTATTTGGCCAGAACTTAGGGTTGTGTTTAGTTCGCCAAAAGAAAATTTTTAGGTGTCACATAAGATATTTGACTGGATATCGGAAGATGTTTTTGGACATGAATGAAAAACTAATTTCATAACTCGGCTGGAAACCGCGAGATGAATCTTTTGAGCCTAATTAAGCCGTTATTAACACGCGTAGGTTACTGTAGCACCTATGGCTAATCATGAACTAATTAGACTCAAAAGATTCGTCTCGTGATTTCCATGCAAACTATGCAATTAGTTTTTATTTTTATTTATATTTAATGCTCTATGCAAGTGTCCAAAGATTCGATGTGACGTTTTTTAGGAAAAAAATTTGGGGGACTAAACCAGGCCTTAGCTTGAGGTCTGCACTAAAATTTATACACGCGAGCTCGTCTTCTTCTCCGGCAAGCAATGGTGGATACGGTTCGCCGACAGAACATCATCCTCTAACTTACTGTTATTTTAACGCTCGTTGGCCTAGATGTAAGCGACCGACGTAAGAAGCTTCTTCGTACGTTCGCCGACACACCATCCACCGGTCACGTTGCCCTAGCGTTGTACGTGCCCAACAGCCCAAAGTTAGCTAGTCGTAGAGCTCATCAAAATCAAAGCCCGCGAAGCTCCCGAGCCAGCTCGTCGACCTCCACCCACGAGCTCCCACCTTCCCTCGTCGCCGCCGCCGCCTCCACGGCGAGCTCCTCCACCCGCGCGCCCACATGACTCCACTCGCTGTCACTGGCCTCCCCACCATCCTCCGCCATGAGGACGGTCGCCTCGAGCACGCGCGCCACCTCGTCGGCGGTTGGCGGCGCCGCGACGCCTCCCCAGGACACCGGCACGGCGGTGCGGAGCTCGTCGACGAGCAGCCGCGCGTTCACGAACTGGTCGGCCACCATCGGCCACGTCAGCATGGCCACCCCGGCCGCCACCGCCTCCAGGATAGAGTTCCACCCGCAGTGGGTGACGAACCACCCCACCGCCCGGTGCCGCAGAGCTGACAGCTGCGGCGCCCACCCGCGGATCACCGTGCCCCTGCCGCCCGCCGCCGCGCGCTCCTCGAACCCCTCCGGGAGCGCCGTGTGCGACCCCGCCGCCCAGACGAACGCCGCGCCGGTCCGCTCCAGCGCCGCCGACAGCGCCGCCACGTGAGGCGGCTGCAGCAGCGCCATGCTCCCGAAGCTGACGTACACGACAGTGCGGTCGGCGAACTGGTCCAGCCACGCGCAGAGCTCCGACGCGGCCACGGCCATCTCGCCGCCGCGGTTGCCGGACACGTCGGACTCCGGCGCCAGCGGGCCTATGGCGCGCACGCGCCTGAATCCCAAGTCGGCGAGAGGCCTCTCGAGGTACTGCCCCTCCAGCCGCCGGAATGTGTTTGACACGAACGACGAGCTCTCGAGGTTCCAGAGGAAGTTGCTCTTGAAACCCTCGGCGATCTCGTCGCTTTTCTTGTACGTCCGGTACGTTCGCGTGATCTGCCGCCATGGATACGCCGGACAGCCCGGGATATCAGGGAAGGTGACGGGGCACTCGTCGTCATTCTCATCGTCCGGCCGGGGCATCACGCGGTACAGAGGGTGCATCACGGCGGCGGCGTACACGCCGGCCGGCGAGAACACGACGTGCGTGACGCCGAGCTCGGCGGCGAGCGGCTGCATCCACCCGCAGAGGAAGTCGGACAGCACGGCGACGACGCGGTGGTGCGTGTCCGCCCTATCGCGCGCCCACGACCCGAGCGGGCCGCGCAGCCCCGCAAACGCGACGACGAGCTTGGCGAAGAGCTCGGGCGGGGACCCCTTGGCGTTCTCGACGCCAGCGGGGATGGCAGGGTGGGAAGGGAACGGCAGGGTGAGCGCGAAGACGCCGCCGCCGTCGCCCGTGTGCTCGGCGAGGTGGGGCGCGAGGAGCGGCGCCGTGGCGGGCGTCACGACGACGGTGAGGCGGAGGCCGCCGCGGGACGCGAGGAGGCGGACGATGTCGATGAACGGGATGAGGTGGCCCTGCGCCGGGTACGGGACGACCAGGACATGCGCCGCGGCGTCGGTGACCGTCGCCATGACGTACGGTGTTATTGCGGTGATCAGGGCCTCGATTAATTACCGCTTCTTTTAAGTATGCACAATAGTTAGGGTGGACTAATTTTTAACAGAACAGGTAAGAGTCGCATTTGGTTTGCTAATTTTTAACAGAATAGTTAAGAGGATGCTGTCGCAATTGGTTTCTGGCGGACGGTTTTTTCTCTCGTGAAATTTAAATTTAGTTAATTTGGACGGACGGTCTTAGCCAATTACAGTTCAAAATGCACGTCTTTTTTTATTTTGCGAGGGTCCTCTTTGTTCACACCGCGAATTTTCTAACAGAGCAGGTAAGAAAATGCTGTACCGATCGCTTCTGGTCGGTAATACCTCGATCCTAAATTAAAACATGGGGCTGTCTATATAACTTATGACATAAAATCTCACATCCTATTATTCGAATTTTGGATCATTAGATATGCTTCAAAATTCGTGTAGACCACTTAACCTAACTTCTCTCCTCCACCCCCGTTCAGATCGCGCCGCCACCATCTTCCTCCCATCCCATGCACGATCCCCGTCGTCGCCGGCCTCGCCGGCTGGACGGAGAGAGTCAATGGCGCCGGCGAGACCCCCCGGTGAGCCCCCTCCCCCCCTCTCTTTCTTCTCAAGGCGGCAACGGCGAGGTTCCCCCACTCTGCCATGGCGGTGTGTTTTTGTGGTGATCTGGGCCTCGATTAATTACAGCTTTTTAAGTATGCACAATTAGTTCAGGGTGGATGTTGTTTTGTTCACAACATGGCTTTTGTTGACTGCTAATTTTTAACAGAACAGGTAAGAAGATGTTGTCGCAGCTAATTTTTGGCGGAGGATTTTTTTCTCTCATGAAATTTAAATCCTATATTTACTACAAAGTTATAACCTTCTAACTCCTAAATCTTAACATACGAAGATGACACATCATCATACACTAACAAATTGCCACATCATCATCCACTAACAATAATTACATTTAATTTAAACATCATACAAACATGCTGTATTATCTAATTTTATAATTTATTAAATTTTAGAGCTTTTAATATACAAGCATGTTAAATCATTATCCCACATAATTCACATAGAATTTCAATATATATATCTTCATTATTTTTTATAATATTCTATTTATACCTATATAGTTCAAATGAATATTATTTCTCTCTTCTCTCATTAAGCTATATCGCATCAATTTTTTTATGCTTAAATGATTAATCTAGGGTCCAAATTACGTCTCCCATTTTCTTCTCTCATTAAGCCATTTTTTTAGCCTATAGATGAAATCTACGGTCGAACTAACTCCGTACTTTTCTTCTCTCATAAAGTCATATAAACTTACTTTTACACTTAAGCATCATTCTATATACTTTTCAAATTAAAATTATCATAAACCTTGCTAACCTATGCAATCTTATGTTATCTAGCTATTATACACATTACTTTTACTAGAAAAATACCTGTGCATTGCAACGGGTGAATGTTATTTTAATAATAATTATACGGTTTAGTTAGGATGAAATTCACCGTGATAATTCGCTTGGATATTTTTTAAAAAAGTCATGAGCTGCAATTAGGAGTCCGACTTTCATCTGAAGTTATCATGCAAGTTTTTTTTAAAGAAATTTCTTATATGACTTCTATTGTATTTTCAAAAGCAAACGAACTTAAAATCCGATTCAAACACGGATATGTATTTCCAAAAGTGAACAAATTTAAAAACCTACTCAAATACGGATGACATACCAAAACACCGGTAAAAACATCTTCAAATTTTATAATAGTATTGACTTATTGTTATTGTACTAAACTCCCGCTGCAACACGTGCACTTAGTTTACTTAATTTGGATGGTCAGTATATTTGGAGAATGCCTCTCCTCGGGCGCAGAACACCAACAGAGAAATCGGGCGGGCAGCTACACTGCCTCTCTTTAAATATTTTTATTCCTAAACTACTTATCCGATCTACGATCCGATAACACTGTTGAATTCGTTATAATTAATAAATCTTTATATCAAGATATCATATGATTATATTATGTTTAAAGAAAAACAAGTGTTTCAAACCATTAAAACTCATTGTTTCATACTCATAATGATATGTTTCAATGTGTGTCTTAGTATGTTTCATAAAATTCTTAAAACTACACACCGCTACTCTCTCTCTCGATCTCATCCTTGCATGCATGCAATTTAGTGAACTTTAAAACGATTTTCTTTTAAACTAATTATCCAATCTACGATGCAATAACGCTGTTATATTCGTTATAATTAAATCTTTACAGCAAGATATCACACGATTATATTTGATGAAAGAAAAATATATGTTTCAATCCGTTAATACTAGTTGTTTTATATGTAATAACGTCATGTTTCAACTTGTATTTTCACCATGTTTCATAAAAAAATTAAATGTTTCAGTTGTTAGATTTTTTTTCACTGTATATAACTTGATATTTCACTCGTTTCTCCAGTGGAACATTTGACTGACCGCTTTTTTTTTTACATGGGGCACCCGATGAAAAGATTCCTTCCAGTATATTTGGAGAACGCATCCGCACGTGCGGGATTGCTTTTCCATGCACGTGACGTCGTGACCATATATTTTCCACTGGGGAGTATCTGCCTATCTGGCGATCAAAAATTTTCTACAGTACAGTCAGATTTACCATCGTTGGATTAGCGTGGGCTAGTGTCTTGAACTCTTGATAGTCACGTGGTTATATCGTATTTAATTGTTCTATCGAACTTATTGCCACACAAATTCAAGGCATAGCAAAATTACAATGACTACTTTACAACCACATCAAGCACAACATAAATCATTATTGATCCATATCAAACTTAAAACACTACTAAAAATAATTTTTCTAGACGGTCAAAATTGATTTTTGCATGCGGTTGGACCCACTGTATGCCCGAAAAGGTATGAAAAAATACTGACTTTTTTTTATGTGGGTGGCGCACCCGCGTGTGAAAATCGAGCGCTTAAGCCGTGTCACACCCAGAAATTCACGAGCCAGAATTTTCAAGCTAGATGTGCATTAAATCCCCTGTCCAGGACCGGCAAGGGTAAAAAAAAACAAAGTTGATATACAGATTGTCACGCCCATAAATTTAACCCAAATTTCCAGACTATTTTATTTATTAAATCCCTGTCCAGAAATTAGTCAGGGTACACAAATCGACAAATTAATATACATATTCAAACGCAAATAAAGCGTAAACACTTACAGAAGAGGCACTTAGTCCTCATACCGAAACGAAAGCAGCAACAGCGGAAAAAGGTGATCCTGACGGAGGGCTTAAGCTCCACTCCACTGGCAAAACTCAACTGTGGTGTGAGCCTTGGTCCTCAAACTTCGTCTTCAGCTGAGAAGCACTACACTTCTAAAGGGGCAATTTTGTCCCAGATGGTATTTGAGTAAAGACACCTTGGTTGAGGATGGTATTCTAGCGAAGCCCGATGGTATTTGAGCGAATTCCATCTAATGCGATGGTAGATATGCAATTTTCTCGGTGGAGGCAGCCAAGAACGATAAGGTGGTGACGTGTTGGCCCAGTGCCGAAAGCTCTAGCTATATGTACCCGACAATTAATGTTTGCATAAATTGACATTTCCAGTGCAAATTAAGTTGATTGTTTGATGGATGGCGACCTCAACGCTGACATGGGGTAATTAACTTTCCTTTCCATTTTATTTTAAGTGTAATCATTAGTTTCCGTGCTTAATTTGATCGTCCATCTTATTTAAAATTTTTTAAAACTAGAAAAAATGCCCTTCGTTGCAATGGGTGAATGTTATTTTAATCTTATTATTATTATACGGCTTTAGCTAGGATGATATTTACTATGGGAATTCGCTTGGATATTTTTTTTAGAAAATTATAAGTTGCAATTAGGACTCCGACTTCCATCTCAAGTTAGCATGCAAGTTTTTTTAAAAAGAAATTTCTTATACAACTTCTTTTGTATTTCCAAAAGCAAACGAACTTATAATCCGACTCATACACAGATCTGTATTTTCAAAAGAGAAAAAAACTTAAAAACCGACTCATATACAGATGACATATCAAAATACCAGCAAAAATATATTCAATTTTGCACTTAAAATAAGACGGAATTTAGTTGTACTTATTGACCGCGGTCATCCTCTCCGGTGATCAAGCTCCTCTTCTTCTCCGTCGACGGCCATTGTAGACGGATAAGCTTAGCGTTGCATGTGCCCGCCAAGCTCCCGCACCAGTTCGTCCACCTCAACCCACGAGCTGCCGCCTTCCCGAGTCGCCGCCGCCGCCTCCACAGCGAGCTCCTCCACCCGCGCGCCCACCTCTCCACCGTCCGCCGCCAGCACGGTCGCCTCGAGCACGCGAGCCACCTCATTAGCGCTCGGCGGCACCGCGACGCCTCCCCAGGACACCGGCACGGCGGCGCGGAGCTCGTCGACGACCAGCCGCGCATTCACGAACTGGTCGGCGACCATCGGCCACGTCAACATGGCCACCCCGGCCGCCACGGCCTCCACCACGGAGATCCACCCACTGTGGGTGACGAACCACCCCACCGCCCGGTGTCGCAGCGCCGCCAGCTGCGGCGCCCACCCGCGGATCACCATCCCCCGGCCACTCGCCGCAGCGCGCTGTTAGAGTTTATCCATTGTAACAATATGCGCATGAGGCAAAGGAGCCGGTAGTTAGATAAGGTTGTTATCATTAACCCGGCAAAACTTAATCTCATGCGTGTATATATATCTCTGTACTCCTGTCGCCGGTTTGTGCGAATCCAATCAACACGAAAGCTCCCACCGCAGGAGTTATCTCCATATGGTATCAGAGCATCCGCTAGATTAGATTAGTTCGTCTTCCACGCAATGGCGAGCTCTTCTTCAGCGGCGACGATCTCCAACCCTATGTTTGGCCTCCAAATCTCGGAGAAGCTCACCAAGCACAACCACTCCCTCTGGTCTGCGCAGATCCTCACCACTCTTCGTGGTGCGCAGTTAGATGGGCATCTCTCCGGCACGACCGAAGCTCCGGCGGCCGAGATTGAGAAAGAAGAAGGAGACAAGAAGATCAAGATCATGGTCTCAAATCCGGCGTACAAGGCGTGGTTCGCCCAAGATCTACAAGTGCTCGGGTTCCTCTTCTCCTCCCTCACGCGGGAGATACTTCAACAAGTCGCTGGTGCAACAACGGCGGCTCAGGCGTGGAGCATGATCGGCGACATGTTCTCCACCAAGTCCAAGGCGGGTTCGATCAACGTCCTTCTCGCCCTCACGATGACCCAGAAGAGTCCCATGACCATCAGCGAATACATCGCAAAGATGAGATCTCTCGCTGATGAGATGGCGGCCGCAGGCGAACCGCTGGATGATGAAGAACTGGTGGCATACATCATCAACGGGCTCGACTCCGACTTCGATGCTGTTGTCGAAGGAATAATGGCAACGGAAAGAATTGCTCCTCCTTCTGTTTCTCATGTTTATTCACAGGTTTTGAGTTATGAAAATAGGATGAAAATTCGTCAAGCTTATGTCACCACATCCGCGAACGCTGCGAACTGTGGCGGGCGCGGTGGACGTAACAGCGGAGGAAACCGTGGTCGCGGTGGCTTTGGTCGCGGTGGTCGCGGTGGAGGACGCGGCAATCCTGCCGGCAACAACCAGGGACGCGGGCGCGGCAATGACAGCCGCCCCTTGTGCCAAGTCTGCCACAAGCGCGGGCATGTTGCTAGCGATTGTTGGCATCGCTATGACGATTCATATGTCCCTGATGAAAAACTTGGAGGTGCCGCAACCTAGACCTATGGCGTGGACACAAATTGGTATGTTGACACCGGAGCAACAGATCATATCACTGGCCAACTAGATAAGCTGACAACCAAGGAGCAGATCAGATCCACACTGCAAGTGGTGAAGGTATGGATATTAAACATATTGGTCATGCAATTGTTTCTACTCCTAGCCGTCCCTTGCATCTTAAAAATATACTTCATGTTCCTCAAGCTTCAAAATATCTAGTTTCTGTTCATAGACTTGTTGCAGATAATTATGGTTTCCTCGAAATTCATGGCAAATATTTTTTGATTAAGGACAAGGCCACGAGGAGGATAATTCTTGAAGGTCCATGCCGGCGGGGTCTCTATCCTCTACCTGCCGGAACATCCTTGAAACAAGCCTTTGCTGTGGCGCCATCGTTTGAACAGTGGCATAGTCGCCTTGGTCATCCCTCCAAGCTAGTTGTTCTTAGAGTCCTTTGTCAGAATAAATTACCATGTCTTAGTAGTTCTGTTAATGAGTCTATGTGTGATGCCTGTCAGCAGGCAAAAAGTCATCAATTACCTTTTCCTAGATCATCTAGTGTTTCAAATAATCCCTTGGAACTTATTCATTCAGATGTATGGGAGCCTGCCTCCACTTCATTAGGAGCAAAGAAGTATTATGTTAGTTTTATTGATGATTACAGCAAATTTGTTTGGATATATTTCCTTAAACACAAATCTGAAGTGTTTCAAAAATTCCATGAGTTTCAAAAGCTTGTTGAGAGACAGTTTGATCGCAAAATTCTTGCCATGCAAACCGATTGGGGAGGTGAATATCTTAAATTACACACCTTCTTTAATGAGATAGGAATTTCCCATCATGTATCCTGTCCACACACACATCAGCAAAATGGGGCTGTAGAGCGTAAGCATCGACACATAGTAGAAGTTGGCCTAGCTCTCCTAGCTCATGCCTCCATGCCATTAAAATTTTGGGACGAAGCTTTCTTAGCGGCCACCTATCTCATTAATCGTCTTCCTAATAAGGTCATCAATTTTGATACACCCCTTGATCGCTTGTTCCAGCAAAAACCGGATTATAATTTCCTTCGCACGTTTGGGTGTGCGTGTTGGCCGAATCTTCGTCCCTATAATTCTCATAAACTTCAGTTCCGGTCCAAACAATGTGTCTTTCTTGGTTTTAGTAACCTTCATAAGGGGTTCAAATGCCTAGATGTCTCTACCGGAAGAGTTTATGTGTCTCGTGATGTAACTTTTGATGAACAAGTTTTTCCCTTTGCTACCCTCCATCCTAATGCCAGTGCACGACTTCGAGCTGAAATAGCCTTGCTACCGCCTGGTCTTACACCATCTGATCAAGGGGGAGAGGAACACCATGATCATATGTTTAATATTTCAATACCAAGTACTACTGATATTTCATGTGCAGGACCTCCTGAAATAGCTGCTACAGATGCCCTGGGTACACTTGATGGGGTGCCTGGAGCGCACGAAGAGCTGAGTGAATCCACCCAGGATTCAGCGCCAGCTGCTGTCTCAGGATTGCCGACTGACACCCCAGGATCGCTGAGTCAGGGGGAGCAGGAGCGCTCGCCTGCGCGTACGGCGGTACGCTCTCAGCCATCGCACCAGTCCGGCGGCGACACGTCGGCAGGCAGTGGCGTCCTCTCTCCTGCACATGGGGACAACATCGTCACCTCTGATGTGACGGCACCAGGATCCTCTACATCAGCAGCGCCAGCGCAGCAGCAAATTCCAGCTGAGGTAATGCGTCCAAAAACCAGGTTACAGAGTGGCATTAGGAAAGAAAAAGTTTATACTGATGGAACTGTTAGATATAGTTGTTTCACATCCTCTGGAGAACCACAGTCTCTGTGTGAGGCTCTAGGTGATAAAAATTGGAAACATGCAATGGATAGTGAGTATTAGGCTCTCATGAAAAATAATACTTGGCATCTAGTTCCTCCCAAAAAAGGACTGAATATAATAGATTGTAAGTGGGTCTATAAAATTAAAAGAAAGGCTGATGGAAGTCTAGATAGATACAAGGCTAGGCTTGTGGCAAAGGGATTTAAACAAAGGTATGGTATAGACTATGAAGATACTTTTAGTCTAGTAGTGAAGGCTGCTACTATCAGAACTATTTTGTCTATAGCTATCTCTAGAGGATGGTCCTTGCGTCAATTAGATGTTCAGAATGCCTTCCTCCATGGAGTCTTAGAGGAAGATGTTTATATGAAACAGCTACTAGGGTATGAACAGAAGGATGGCTATGTGTGCAAACTAGACAAGGCTCTGTATGGGTTAAAACAAGCTCCTAGAGCATGGTACTCTAGGTTAAGTACAAAGTTACATGAGTTGGGGTTTAAGTCCTCAAAATCAGATACGTCTCTGTTCTTTTACAGTAAGGGAGATATCACAATGTTTATGCTGGTTTATGTGGATGACATTATAGTAGCTAGCTCTTCTCATGATGCTACTAATGTTTTGCTTAAGAATCTGAATAGAGAATTTGCACTAAAGGACCTAGGTGAACTGCATTATTTCCTAGGGATAGAAGTCAAGAAGGTAAATGATGGCATAGTCTTAACACAGGAGAAATATGCTAAGGATGTGTTAAGGAGGGTAAATATGAGTGAATGCAAAGCAGTTAATACTCCATTGTCTATCTCAGAAATATTAAGTGCTCAAGGAGGCACTCCTCTGGGGCCAGAAGATAGTACTAAATACAGAAGTTTGGTTGGAGCTCTGCAGTATTTGACTTTAACTAGACCAGATTTGTCCTTCTCAGTGAACAAAGTGTGTCAGTATTTGCATGCTCCAACTACAGAATACTGGGTAGCAGCCAAGAGGATTCTGAGATATTTAAAGCACACAGTTAAACTTGGGTTAAAGATCAGTAAGTCTAATTCTCTTCTTGTTAGTGCTTTCTCTGATGCAGATTGGGCAGGATGTTTGGATGATCGGCGATCCACCGGAGGTTTTGCTGTTTTTATAGGGCCTAATCTTGTGTCATGGAGTGCACGTAAACAGGCAACTGTGTCACGATCAAGTACAGAAGCAGAATATAAAGCCTTGGCTAATGCTACTGCTAAAATTATGTGGATACAAACATTACTTCTTGAACTTGGAGTTCAGGTGCCTAGAGCAGCCAAGGTAAGGTGTGATAATATTGGTGCAAAATATTTATCATCTAATCCTGTGTTTCATACTCGTACAAAACATATTGAAGTGGATTATCATTTTGTTCGAGAACGAGTTGCACGTAAGTTGTTGCAAGTGGAGTACATATCTACTACAGATCAAGTTGCTGATGGTTTTACCAAGACGTTAGCTGTCAGACAGTTAGAGATGTTTAGAAACAATCTAAACCTTACATGTATAGATTGAGGGGGAGTGTTAGAGTTTATCCATTGTAACAATATGCGCATGAGGTAAAGGAGCCGGTAGTTAGATAAGGTTGTTATCATTGCATGTAAATAGGACCCGGCAAAACTTAATCTCATGCGTGTATATATCACATCTCTGTACTCCTGTCGCCGGTTTGTGCGAATCCAATCAACACGAAAGCTCCCACCGCAGGAGTTATCTCCACACGCGCTCCTCGAACCCCTCCGGTAGCAGGAGCGCCGCCGCTGCGTGCGACGACCCGGCGGCCCAGACGAACGCCGCGCCGGTACGCTCCAGCGCGGCCGCCAGCGCCGCCGCGTGAAGCGGCTGCAGCTGCGACATGCTCCCGAAGCTGACGTACACGACGGAGCGGTCGGCGAACTGGTCCAGCCACGCGCAGAGGTCCGACGCGGCCGTCGGCCACGGCGGTCTCGCCGCCGCGGTTGCCCGAAGCGTCGTCGTCGGCCTCCGGCGCCAGCGGCCCTATGGCGCGCACGCGCCTGAAGCCCAGGTCGGCGAGAGGGCTCTCGAGGTACCGCCCCTCGAGCTGCCGGAACGTGTTCGACACTAACGACGAGCTCTCGAGGTTCCAGAGGAAGTTGCTCTTGAAGCCCTTGTCGATCTCGTCGCCTTTCTTGTACGTGCGGTACGCCCTAG